>NC_043715.1:26293173-26337421 GCF_006229205.1 Suricata suricatta
GTCAGGGACTTACCCCACGTGAGCTTCTGCTCAAATAAGAGTTGGGCCCCAGGCTGGCAGTACAGGGGTGGCATCTGAGAGACTCTGCTCCCTCTGGGGTCCTGGTGGTCCAGCTGCCAGGGCAGCAACTTTGTGGGCAGACCTGGGGTCACCTGCAACTAGGCTCAGAGGCACCTCCAGGAACAAGGCGGGGCTGCCAGCCCAGATGTGGAGGCCATCCTAAAATGGGCCTCGTTTTCTGTCTGTGAAGGATGCTGGCTGAGGTAGAGCGCCCAGCAAGCGGCTCTCCCCTCTGGGCCTTTGCTCTCAGAGCACCACCACCCTCCCCCAGCTGCCTGGCTTTGACCCACATGGATAACTGCCAACTTCTGGGGCAAGACCTAGGTTAGAGAGCAGCGCCTCCATGAAACCCTGCCCTGGAGCCCGTGCGTCCCATGAGCTCGCTCGCACGGTCACAGGGCCTCCTCTTGGGTCAATGGAACAGAGTGGGGAGGAGCCTCAAGTTAGGCAGACAATCCCCAGCCTTTTGTCCTTATTAACTGTGGCTGCTGGGGTCCCCTAAGTGCCCCCTGCCCAGCCCGGGCCCACACTCACGTTGCGGAACTCTCGGAAGGGCACGAACTGCACGATATCGCGGGCGGCCTCCTCCCCCGTGTGGGAGCGCAGGGTGCGGCTGTCGCCGTCCAGGAACTCCATGGCAGCGAAGTCGGCGTTGCCCACACCCACGATGATGATGGACATGGGCAGCTTGGAAGCCTGCACCACGGCATGGCGCGTCTCCTCCATGTCACTGATGACGCCGTCCGTGATGATGAGGAGGATGAAGTACTGCTGCAGGAAGGAGACAGCCAGGTGCGCTGAGGCCCCTGCCCCTCCCCTTCCCCAGCCCCCCTATGCCCCCAAACCTCCTGACCCCTGGGGAGGAGGGCAGCGCTCCAGAGGAGATAGCTGCGTTCTTGGCAGTCAGGCCCATGGCTGGGGAAGGAGACCCAGTCTGGCCTCCCCGGACTCAGGGACCAGCCTCCCTTGCTCTGCTTTGCCTGCACAGAAATCCCTGTGAGCCACTCCTGCCCCATCAGCATGGCTGGCCTCTAACAGTCGCACTGGTCATGTAGGCGGATGCTTCTGGGACCGCAGGACTCTGCTGCTAGTAAGTAGACTTGGGGTCACACAGCAAACAGAGCATCAAGCTATGGTATTAGTTCTGCACAGGTCTTTAAATTCCACAAACGGTACCCAGCAGAGAGGCCCAATTTGATTCAAGCCTGCCTTTAACACCTACCGTTTGCTAACCTTCCTTCCTACAGCCAGGAAGTGCAGCCCTTCGGGGCCCCATGGTTAAGCTTCACTATCTGGTTGGCTTTGTTGTATTTATTTTTACTGTTACTCTCTACAGACGGCAAGTGTAACTTTTTACTTAGATGGGCTACAGAGGTTCCTGATGAAATTACTTAAAAACACTAATTAGCATGGGTGGTACATGGCCATAGCATGAACTGCGAAGGTGGGTAGGTGAATGAGACTCAGGAAGGCTCACTGGCTGGTTTGGGCAGAGACCCAGCATTCCGAGCAGGCTGAGACCTCAGCTTCAGCTTGGCCCTCACCTTAGCACTCTCTGGCCCCTTTTGGAGGAACATGGTTTTCCTCCTCTATAAAATAAACAGAAAAGCCCTATGTGGCCCTAAAACTCTGAGGCTTTGCCTTCTCGCCTGATCCTCTGGAGAGGCAATGGGGGACCCATCCTAGTCCAGGTCATCGAGGGCAGACCCAAGCCAGACCCCAGGTAAGCACCTGGCCTTTCAAAGCCATTTGCTCCCTGGGGAACATACAGAGGCTCCAAGTTCAGCCTCCTCGGAGGCCCTGCTCTCCTGCTTGTACCTCACGGCTGTGGCCCAAGCGAGCGAGCCGAGTAGAGGCATAGACACACCATTCTAACCCCCCTGGCTCCCTATGCCGGCCATGCAGCACCTTCTGCACTGTGCCTTTAAGAGACCTAGCCCTAGGCTGGGGATACCTGTTGCTATGGAGATGGCAGCCTGGATCCCTGCAGTGGAGGGCAGCTGCTGCCTGCCCCCCTCTTCTCCCCTGCCGCCCTCGGTGGTTGGGGGGCCTTATAACCCAAGCTACACCCTTGTCCCCCTGTAGCCCTCCATTGTTCCTGGGGACCTAACCTGGGGGTAGGGAGGAGGCCTGGCCTCAGTCAACAGGTTCACCACTCAGGGGGCAGGACTGGCCTCCCAACGAACCTCTGGGCTTTCCCCTTTCAATCAGCCACACCTCTCCACTAGGAGACTGGAGCCCGCGGCCCCCAGGCCTCCTCCCCAGGGAAGTGGGCACACACAGGACCTGTGTTCCCTCAGGACCTCGGGTACCAACTGGCAGGGTGATGAAGTCCCTGCTAACACAGCACCCATGCCCAGTGCTTGCCCTCCTCACACTGTGATTCCCACTTTAGAGATGAGGAAAGGAGCTGAGAGCAGTTCAGGGACTTGATAAAGGCCTCACAGCTGGGAGCTGGCCGTGTGGATTCAAACATAAGCCTTTAAAGCTGGGACTCTTTCCCCACTGTCCTCCTCTACCACCTGCATTTTGGTGGCCTGGCCTCTCCAATAGTGGAGAGGGAGGAGGTTTCTGCACCCTCTCACCCCACACCCCGGGTCAGACAGCCTCAGTGTCCAAGATAGCAGCCCAGGAAAGAGCCCAGAACCATGGCACTGGACATTAGCCCTTGCTAATGTGCCAGCCAGACAGCCATAATGCTCACGACCATGTGCCCAGCCTCCGCTAACAAGTCCTGGGCTCCTCGCCCACTCCAGGCAGAGTCCAGGTTGTCCAGGAGCCTCTTAAGTTCCACTACAACCCCAGGGGTCCACCGTCCCACCTCCAAGACAGAAGTGGGAGAGGGCTGTGGAAGAGGAGAATAAAGGGCATTAGCAGGAGGAGGGAGGAAGGGGGCTCTGCTGTCCCCACAGAGAGTCCCGGATCTCCCCAACCCCAAGCTTTCCTATCTCCATGCCCTTCCTGATGCCTCTCCCCTTGCCTGGCATATGCTTCCAGCCACTGCTCCAAGACCCATCTGAGCGTCCACACCTCCATCCCAAGCAGATGGAAGGCCCTCCCCTGCCCTGAGCTCCACTTCCCCTGCCAGCATAAGGTCTCCTCTGGACACTCCTCTCCCCCCACACCCCGAGGGCTCCTCAAGGCAGCGTCTTCCACATCTCTCAGGTCTGGCCCCCTGTTCCAGCTCCAGAAACACAGCCGGCCAACATTAAAACTCCTGTTACAATTCAAGGATGGAGTATCTTTTGCTTTTACCCAGAGGTTCTTCAGGCTTCTGGGACTGTGAATAGTCACTTCCCCTAATGCATTTAACATGTGATTTGATTTGTAAAAAATCGACCATGACAGTTCCAGGCAGTCTGGGGAAGCTGCTCCCTCACTCATTTCTGGAAGCTGACTGAAGACTCAGGCAGGGGAGGGTGGGGAGGGATTCCTAGGATAACGATTTCTTAGCTCCCCCTCCCCTGGGGCAGCAGATATCTAGGTAGCCAATGAGGAATGGGCAAGACCCAGGGTTTCTGGGCAGAGGGAAGGTCCCAAGATGGGGGTCCCCTGACCCCAGCTGAACCTCTTAATACCCTTCATTGGCTGACTCCCCTTAGCCCTCAAGAGAAAATCCAGATTCATCACTGGCTCCCAAGGCCCTGTGGTTGCTGGCCCTCATATACCCCCACTCACCCCTCCGACGTCAACACTCCTTCCTTCAGTTATGTCCAAACGCAGTGCCTCCTGGCCTTTGCATACGCTGTTCCCTCTGCCTGGGGCACTCCACTCATGGCAAACCCTTAAGCATCTTCCAAGCCTGGACATTACTTTTCCAAGGAGCCTTCCCTGAGCCCCCTAGCTTGGGTGCCCCTTTATGATCCTGTACCTCTGTCACCACGGGATTGATCGCCTTGCATCCACAGCTGGTTTCCAGGCCGGGCTCCCCACTAGCCTGCAAGCTCTGGAAGGGCAGAGGCCGCGCATCACCATCTCCCCCAACACCACACAAAAATATGCTCCGGGAAGATGGGTTGTGTGTGTGGAGGGGGAGGGGGAAGGCCCACACAGAGAGACGCCTGCCACCACCTGCTCAAGTTCCTGTAAGTGGGCATGCATACATCTAGGGACAGGGAAAGTGAAGCCATGCCACGTATGGCCCCTAAAGTAGCCGTGCAAAGTGTCAGTTAATCCACAAATTATTTTCACTGTGCTCAGGTCATCAAGAGGTGACCCCAGAAGATCCAGCCACCCCCATTTCTTGAGTGTTCACTGTGTGCCAGGCACCGTGTGGAACAATTTATGTGCCCAAGTGGCTGAATTCTCCCAGTGTTTCTATTAGGCAGCTACTGCTGTATCACCTCCGAGGTACGGGTGAGGAAACAGGCTCAGAGAGCTTCGGCCATCCGCCTTGGGTAACATGGCCAGGCGAGTGGAGCAGCTGGGGTCTGAACAAGGTCGACGGGCCCCATGGGGCAGCTCACCCCTGGAGCACAGGGAGATGCAGGACAGAGCACGACCAGAGTTGGAGAAGCCTAGCTGTGTGGACATCGGGGTGGGAGGGGCTGAGTGAGGCGCTCTGGTCCCACTCCTGCTTAGACATGGCCCGGGTCACACAGGGGTGCAGGGTAGTGCTTCCATGAGGGTGAGGGTGCCAAGAGGAGGCTGCCTCTCCGGGGTTGAAGGACTGGTTTGTGACAAAAGCGCCAGGGGTGTTGAGATTAGGGCTGGACAGAGAAAGGACCACGTTTCCCCTCTGGGGAGCCCTCAGCAATTATTCCCCAGAATACAAAGTCCACCTTCCTGGCCTCACCCAAGGCCCAAGGGCCCAAGGCCCCCGGCACACCTGGGGCCTAGGAGACACAGGCACCTCTCCCCCACAGGGCTGCACGCCTTGCCCAGTCCTGCCCTGACTGCGCCGGTGGGGCCTGGCAAGAGCACTGGCTTCGCTCATGCTCCCACCTGCGTTTCTTCCTTTCAAACAAGCGAGCAGGCCTATGTTTCCAGCCCTTTGAAAGCTGGCTCAGGTGGGTAACAGACTGGGCAGGACAACAGCCTGGTTCACAGAGGGCAGGCCTCCAGCTGGTGCAAGTCCAAGGGCTGCCTCCAACCAATTCCAGCCCTGCACCCCAAGAATTAAAAAGTAGTCCCTCCCAGGCCTTGCCCTGGTTGCCATACCATTCAAGTTGCCCCAGATCCTCTCAGATCCTTTCTTTCTCCCATCTCATCAAGGAGAGAGGCTCAGGGCAGGAAGCGGGCTGGTCTCAGGCCCTCGGCCTGGCAGGGCTGGCACTAGAGCAGACTCTGCTCCCTGAGGAAGACCTGGGACTGCCTTCCTCCTCCCCTGACCTGCAGGCCTACCTCGTTCCTGCTGTCCCGGCCTCTGCCATCCTGTCCACCTGGCCCTTCTCATCCTAGGTGCAGACCCCGCACGATGTCGCTAATCTGACCACCACCACCTCAGAGTAGGTCCTGTTAGTAACCCCATCGTACAAACAAGGAAACAGGCTCAGCGAGGTAACGTGATTTGCCCAAGTCACAGTGAGGAAGGCAGTGTGGACAGGATTCAAACCCTGGCAGCCTGAGCCCTGAGGCCCCTTCAGCCTCCTGCACAACTAGACCGTGTCCTGCTGTCCTGCCCCCTCAGGCCAGCCCTGGTGTCCTCTTTCTCTCTCATAACCCCCACCTCCTCCATCCTTACTCTCCCTTTCCCTCTGGGAGAGGCCCTGGCTGGGTCCCCTCCTCCTGCCCCTCAAGTCCTGCGTAGCGCCCAATCCAAGGCAGGGCCTAGGACAAATTCATCCAGCCGCAGGCCTGCTGAGCGCCTGCCACAGGCCAGCAGGGGGTGATGGCAAACACAACAGCAGCAGCCCTGGCCCGAGGGGCTGAGAGTCATGGGGTAAGACGCACCAAACAGACCAGACACAGAGTAGCCAAACAGATGCTGCTGCCAGCCTCGGAGCCTAGAGAGCAACCAGAGAAGGAGAGCAACTTCCCGGGGGTTGTCAAAGAGGGCCACAGCGGGGGCATCTGAGGGGACCCTGAGGAAAGGGTAGACCAGCCAGGCAGAGTGTCACCAGGGCAAAGGCTCTGTGAGGGGAACAAGCTTGTGTTTGAGTGACAGGAAGAGGGTGGTGGTAGCATCACAAAGGGAGGACTGTGGCGGGGAGAGTAGGAGAGGAGGTGTCTGGAAGGGAGGGCTCTGACGTTTGCTGTTAAAAGGACTCTAGGCAGAATAGATTGTAGGGTCCAGAGGGGTGAGGGTGTGGCTGTGGTGTCAGATGACAGAAGACCGTTTTGGAGGTAGAATGAAAAGGACAGTCTAGAAGGGACTTGGAGTGACTCTTCCTTTCCGAGGGGGAAGCCCAGGAGAAGGGCTGTGGCTTGTGAGGGTCCCCTGGGGGGAGTGGCCAGGCAGGAGTCAGATCTAAGTCTCCTCGCTGGAAGGTCAGGCTCTACCACCCAGAGCCAGGAACCGGGTTTCCAGCCTTGGCTTGAACCTGACCAGTGGGCCTGAGGACAGAGCCTGGGAAGTACTACTAAAGACATTGCCCTTGGGGCCCGGAGAGAAGACTTCCCAACGGTCGAGTCAGGGCAACTCCTGGTGGGGGAGGGAAGACTGGATCAGGGGACCCTTGGCAAACCTCAACACAAGCATTTGGCCTGAGGCCAGGAGGCAGGGAGATGACCAGGGTTCCAGATGCCCATGATGGCCATCTGCCATGTATTCCAGATGCTACACAGTAGCCCTGGCAGCGTCCAGCCAGGCCAGGCCCTCACCTCATCTCTGGGCCAGGACCAAAGCCAGACAGTGCCCCAGTGGGTAGCTTTAGGGCCTGCAAGGACGGCCATCTCTTGGTATCCATGTATCCCAGGAATAACAAATACCCCCTGCCCTGGGGAGGCACCTCCCAATGACCACCACCTTATTTGCTACTAAGCATCAACAGAAGCACTGTGCTTTTCCAAGTCTGTGCTCCAGAAAGCCAAGACTAATCTAGCTGAGCTTGGTCCGACCCCTTGCCAGACCTGTAGGTAAACTGAGGCACAGAAGGCAGAATATCCAGCTCACCAGGCGCATGGGGGTGGAGGGAGAGTGGAGTTGGAAAGATGGACCTGGGGCTGGCCCTCCCTCACATCAGGCAGGGAGGGCCCAGCCAGGGCCAGCCCTTTCCCACACGGCCATGCTGCTGGCTGCCTACTCACCGTGGCTGTCTGCTGTTGTGTGGCCTGGGCTGCAAACCGAGCCACATGGTTGACGATAGGTGAGAAGTTGGTGGGGCCGTAGAAGCGGATGTGCGGCAGGCAGGCCGAGTATGCCTGGGCGATGCCATCCACACCTGCCATGAGGAGAAGACTGCATCAGTCAGGTCCCCCGGCCCTTCCCCCACCCTTATCCCATTTGCAGACCCTACTTTATTTCATGCTCACCCTAAATGCCCCTGTGGTGGCCAGTGGGGGTCCCATGAGATTAGAAGCTCCCAGAGGGCAGGGCCACGTATAAGGCAAAGAGCCCTGAATATGGAGTCAGGCATACCGGAGTTTAAATCCTGCCTTGGCCACTTCTTAGCTAAGGCAAGTGATTTAATCTTTCTGAGTTTGTGTCCTGGTCTGTCAATGGGACTGATCATCTTCACTCTTGGGCAGTTGACAGGAGGGGACCGAGCAGGCTCTTCACAGAGATGGGACCCGGCAGCCAGCCATCGTGAGGTCCATTCTGGACATGCTATGGCTTTTGCTGAGGGTTGCTGGGGGACAGGGGGAAAGGACTGGTTTGCACAGCCCCTGCACGCAGTAGATGCTCTGTAAACGGCCACCATTATGAGCCTAATAGCCCACTGCCCTGTGGTCCTGTCCAGGAGGCCTCTGGCTGGGGAGGAGGTTGACCAACCTGATTTTGGACAAAGTCTCTAGAGACCAGCTCCAAACTAAGCAGAGCCCAGGAACAGTAGAGGGGCTCCATTTGTAGCCAACAGACAGACGCTCGTGGCTTCAGAGTCACAGCATCATTCCCAAGCTGGCGACTTGATGCATTTCCCTTCCAAGTGCAAACAGGGCCCAGCTTTGGGAAACCCCAGGGAAGGCAGATGCTATACCCAAACCTAGGCTGGAAGTTCTCGCGATGGCAGGGACCACCCTCTTCCGTACCCACCTGGAACCCCCTTCTTCCAATAGTTTAAATGATTCTGTAGGCTCAGAAATTCTCTTAGGCCTCGGAGGGGGCAGGGCTGAGCACAGGCACCACACTCGCTGCCTGCCCCTTTTTCTCCCCTCCCCCCACCCTTCTACCAACCCTCAGTCCTTGGGGCCAAGGCTCTGTGTGGAAGGCTCAGGGAGCAGGGTGGGGTTAGGGCTGGGTCCTCCCAGCAAGGGCAGGTGGGAGGTGAGAGGCAGGCATATAATTTGCCACCCTCACCTCCTCCTGTCCTACACAGGGCTTCCTGTCAAAGCTTCCCTGACTTGTCACCCGACTACCCAGTGAGGAGAGCTAAGCAGGTGAGGAGGCAGAGGCCCAGAGAGGTGCAGTGATCTCTCCACACAGCCAGCAAAGGGCAGCAGCCGGCCTTGAATCCAGGACCACCTGACTGCAACCTCCAGCTCTTCCCCATCAGTCATTATGAGCAAGCATGAGGCCACGGGGAAGGGAGACAAAGACAAAGCCTATACTCTGCCCCTCCCACTGTCAGTGCAGAGTCAGGTGGGCTCAGCACTCACCTGAGCAGAAGGGGTTCGTGGGGTTGAAGTTGATGGCAAACTCATGGGAGACCTGAAAGGCAGAGAGAATGTTGAGCTGAGCCGCAGCCTCCTGGCTCCAAGCCCCACCCACTGCCGGGCCAAGTCTCTCTCTGGGGGCACCGGGCTCCTCAAGCCCCATCCCCACCCCCAGGTCAAGGCTACTGATCCCCCCCCCATCTTCTTTCACCTCCACTGCAGGGGCTGAGCCACACAGAGAGGTCTGACTACCCTCATTTCGTAATGGGTGCCACATCACCCCAATCTCTTGGGGGGGGGGGGCGTCATGCTGCTGCGTCTCCTCGCCCCACTAAGACAGTCCCTACGTGGGACAGAGAGGCTTCTGAGGGCATCCAGGTGGGTTCTAGGAGCACCCGGACTGCCCCTTTTTAACATGCCATCACTGCCATTCCATTTCTCGGGGCCCCGAGGGCTTCCCTGCAATTTAACAGCACGAGTGCTAACAAAGGAGCCCGCATTATGCCAGCCAGCCAAACTGGGGATTGTCGGACAACCTGCTCAGAGCTGGACTGGGGATGAGGAAGCATAATGGGGCCAGAGGGATGCGGGAGAGGGGAGATAGGAAGGGCTATCATAGTTTCCCTGGGGCCAGGTCCGGTTTCTCTGCCTCCAGACCCAGTCCCCAGCCCTATGGGTCATCCTGCACACTCCCGATCTGGGAACACAGAGGAACAAGAACTAGACACCATTCAGGGCCGCGGAACCCAGGCCTCCAATGGGGCCCTCCCCACGCTCTGTCCCGCAGCCGTCTCACAGCCAAAATCCCCACGCAGCCCCCCCCACCACATGCCACCCCCCCACATTTAGAGTTTTGCAGGCATCCCCTCACTCCTGGCAATGACCTGATGGGAAAAGGCCTGTTATTATTACCCCATTTCCAGACATGAAATAGACCCAGAATGGTCTAGAATGTTCCCAGGCTCTCACGTTGCCTGAAGGACAAGGTTGGGACTAGAACAGAGGTTAAGCTGCTCCCAAACCCACTAACCTCCGAAGGCGTCCCTGGCGGTAGGGGTGCGGAAAAGGACTCCAGCTTGTTTGCGTCTGCGCCATGACCTCCCTCGGGGCTACGTGTTCTAGGCCCCGAGGAGGTTAATGTAAGGCCGCACGGGAATGCAAGAGGGCTTGTGCTGATCTTTTTAAAGTGGTGCACAGAAGGCCCTACTTGAGCTAACCAGGAGAGAAGCACGCACACAGAGGGCCCCACTTGAGGTAACTACCCTGCGACCTTACCCCCAGGCCCCTTACTCTGGAGCAGCTGTGGTTGAAGATCCTGCTTGCCCATCAGGTTACCCTCAATCAAGTTGTGTAAACGGGAGCGGCCCGCTTCGTTTTTCCATCCTAAAGCGACTTCTCAGGCTGGAGGATACTTTACCGACCCTCCTCCGCCTTCTCACACTCTTCCACGGGTTTTTAGTTAGGAAGGTGAAGAGGTCTAGGGGAGTATCTGCCGGGTGAGAGCTTTAGTCTGGGCACAAACTGTCCCAGGCGGACTCTAGCTCCGAGATTCTCCATGTGTGATAGAAGGCACCAAGTCCGATGTGCCCATTTCACAAGGAAGCAAACTGAGGCCCAGAAAGGGGAAGCCAGGTGCCAAGGCCACGCAGCAGAACAGGCCTAAGACCCAAGCCCCTCATGCCTCCAGAGGGAGTTGGGAGTCCTGGCCTTGCTGAGCCCTCCTGGGCCAAGAGGGACGAGACAGCTCGAGGAGTTTGCCCAGGAGGGCCCTATGGGTGACTGGGTGGCCTGAGGAGAAGGCACGTCGCTGTTCTGGGCAACAGCTTTTCTGTTCTTTGCTCCCTCAACCCTAAAGGCTGGCATGGAGCCTGTCCCCTAATGACTGTCTCGGGCCAGCTCTCTACCCTGGGGCCCTCTCCATCCTGACCCCAATCTGGGCTCCAGCTGTGGGGGCTGGAGGTCCTCATTGCCATGGCAACTTCATGAGCCTCTATAGAGATTAAGAGGGGGGCTTGTACCGAGGGGTTGAGAGAGGAAAGTGGTTGCCAAGGAAACAGGCCTCCATGGGCCAATGACTTCTTGCAAAATCAGATTTTAGGAAATTTTAGAGACCACGGGGGAAAGCCCCTTCCTGATAGGAATGGAGTCATCTGTTTTCTCGGCCACCCAAACTCTTTATTCCTCACTGCTTCCCCCCCCTTTCTTTGCAGGAGGGCTTGGTGGTCCAAGTGGGTGGGGCAGCAGAGGTCATCCATCCAGCCCAGATGCCCCTCAGGTCACCTCGTCCAGCAGCTCCATTTCACAGGTCAAAAGACTGAGGTTCAGAATGGGGCAGGGGATGCCCAGGTGACACGGGTGAGCCACTGGCACAGCCAGAACCAGATCTGGGAGACACGAGCTCAGGGGCCCAGCCCCCTCCCATGCTTGCTGCCCTGTTGTGCCTAAGCAATGCCAGTAAACAGGACAAGTTCCCTGGAGGCCATAAGCCAGATTAGGGCCCCCCTGGGGCCTGCTGGCCACAGGTCTTTGTCCTGGGACTCCCTGCTGCCTTGTGACAATCAGTGGATCTGTTCACCCAGCCTGGCCCGAAGTCAGTGAGCTACTTAAGATGTTGCTCCCTGTGGCCTGGGCAGGGGCAGGGCCTGGGGGAGGGAGCTGAAGGGGCTCCAGAGGGACTGTCCTCTCTGAGCCTCACCTACCCCATCCTCACAGAGGGGAGAGTCATGGACTGTGCATTTCCCACCGCAGACCTTTGCACACCTGCTCCTTCCTGCCTCATCCCTCTCTTCATCTGACCAACTCTGGCTCCTTTTGAACATCCAAGCCTTCATGTCACCTCCTCAGGAAAATGCTTCCTGAGTCTCTCAGCCACCGCCCAGGGTAGGGGTCTGCTGCGGGCACAGCTGGCCCAGCCCCAGGGAGGACCGAAGGTCCCAAAGCACATGCTCCTAGGGCCCTCCCGACTGTTAAGTCCTGGAGGGAAGCGACAGACAGGCAAACCCACGCGTACAGAGGTGACCATAAAGTTCCGTGAAGACAGTGCCCAGGAGGAGAGGAGGGTTCCACATGAGCTCCCTCAGGGAAGGCCTCCCAGAGGGAGTGATATCTTGGCCTCCAGAGTGGGGAAAAAAAGGGAAAAGGAACAAGAGGCCAGGGGAAGGCCACGCGCAAAGGCCCTGAGGTGGGAATCAATGAAAGAAGGTTCAAGAGGCAGGAGCAAGAGCAGCTAGAATAAGAGGGAGGGAAGGGCCTGGGAGGGGCTGGGAGGGGCCAGGACTGGCATCTGCCTTCACCCAGCCTGGCTCCCACATCCCTCCTGGCGCCACCGGGCCCTCCAGCCTGGCCAAGCCCAAGCCGCCCCAGAGTTGCCCTGTGACATTTCCAAGGAGGCTTTTGAGGGAGAAAACATCTCATTCAGCCAGAGTTCTTTCAAAGCCGGCTGGTGTCCTAGCAACGGGCTCAAGCTGGGCCTGGCCGCACCAGCCTGCCCTGCCCCCAGTGGCATCACTGTCTGCCCAGAGGCCCAGCTTTGCTCCTGCAGGGTCCTGCCCCCACCCCACCCCCCAACCCCGCACCGTAAGGTGGCCAGGAGGCCACAGAGTCGCTCCCTAAAATCCTAGAGGAAGACGGTCCTCCCCAGAGAGGGCGGGAGGGCAATCCTCACTCCGGAAGCAGTGTGGGTCACAGCAGGGCAGCAAGACAGGGCACCAGCTGAGACACCTGTGCAGGCTTAGGAACCTGTGCCCACAACAGCCCCAGGCTTCTCACTGGAGAGGCGGCAGATTCTGAGAACAAATGGAAAAGTCCATCTGCCCTGCTGGAATCCAGGCTCCCTGCTGTGAACATGGCCTTGGGCAAGTCCCCTGAGCCTCTGGCCTTCCACCTGGAGAATGGACATCTCTCCTCTTCATCCCTCCATCTGGCCCACCCTAGCCAGTCCCCACTCAGCAGCCAAAGCAGGCCTTCAAAATGCCAACTGCTTTCGTTCTCTCAAAAAACTAAAAAGCATTAAAGAAAATCTTTAAAAACGGGTGCCTGGGATTAAGTGTCCAACTCTTGATTTTGGCCCAGGTCATGATCTCAAGATCATTAGGATTGAGCCCCGCACTGGGCTCTGTGTTGACAGCGCAGAGCCTGCTGGGATTCTCTCTCCCTCTCTCTGCCCCTCCCCCACTCTCTCGAGTGTGAAATGCACATGCTCTCTCTCAAAATAAATAAAAAACATTAAAAACAAATCTTCGAAATGCCAACCAGATTATAACACCCTACATGGACCCTCCAGTGGCTGCCCATTGCAGTTTAATCAGCATTTGAGGCCCCCAATGGCTGCTCCACCCCCGCACTAGCCACGTCTCTCTCGTCTTCCACAGAGAGGCCATCATGGCTACCTTCTTTTAGTTCCTCCAACTCGCCCAGTCCCCCTGCTTCCCAGGTTTTGCAAAGCTTTTTTCTCTACTCTGAACACTCTGTGCCCCCTCATCAACCCCAGGCACTCTACAAACTCCTCTTTGACTTAGACCTTGCCTCCTCCAGGAAGCCTTCCCCTCTACCCCCAGGCCGGGTTAGGGCTCCTCCTTTCAACTCTTCCCAGGCCCATGCTGCCCCTTCCCAGCACTGATGAGCTGTCAGTCTTTGGGGCTGCCAGTAGAATATAGGGTGCCCCATTCAATTTGAATTCCAGTTAAACAATGGGTAAGTTTTTAGGATAAGTATGTCCCAGGCAATATTTAGGACATACTTATCCTTTAAAAGACTGTGTTTATCTAAAATTCAAACTTCACTGGGTATCCTGGGTTTTTGTTTCCCAAATCTGGCATCCTGTTTGTCTTCTCCACCTGACTTGAATACCGGGAGGTCAGAGACCCTAACTCCCCTGCACATTACAGCCCCCAGTGCCTACGTGAGGTTCAGGCTGAGAAAGGAGTGCGAGGTTGGGGTAAATGCACACAGGGCAGCTGGGCCTCCAGCTCCTTCCAGATTCCAGAGAGGCCACACACACAAATCCCATCTCGACCAAAAGGAAGCAGTCCAGCTCCACTCACCTTCCAGTCTGGGGGTAACTGGGCCCCAAAGCCCAGAGCAGGAAACATCTTGTCACTAATCAGAGACAGGAGAAAACTACTGTAAGACATCTGGTCAGAGGCCTTACCTGCCCACACGCGCCCTTCCCAGTCCCCTCCCAGGGCTGGGCCCACTCTGTCTTGCACACTTCCAAGGACAGAAGAAAAAAGCCCACCACCTCCAGAAAGAGCTCTGTTGGAATGATCTAGTGAGCTCACACCCACCTTTAAGTATCTGGTGAATACGAGGCTTGACCCTAGCCCCACCTGTGGCAGACATGGCTAATCAATCCCAGCACTTCTAACTGATGGGTCTGGATGCAGCTCTAAAAGGCTGGACCTCGGGCATCCACTAAACCACAGTCATTACAGAAATACACTGTCTCTCAACCTCCCTTTTATGGCTGGGAAGACTTTTCCTAAATGAGAACCCTGACTTAGTGTCAAAGCCCTTCATCATCCAGCCCGAGGACCTTCCACCTGCCCTCCCTCAGACCCCACTGCCCCGGCCCTGGCCACTGGCCACTAGCTGTGCCCCTCACGCTCCTATTTCAATCACGCTATATCCCTCCTTGTCCCCAGCCTGTTCCCTGTGGCAAACTCCTGCTCGTCCACTAAGGCCCAACTCAAATGGCCCCCTCTCTCTCTGTGGGTTTCCCTGAGGCCGGAGGATGCCTCCTTTGGTGCTCCCAAGCTCCTGCCTCACATGGAAGCTGCTCTCTCAGAACTCCAGTGACTTCTTCCCTGTCTTCCTCCCGGAGAGGAAACTCCCCGAGGGCAGGGACCAGCTCTCACCTGTTCATCCACTCAGCCTGTGTACCCCCTGGCTGTTGTGTGGAGGAAACACTGTCAGGTACTAGGACAGAAGCATGGAGACCAGTGAGGAGCCCACTGAAGTGGTCTGGGAGGGAAGGGGCGGTGGCTCGAAGAGGCTGGGAGCAGCAGGGGTGGGGAAGGGGCTAGAATCAATTGGGTTTTGAAAGGATTTGCTCAAAGAACATGGGGGAGATAAGGGAAGGAGAAAGGGAAGGGTTTGGGGTGAGTGGTAGTGCCTCTCACTGAGATGAGAAGAGGGCAAGAGGGTAGGGCAGGGGCAGGGGCCCAGAGCTTACTGGAACCTTCTTTGCGAAGTCTGAGTGCCCATGAGGAGGCTCAGTGAAGGGACTGAGTGGCCAGCTGGATACCAGGAGAGCGGCAACGGCAGGCTTCTCTACCCAACCTTGAAGATGGGGACTTTCACCTCCCTTGCCCTATGGGCTATACCTCTCTTAATGCAGTCAGGGGTCACAGCCACCCCTTAGGCCCCGGGAATCAGACGCTGGTCCTAAGGCTTCCTCTCTCGAGGAGGCCAAGTGCACACAGGATTCCTGAGTTTGCTATTTGTTGTTCCTGCCAAATCTCTGGCACCTGTGCCTTCCTCCCCTTTCCCCCATGTTTTGGTTTCCTAGTCATTCCACCCTCTGGCCTGGAGGTTCCAACAAGCACCACCTATGGCAATGATGCCGTAACCTTCAAGTGACTTCTGATCCTCCAAGGCCACACCCCTACAGCTTTCCTTCACCGACTTTCCACTGTCGCTCCCTCCTTAACTCAGAGCTCAGAAAGCATGTCGTGGGAAGAGGGCCCACATGCTGGCTGCTCCTTCCAAGTTCCCAACAGGAGTGAGACTATTATTAGGCCATTAGGTGCCAGGCCCAGGAATCAGAATGCCTGGGTGCTAGTCCCCCTGATCTGTGTGACTCTGGATACATTCTCTACAAGCCTACATTTCCCCAGCTCTATAAGGGAAAGCTGCAACCATAGCAAACAAGTGTCATTTTCTATCTTGATTCCTTTTCTTACTGGCTACTTGGTGTACCATATGGAGGAGGATTCCAGTGTGGATCTGGGCTCCGTAGGTTAGGAGGTCAGCAATTGACTAGCAATGTCTGCCACAGGTGTAGGAAAGGGCAAGAAGGCATGTCATGTGTTGGCCTTTCCTAGGTTTGATGATCTCTGGGTCCCTTCCGGCTTTGAGAAGCTGAATTTCCTGGTTGGATGGAGCCGGAGCTGATCTCCACAGTCCCTCCCCAAGCTTACCTGTCATAGTCCTGAATGATCTGCCCAACAGCCCAGATGGCTGACAGATACTCGTTGGTGCCCATGGGGTTGATATAGTGCAAAGAGGAAGGGTCCAGGGGATTCCCATTGGAGGCTGTGAAGTCTATCCCAACCTGTAGTGGGGGGAGGGGGGAAAGGCCACCAGAGTGGTCACAGACCAGGGTCCCTATAGCACCCCCAGGGAAGGAGGCTGATGGGACATGGGAAGCCCACTCATCTCCTAGTGCCAACCCATCCCTCCATAAGATGGTCGGAAACCTGGAACTGTGTCACTCCTTTGGTTCCAATGCCATTTGGTTCTATTGCCATTTGGCTTCCTATTGCTCAAGCGTGAAGTCTATTGCCCAGATGTGATATAAAGCCAACTCATAGTCCCAATTTCCTTTCTCCCCCTCACTGTCACTACCCACACACTCATCTGTTTCCATTTCCAAGCCTTTATTCATGAGGTTCCCTCTACCTAAAGAGCCAGGCCATCTTTTCTCCCTAATTCCCTTCCATCATCCAGGCCCACTGTGGATCTGCTGCCCCACAGAAGCCTTCCCAGACACCCTCCCTCCCCTCAAGCCCTGTCCACATTGTCCCTCAAACCACCAAGGGGCCTGAGATCCAGGGCTGCCTGGTACGGTGGTGCCCACTGTAGGTAAGATCCATGCCCCCAAAGCCAGGGCCAGGACCCAGCACAGAGCACCAGGGAGGGGGCCCCACAGGGGCTGAGGCTGATATCAGCTCTCTCAGCCAGCAGGGAACTCCAGCCCAGCCCCTGGAGGGCTGGCAGATGAGCGGGCAAGCCTGCCTGGCAAGGGGGAATTAGGAGAGGGATCCAGGGAGAAAGACGGCCACGTTAGAGCTTGGTCATCGTGAGATCCATTTGTTGAACGAACACACACACACACACACACACACACACACACACACACACACACGAGGAACAGGAGAACCCAGCCTATCGGAATGAGGGGGCAGTGGTGACCAGTGGGGTCAGAGATTAACAAGATCAATCCCCTGACTCCAAACGGTCATGCAGATGACCTCCAGTCCCAGGGAACCTAGAGGTGGTGGCGGAGAGTGATTGAGCCAGGCAGGGAGGTGGGCAGAGCATGGGACCCCAGCAGGACCCCTGGGCCCCAAAGTCCCTTTCCGGTGAGGAGCATAAGCCCTGATGGACGGGGCCGGTCTGTGGGGCATACACCCCAGGCCACAGGCAGAGGCACAATTCATTTACTGGATTGACTGAATACCTACTGTGTGCCAGGCACGGAGTGACTTGCTGAGGTTGGTACAGAAACAAAACAAAATCCCTGAATTAACGGTACTCACAGTCTGCAGGGTGGGACAAACAGGGACAAGAGAAAAAAACACTTAAATAATTTCAGAGTGGCCAGTGTCCTGAAGATCACATAACAGGAGAAGAGACAAGGAGAAACCAGGAGGCGTCAGGGGAGGCCTCCCTGAGGAGGTGACCTCTATGCCCTGGCCTGAAGGATGGCAGGGCGTTCCAGACAAAGGGAGCAGCATATGCAAAGCCCTAGGACAGAAGGGAGCTTGGCGTCTTGGGGGAAGGGTGTGGTCCTGTGTGCATGGAACCGAATGAGCAAACCAGAAGGGTAGCAGAGGAGGCAGGAAGACCTTCTGACCATCAAACAAGAATCTGGCTTCTTTTCCTGCTGGAGAGGTGCAGCCAGCAATCCTCGGAGAGCTGGGCAGCCCTCACCTCCAGCTACGCCCTGACTCAGGTGCAGCCACCTAAGTGCTGTCCTCTGGGCCAGACACGCCCTCTGCCCTGGAGAAGTCCTTCCTGAAGTTTACCCCCATGTCCCTCCTGCTACAGCAGGTGCCCAAGCCCTTAGGGAGGAGCCTGGCTGGGGTTGGGTGGGGGGCGGCGCTGGGGGGAGAGACTTACTGTGAACATGAGCTGGCAGCCTCCCAGGATGTAGTCCAGGAAGGAGTAGTCCCGGTTTATCTAGAAGGAATCAGCGGGGTCAGTGGGTCCCTGCTCTCCACCTGGCCACAAGACCCCAAAATGGCCTTTGGGGAGCTGATTGCTCTGTGCCCTGAAACCTTAGGAGAGTCAGGGAGGCCACGAGAAGACCGGGGCTCATTACAACCAAACCCCAATCTCTCTATAACAAAGCACTCAGAGCAACAGTTCCAGTGGGTGAGACACACACACACACACACACACACACACACACACGCGCGCGCGCGTGTGCACACGATGATTCCAGGCAGGGCCCAAGGGCACAGTGTCAGTTATACCTACCAATTACACGGCAGAGAAAATCTCAATTTTCTGCTGTTCGGTCCTTAAGCCCTGACCAACCTCCGCTCTGAACAGAGAGAGCCCAGGCCTCCGGCTCAAGGCCTTCTGCCATAAATTACTAACGCTACTAAAACACTCTGTTGGTTTTGATGGTCTTTGCTCCTTTTGACAAAGGATACTGGCCTTCCAATTTTGGTGGAGTTAGAAGGGGGTTCTTTTCAAAATACGTGTATTTAAGTAAAAACAAAAGCAAAACCCAACCAGCCACACAAACCCAAAAATCCAAGAATGGGGAGAAGGGCTGATTACAAAAAGGAATAAGTAAAACAGGTGCCAAAAATCATGAAGGGGAACGTGAGGGATAGAAGTGTCAGGCACAAGGCCCCAAAATCACGACGCTGTAACCTGACAGATCAGCTTTCACAGAGCACTGCTGCGTCGTGACAGTCCTGGGAACCCCAGCCAGGCCACGGGGACTCCAGAGTGGGACACAGAGGCCTGGGGTGTGGGACAGGGTCAGCGGGCACGAAGAGGGTCCCAGGACTCGTTGGGGACCTTCCAGCCCACCATCCAGGGCTCTCGCTGCCCTGCCTTCTCTAACATCCTGCCTCACTCCCGCACACGCTTGGCTACTGGATATCCGGAGACAGCCCAGACCAGGGCCCGTGTGAACCTTACTCCCTTGCAGAGCCTCAGAGGCCCCAGCCAGACCTGGAGTCACGTTACTGGAGTCACAAAGCCCTCGATGATGTTAGCAGACCCCCACCTGACATCCCTGGGCCCCTGGGCCCCCGAGCATGCAGTGGGCAAGCCACCAGCATGGGAAGCAGCAACTCCCCAGTGACCTTCCCACATCCTCCGGACCTCCTTATGTCACAGGAATGTGATCTGAGACCACCCTGCACATGCTTTACCTACTTAACATCCCCCTTCTCCAGATAAGAAGACTGAGGCCCAGAGAGATTAAGCTCAGAAGATCCCAGAGCCAGGACGTGGCCGAATCAGGATTGAATCCAGGTCTTGCTGGCTCCATCCCCAGGGCTCTGTCTATCCCTTCTGCAGTGATAGCTCCCTGTGTGATCCCACAGCAGGCCCCTGCCCGTGCCCACCCCTGCCGGGTCACCTTGCAGGAACGCAGGATAATGATGCCCGAGTTTTTATAGTTCTTTTTCTTCCTTTGCTTCTTGGGGTTGATACACTCGAACTCCAGCTGGGCAAAATGGGAAGAGAAAGAGAAGCTCAGCTCAGGGCTTCCATGGGGACTGACCCTCCCCTGGGCCCCAGGATCCCCTCTACCGTGCTGACCAGGGGGCATCATGCCTCCTCCAGGAAGCCTTCCCAGATGCCCACACCCAGAAAAGGTTCCTGCCGCTTCAGGCCCACATCAAGCTGTGCCTGCCCAAGATAGGAGGATCGGCATCAGCTCCCCGCCCCAGATGACATGTATGTGTCATCTATATCATGTCCACTCATACCCCCAGAACTGCCACCCAGGGCCCAGCTTCTTGGGGGAGTTGGATAGCTCTTGAGTGCTCCCATGTGCTGGGCACTTTACCTGTATCATCTCATTGAATTCCCACTCTCTTCCCCTTCCCCATTAGACAGATGGGAAAACTGAGGCTCAAAGGAATTGGATATCTTGCTTAAGAAGTCCTCCTGACTTAAGGTCCTACAGCCAGAGGGGGGGATCTGAGCTCTAGTCTGCCCAATTCCAAGCCTGTGCCCCTCGCCCGTCCCCTGCTGAGGTTTCAGGGTCACACACGCGGGCCCATCTCACCGGGACTCCATCACGAGCCTCACACATCTGTGACACTGACGTCTGGAACTCGCCAATGAAGTCATGGCCTCCGTCGTTGTCATAGTCGTAGCACATGACCTGGGGTGGGTCCAGTGTGGTCACCCAGAGTGGCCCCCAAGGAGGTGCTCTCCAGCCCTCACAGCTGCCTGAGCAAACCCATGTCTTCCTTTTGCTGGTGCCTCCCCTTCTCCCCCAGCATGTGCCTTGCTGGCCTGGGATGACGCTGTTAGCTCCCAGACTGCCTCCTACAGGAAGCCTTCCATGATTGCTTGGAAAAAGAGCACCCCAGCAATGGAGGCTGTACACTCTGGACCAGGAAGCTTAAGTCCGCATCCACCTGTCTCACTCAGCTCCTCATCTGTCTGGGGGTGTGACCCACCTGCCTGCACAGGCCATGGCCTGAGGCCCTCCTTAGACTCATTTTCTCTGACACAGGTACAAAAAAAAGCCCAGCTTTCCATGCTTTCTAATCTGGCTACCACTCCTAGGAGGAAGGCAGGAATTATCATACCCATACCACTGATGGGTAAACTAAGGCCTCAAGAGGGAAGCACTTGCCCAAAGTCTCGCAGTGGCAGTAGTGGACCCAGAACTAGGCTTCCTAGTACCCTGTGTCAGGATCCCTGCCTTGGCCTCGCTGACTCCGTCTCCCCCTGCTCTTAGGGTTTCTGGAGACCAGAAATCCTTCTCCTCATCAACTGTCCACCTCAAAACGCCACAGTGACAACACTTGGTTGCCTCCAAGATGTTTCCACACTCGTTACCCTGGTTGGCAGCACAGCGGCCCTCTGGGAAGAACCCGGGCGTCATTCTATTCCTGTCTTATTTATTTATTAAAAAAAAGCTTTTAATGTTTATTTATTATTGATACAGAGAGAAACAGAGCATGAGTGGGGGAGGGGCAGAGAGAGAGGGAGACACAGAATCTGAAGACAGGCTCCAGGCTCTGAGCTGTCAGCACAGAGCCCGATGCAGGGCTCGAACCCACAAACCATGAGATCATGACCTGAGCTGAAGTCAGGCGTTTAACTGACTGAGCCACCCAGGCACCCCTATTCTGTTTCTATTTTAGAGAAGGGCTCACAGAGATGGGGGCCTTGTCCACACGGCTCAGAGGGTCAGCAGACCCGAGACAAGAGCCCAGGTCCCCTGTCTCTCCCCCTACACAGGTTCTCTTTTCCACCTTAAGAAAGAGCACTGGGGACACCTGGGGGGCTCAGTCAGTTAAACATCCATCTCTTGATTTCAACTCATCTCTTGATTTCAGCTCCAGTCATGATCTCACAGGATGGAGCCCACCTGACAGTGCACAGCCTGTCCTCTCCCGCTCTCTCTGCCCTTCCCCTGCTTGTGCTCTCTCTCTCAAAAATAAATAAATAAACTTAAAAAAAATCCCAGGGATGGTAAGGGGAGAGGAGGGGAGAGGAGAGGTGGGGAGGGAAGGGGAGGGACGGGGAAATCTTTGCTGAGACATCCCTGGACGCTGGGGCTGGCAGGGTGGCGCACAGGGCTCCCAGAACCCCCTCACCTGGATGGGCTTCTCCAGGTCCCCATCACACAAGGACACCAATGGCACAGTGAACGGTTTCCACACAGGGTCCAGCGTGTACTTGATCACCTGCAGGACGTGAGGGCCAAGGGTGAGCGCAGGCCCAGGGCAGCGGTGCTCGGGGGTGGGGGTAGGAGGGCCAGCCCGATGGGGATGAGGGTGGAGAGACCCACAGCCATGCTTCTGGGGCCGGGAGTGAGGATCTCTGTGGCAGGGAGCGAACAAATCCTTTGGGTGCCATCATGCTCTTTGGTATAGAAGGAAAACGCAAGCATAACTATGTGGGTTATATATATATATATATATGCATATATATACATGCATGGCTGCGGCCACACAGCCCCATCCTGAGACACTGGGCGTGGCCAGACCAGAGACCTGCCGGCTCAGAGGTCCCCAGAGTCCCATGCACCCACCTCAGTCCTGTGAACCAGCATCCACTTGCCGTCATCTCCTGGTTTATAAAACTCAAGAAATGGGTCTGACTTTCCGAAGAGGTCCTGGAGGAGGCGGGAGGATGTGGGTGAGGGAAGCACGACTCTTGCAGATTCAGATGAGAAGTGGGATGGCCCAGCCACTGCCCCCAACCCAGTGTCAGGGGTGGGAACTGTGGGCAGAGCCAGTCCCCTGGGGCCAACCAGCTTTCCCCCACTGTCCCGGTGTTACCAAAGCCTGTGTGCAGAGACCCTGAGGCCTGGGGCCCACAGGAGCTCCAAGGTAGACTAGGCAGGATTCCAAAAGGGTGACTGTTTCCAGTGCAGGGCAATGCCCACAGCAGGATGGGATTTTAGTTTATTTTAGAGGGAATCTGAAAAACTGAAACTATCCCAGCCTGTCACAGAAGGGATACGATATCCTCCAAAAATCCATTTATTTAAGTGAAAAAAAAAAAGTGTCAGGGCATATTCAGGGAAAAGAACTTCCCAGGCAGAGGGAATAGCAAGTGCAAAGGTCCTGAGGCAGAGAATACCTGATGTAATCCTGGGACAATGAGGAGGCTGAGGCAGAATGAAGGTGGGGGGAGTAGAAAGGGTGAGGTTAGGGGGCAGGGGTGAGGTCAAGTGGGGCCCTGTATGTTATTACTAGCATTTACACTAAGTGAGATAGGGATTCCTAAGCAGTGGGTTTCCAGTTATGTCTTGAATGCCTCTAAATAATGGGGAACTCACTACCTAAGTGGCAAAGAGGTTCTAATTTAGGGTGGTCCTAGGCTACGGCCTTGTTCCTGGATGCGGGTGATAAAGGTGATGGCCAGAAGCACCAGGATTAGGCCGCACAACCCTGGGCTGGGAGAGGGACACTGCTCCCCAGAGGAGCCCCTTCTCGCCTGCCTCACCTTTTTGTCCAGCTTCCTCCCCGCCAGGCTCAGTGTGACGACCTGGTTGTCCGACAGCTCCTGGGCAGCAATCTGTAAGGCCACAGGGATGCGGGGGTTGGGACTTGCCCCTTAGATGCCCCCTTGCATCCTGCCAGGCAGAGTGAGCACAGCGCCCGGGAGTCAGCTCTTCAGGGCTGGGCAGGGGAAAGGAGAGGAGGGGTAGTACCAGGCGACCCTGGACATGCCTCTTGTCTTTTCAAAACCTCCATTTCCATCTTCTGGAAAATGGGGTGACCCGTCTGAATACGAGGACTCAGAAGGGACTCTGTGTGGCTCAAGAGAGGAGGCCATGTGAATCTGTTACCAGACATGAGGGGTGGGCTTGAGCCCGGGGGAGAGGTTAGGGGCCAGGAAGAAGGTTGACAGCCCCCCCCGCCCGCCCCACTGCACACCCAGGAAGCACAGCCAACCTCAAAACGCCACGGCACTGGGCATTCCAGCCACCTCACTGCGCAGCTAGGGAAGCTGAGGTCCGGGAGTCACCCAAGCTCCCTCTGCCATCCTGTCCACTCATACTGTCCTCTGTCTTCCATGCCTTCGCCATCAGCCATGACCCTATGGCCCTCACCCAGCCAGTGATGGACTAGCTGAGTGACCTTGGGGTTACCTTTGCCCTCTTTAGGCCTCTCTCTCCCCTCCTGCCCATGGGGTGGCGGGCAGAGACCTTGGGCTAAACAGCGCCACAGGCGGACTGGGTCCTCTCCTGGCCCGGGCTTCCTCTTCCTCCACACCTGTAGGGCAGCCTCACCGACAAGGTGCTTGACCTTCCAGAACTACACAGAAGCCAGGCTGGATGTCAGGCTCCCTTTCCTCTCCTCCAGCAGAGACTTGCTGAGCTACCTTGCAAGATAGGTCCTCTTATTGCTCCCATTTCACAGAGGAAGGAACTGAGGTTTGGAGTGGCACGCTGGGAATGCCAGGGGTAACGGTTATACCACCCGGGTTGGCTTCCAGGTAGAGGGGAGCTGGCTAGCGAAGGCATTTAGATAAGGAGGTTCTGAACCCCAAGAGGTTGGGAAGGGACATTCGAGGTGGCAGGAAGAGTGGATAACGGTCTGGGATATGTGCGGTATGCTAAGAATTCGGTTTGCCTTCAACCTGGAGGATGTACATGAAGGCGCAAAACATGGCCGCGCCCGGAAAGCAAGATGGGGTCCCCCAGAGCCTTGAATGCAAAGCTCTACAGGCAGTGGGGAGCCAGGGAGGCTCCAGAGCAGGGGCTGTGACTGAATGAGCACGTATAGGTCCCGCCCTCCTCCCTCTAGCTGGCCAGTTCCTCTGGCATCTCGCAGTCTCTGAAGGGGGCAATCTGGAGAGAATCTCACTAGTCTCACTGCCCCAGGGCACGTCCTCTCTGGCCTCCAGGTCCCTCATCTGTAAAACAGGTTTCCCTGCCTGCTAGGAGACCTTGAGGACTCAGGGCTCTTCCGCGCAGAGGGCCTGCGTAAGGCTGGAATCATTGCACATCCCCAGAATCAATGCGCATCCCATGGCTGGAATCATTGCGCATCGCAGGGCTGCAATCATTGCGCATTGCAGCCGCAAACAGAGCTCCGTGGGTCAGGCGCTCCTCAAAGACCCCCTAGGGAGGGCAGGCATGGGCCAGGAGGGGAAGGCAAGCTGGGAGGGCTAGGGTGGCCTCCAGGGATGAGTAGGAGCGCCCCTGCCCTGGGAGTGGGAGGCTACAGGGGCCTCTGGCAAGCCCCCTACTCCCAGCTTGGCGGCCCCCAACGCATCATATGGGGAGCCAGGAGTCCGTTGCTAAGAGACCTGTTGCTAAGTTGTAAGTTGGGCCTTTTTACTCCAAACAAAGCTGGTGATTATCTGGCAGGGAAGCAGCCCATTGATGGGGGAGGGCAGCAGGCAGGGGCGGAGGGGTGCGGAGAGCAGGGAGGGGGCTGGTACCGTTATCTGGCCCTTCCCTGCGGGCTTGTCATTCATCAGCAGCAGAGGCCGAGTGATCTTCTTGCTGGAGACAATCTGGGGTGGGGAAGGAGAGAGGAGAGTGGCGTTCCTGAGGGTTGGCGGGGAGGAAACCGGCTCAGCAGGCACCCCTGACAGCTCCATGCTTGCTGGCTACGCCTCCCCGTGCAGCCAGCAACCATCAGCTCCGTGGGGCAGCTGAGGAGACGCACACCCAGAGGGGTGAAGACACTGGCTGCAGGTCCCACGGCTGGTGCCTGGTGCGAATCCCTGCAGTCCCCTCCCACTGACCTGGTTGCCCCCAGGCGAAGGCCCTGACCAGACTCACATTCGGGAGGCCCCCGTGGGGAGTCAAGCCCCCTCCCCACCTCCCCTAAAGCCATCTACAGACCCCACCCTCCTGACTTCTATGTATTTTCACACTCTCTGAAGAGGGAGACAGGCACACAGTGCAAGATGATCAACACAATAGAGGAAAAGCAGAACACATTGTGAAGTTGCCCCTCCGCCGTCTCTGTAACCCATCCCCACACTCTCCACGGGCCACCCTGGTTCTCGGTTTCTTGGGCGACGGGGGTGGGGGGGGTGGGGGGGGCTGGAACGTCAGCATTTCTTTGTGCTGCCGCGTGCACACGTGCTGGTTTTCCTCCCGAGTCCGCTCTCTCCCTTGCCCTCCTCCTGCCCCCCAGCTCGGTGGCCACATCTCTCACCAGGCCCTGGCATCCCACTGCCGGCCGTGCGCCCTCTCCGGTGGCCGCGCTGGTGGCAGACGCTGCCCCCTCACCATCCCCTGCGTGCTCTCCTCAGTTACCCTTTGAGGGTGTGGACTCCGGGCAGGAATCCCAAGGACACACCCTGCTTTTCACACCACTTAGGGCCTTGCTTTTTCCCTCCCGTCTCCTGGAAGGCTCCAGACCGTTTCAGTGCGCACTGTTCCTCTGTCATCACCACAGACTAAGCAGTCATCAGTAGCCCCAAGTGAAATGGGGGGAGAGTGAGGCCCAGAATGGGGTGGGGGCTTGCCTGAGGGCACACAGCCAAAAGGGCTGGAACTCCTAGCCCTGCAATCTCTCAACCTCAATAAGCTCACTAAGGACTGCACTGGATGGGCAAGGGTAGCCCAGAGAGGGAAAGGAAGTTGCCCAAGGTTACACAGTAAGCCAGCCACAAAGAGGGATGCCCACAGGTGCCTTGGTTGCTGGTCAGATGCTCCCGAGCCAGGAAGTCAAGACCACGTCTGATTACTTCTGACAAGCAGCAGTTCTGGCCACATGGGGTCCCCCATCCTGTGTGGCAAGAGCTTGCGCACGCTGTGCTCAGTGTTTCTGCTGGGGACTCTTTGGCCTGGCCCCACACCTCCAGGCTGCTTACCCCCTTTCGTGCCAGCTGCCCCCCAAAGCTATCTGCGTTTGCGAGGCTACCTCGAAAGCCAGCCAGGAAAATGGGGCCAGGGAAAGCAGGTGACAGAAGAGGCCCTCTGCAAGGGGCTGCCCTGTCCTTGGGAGCAGGGCGATGGTGGAGGGGAGAGCTGCCTTGCCCTGTCCGCCGCAGGGGACCGGCTCACCGTGCCCAGGCTGCAGGAGAACTGGCCCAGGAAATCGTGCTCATCGAGTTGTGTGCTGGACTTGTCCTGGTCAAACAGGGCGAACTTGAGCTTCTGTACCTCCTCAAAGTGGTAGTCGAGGACGAACTTCTTGGAGAACGCGGGGTTGAGGTTGTTGATGGCAGTTTCTGTCCTGTCGTACTGGCAGAGGGGTGGGGAGGCGGGAGCCGGAGTCAGGCAGCTGGCTCAACCCTTCTCGGGCTGCCCGAAGCCACTGACGCCTGCTGAACGCCTACTCTGTGCCAGGCCTTTGTGGCCAGCTACCTGGGTGGCCGAGGCCGTCTGTACTCCCAGCTCATGAATGAGGACACTGATGCACAGAGAGGGTAAGGGACTTACCCAAGACTGAACAGCTAGAGGAGCAGTGTCAGGATTTGAACCTAGGATTTGACACTCGTAACTCTTTGACTCTGGCTCTGCACCAGGGGCCCATGCCTCTGCCTAAGTAAGTGACAGACAGTAAGTCCCTGTCCCCATCAGGGCCTCCATTTCCAGTTCTGATTTGACTATCAGTGGTTTTCATCCGTTTTATCTTGGAAGAACCCTTTTTTCAAACCACATTTCACATGGAGGCTGGGGGAAGAAACAGAAGGAAGGAGTGCTCCGTGGGGCAGACTCTGGGAATGTCCCAACTGGGAACCGTAGAAACCAACACCCCCACCTACTGTGGAAACCCAGGCCTGGGTAAAGACAGGGCCTTGGACTGTGGGTCAGCTGTGGGGCTGGGACAAGAACCGCCCCCTGGCCTCTCTGCACTGAGGCCCCAAACCGCGGAGTCTGGGTGATGGTCTATTTTGGGGCCCGGGCTATGTTGATTTTTCCTCCCACCCAGTCCATTTCCAAGGGCTGGAGCAGCAGGGATGGTAGAGGCCTTGGCCCTGGGCTATTTTTAGCCAGGGTGGCCAGCCTGGGGGAGAGACAGATTGTCAGGGGTGGGGGGTAGATGCCACGAGCAGGGGTGCGGTGCAGTGGGGAGGTAGGGGTCCCAGGGACCTGGCAGAGGGGGCCAGGGTGCTCCAGACATGCTGGCTTCAGTCCTCAGCTGACCTCATGTTTCACCCCCCGCTTCTGGTTGTTACCACCAACGCACTGGGTGACGCAGAGGGGCCCTTACCCACTCTGGGCCCCAGTGTTCCCTCTGTAAAATGGATCAACAATCTCAGCACCATTTCCTTGGCATCATGAGAAGGAGGCAACATCTGTGGAAACTCTTTGTAAACCACAGTATGTTCATTGGGATGCCCACTGCAGCTCAGTTGGGTAGCTATTAAAAATAGATATGTATTTTGGAAATTTTACAGGCATATAAAACTGTCTCTAAGGCCAGACACCAAACTCTTAAGCATGGTTCTCTCTGTGACACACAAGGTTTCCGCTATTCTAATTCTTTTCTTTAGGGCTATCTGTGTTTTCTACATTTACTGCAATGAACATAAGCCTCTTTTGAAATAAAAACAAAGCAACTTTTAAAACCTGAAAGTGCTAACAGTTTGGGTTTCCCAATATCCTTCCTCAAGCTGCGTCTCCAATCAGCTCACAGGCCAAAGTCTTCTTGCTAAGAAGCCCTTGGGACCATCCACAGCCCCACATCTGGGTCTCTGCAAGGTAGGCAGGGGGGAAAACATCCTCAGTTCACAGATGAGGAGACAGGCACAGAGAGGGATAGCAACTTGCCCAAGGCCACACAGCACGGAATAATAGACCTGGGTCTTGGCCCAGGTCTGGGACCAAAGGCTGAGTTCCCCATTTCTCTGTTTGCTCCTCACTGACTGCGTGTTCATTTAGGAATAAACATGAGGGGCGCCTGGATGGCTCAGTCGGCTAAGGGTCTGACTCTTGATTTCAGCTCTGGTCGTGGTTGCATAGTTCTTGAGTTCAAGCCCGGTGTTGGGCTCTGCACTGACAATGTAGAGCCAGCTTGGGATTCTCTCCCTCCCTCTCTCTGCCCCTCCCCTGCTTAGGCACTCTTTCTCTCTCTCAAAACAAATAAGTAAACTTAAAAAATATTTAAAAAAGAAAATATTATGATATGAAACAATATCATTATAAATCTAAACCTATGAATTATAATATTAAACGCAAATATAATTACTTTAAGTAATAATATAAATACAATTTTTTAAATTGTGTATTTATTTTGAGAGAGAGAGAGAGAGAGAAAGAGAGATTGCAGGCAGGAGAGGGGCAGAGAGAGACGGGGAGAGAGAGACTCCCAAGCAGCCTCCGCACTGGCATCGCAGAACCCAATGCGGGACTCAATCTCATGAACTGCGAGATCATGACCTGAGCCCAAATCAAGAGTCAGACACTTGACTGAGCCACCCAGGCACCCCTTAAGTAATATTATAAATACATTTTTTTAATGTTTTATTTATTTTTGATACAGAGAGACAGAGCATGAGAGGGGGAGGGGCAGAGAGAGAAGGAGACACAGAACCGGAAGCAGGCTCCAGGCTCTGAGCTAGCTGTCAGCACAGAGCCCGACACAGGGCTCGAACCCACGAATGTGAGATCTGACCTGAGCCGAAGCCGGAGGCTTAACCGACTGAGCCACCCAGGCGCCCCAAGTAATATTATAAATACATTTTAAATAAAATTTAACTTTTTTTAATGTAGGCTCCTCGCCCAACATGGTGCTTGAACTTACAACCCTGAGATCGAAAATAGCATGCTCTATCGTCACCCAGGAGCTGTTGAAATTTAAGTTTAAAAGCAACAATCTTCTATGTAATTCCTGGCGCACCCTCCAGTGACCTCCAAGGGTCTCACCTGGAGGTCCCAGGGTCCAGCGGGAACCCCTCCCCGGCAACCCAGCTACCCTCCACCCACCCCAGATGCACATGGAGGGGCCTCACCTCCATCCACCTGCCATTGTTCTCTGTAAAGAGGACACAGAAGGGGTCGGACTTGGAGGTGACATCCCGGTCCAGCAGGTTCTGGCCACTCACTGACAGCTCCACCTTGCACACGCAATACTGGGAGCCCACAGGGGCTGCCCCCACTGCTGGGGTGCCCCCACCAGGGATGTAGGCCATGGGGGTTGTCGGCGGTGGCAGCAGCTCCTGGCAGTCTAGAGGGATAGAAGGGAGGGGGGTCAGAGAGGGCACAGACATCTGCTGTCCCGCCCCACCCTGAGGAAGTGTCACCACCTGACCCTTCAGGATGTGGGTAGAGATGGAAGGAAAGGAGAGTGCACGGAGGGATACCACAAGCATAAGCTTGACCGAGGGAGAATGAAGAAGAACGAATCCTTGGTAGGGATGTTTAGTTTGAAGTTATTATCTGTGGTGGTCAATCGTCACACATGCAAGTCCAAGCGGCCCCTGCCTGATCAGTGACAGATCACAGTGGACGTGGGCATCTCAAACATTCATTTTGCCAGGAGCACCTGAGCTTCTCCTGAGCAATGAGCAGTTTGGCATCTTGTGGCTACAGTGGGGCTTATAATTGCTCAGGGTTCTCTTGTTGCTTCGGCCACTAGGAAGCTCACTTCCGATAACTTATCCAAAGCTTGACTTTGTTCATTGCAATCTCGTTCATCTTGTATCCTGGGCCTATGCACAGGGACTGAGGCCCAAGGAGGCACTTACTGTATGCTTGTTGAATAAAAAAGAGGAGTGAGTGTCTGAATCAGTGGATGGACAAAGCCTCCACATGGCTCAGATCCTGCCTAACTGGGTCATTATACCCAACACAGAATTAGAACTTTTCCACTCGTACAAGACTTCCCCAGATTCCATGCCCAGGGCCTTAGGTACCCCTTGCACTGTCACGGCTAATTACTGGCATTTGCTTACGTTAAGCAGTTCTGTTTTCCAGCAAGGTGTTCATTTAGAGCAAGTGAAGAGAAACCCATCTCAGGGGGTGGAGGGGAGCTCTGGGTTCCACCCATAACAAGGCCCTACGGACAACCCATCCGGCTCCTTGTGCCTCAGTTTCCACATCTGCCCATGAGACATCAAGATACAGTCTTCCAAAACTCCTGGAGTCAGGTCTATTCCACTGGCTCATGTGTAGTTAACACAAGCCCCGACACCGTGTGGATGAGGCCGGGTTCCAGCTCCTTGACTAATACTTCAGCCCTTCCCTGTTGAGTGGGTAACTGGCCCTGTACTGCCCCGGAGCGGGAAGGTAAGAGGAGGGCGTTCCCTCCAGGGACGTGAACCCAACTTACTAGTAGTCAGGGCTGACACCAAGCTGGGCGTGTGACCTGCACAATGTCTCTAATTTTCATGCAGTCTTGTGGGGCAGCGACTAATATCACCCCGTCTTCCAGGCAAGGACACTGAGGCTCGTTCATTCACTCTAGAGCGTTCACTGAGCATCTACTAGGTCAAGAACCAAGCTGGGCCTGGGATCCTGCAGTAAGAGGGGTGCCTGTGACAGCCTGGCTGCCAGCTCCGGGAGAGCGGCCAGGGCCTGGGAGCACTGTGCCTTTATTCTGAATGATGGAAGTGTCGGAGGGTTTTAAGCAGAAAGGTGACATGATCTGATTTGTGTTTTGAAAAGCTGACTCCAGGCCCTGTGGGGAGAAGGGGCTATTAGACCAGGAGAGGCAGCAGAGGGGCTGGCGAGGAGGTGGCTCTCATCCAGGGAGGAGGGACCATGTCAATGCGGCCAGCAATGCTGGGCCCACCCGCCTCCCTGTGACCCCAGCCCAGCCGGCTCCCTGAGCGCCAGCCTCTGGCTGGGCAGACATGCCCCAGTCTGCAGGAGGCCCTGGCGAGCGTGGGGCTGGCACCAGAGGCCCCCTCTCTCTCTCTAGACACAGCCAGCCCTGGGCCTGCCTGAGAGGATCAGGACGGTGACAAAGCCAGTCCTCAGCCACCCCCTGCCCCCGTCTGTCCCTACAACCTCATCATAATCATGCGAGCCCAGAGCGTCAGGGCAGCACTGCAATTTGCCTGCAAGATTTATTCCTGTCGTGTAAAAATTAGTTTCCACTGGAGGGGCTGGACCACTGCATTCACTTTCCCTGAGCGCAGCTGGGTGGCCCTCCGCATGGGGGAGGGGCGAGCAAAGCCTCCACCCAGTCTGGAGGGTGGAGGGGATGGGGACACCTTGCCATGTGGCTGAGAGAAGGCCCGTGTATGCTCACAACCGCCCTGACGTGGGGTGGGTCCAACAGTCACCCCCATCTTGCAGATGATGACACTGAGGCCCAGCGAGTGTCCAAGGGCTCACGGCCAGGTAGCCGCAGAGGCAGGGTATGAGCTGGGTCTCTGGCCTCCCCAGGCTAATCTGTGTCCTTCTGGCCAGGGTAGGGGCGCTGCTGGGCATGGTGATGAGCCAGGACCCGGGTGGGGGCCCAGGGGCGTCGGCCAGGCAACGGGAACCGCAGTGCCTCGGGGGTCATCCCTGATGGGGTGGGTTCCAGCTTACCCGCCTCCTCCGCACCTCACGGGCCCCTTCATGACACGCTAGACAGCCCTGAGGGCCAACTTTCCCCTGCTGCCAAGTCAGAGGCAGCTGTTTTCATCCTGAGGGGTGTCAGGTACGCAGGCCCAGGTTGCCACACTTCCTTGTGCGTGTACGCACACGTGTATGGTCACACAGCACATGCACATGCCTCAGACTAACACAGGCAAAGGCATGTACACATGTGAACACGGTGCGGGGGGCCCTTCTTCCCCATCTGCCCCCAGTCCCTGCCACTGCCGTCACTCCAGTGTCCCCCCGCTGTCCTCCTGCCCCACACTGCCTCCAGCTTGGCCGAGGGCACAGCCAGGAGGGCCAGGCCACAGGGGAGGGTCCGGCCGGGCTGAGCCCCTCGGAGCCCCCTGCACCTCCGCCTGGTCTGGCCGGCAGGCCCCGGCTAGAGTGAGCGAGAGGTGGGCAGGGCAGGGGTGCCTCTCCCCCAGCCAGGGGTAGGTTCCCCCATCCCCAACTCACCCTCTGGCTGGAAGCTTCTGGATACCCGAAATGGGGAGCACATGATGAGGCGAGGGTCAGAGCGGGGCCCTCCGTGCCAGCCCGGCAGCGGGCAGGCGGACCGGACCCTGAGGCCTGACGCAACGGAAAAAGAAATCACAGCTTACGCTGGGCCGGGCCCCCTCCCCTCCTGCTCCTCCGAGAGAGCAGGCGGGCAAGGTGTCATTAAGGGAGGGCCGGGCCTGCCATGCGCATCTGGGCGAACCAGAGGCCTCCTCGTGCGGCATCCGCCCCACAGGTAATTTGAGGTTACGGGCTGCACAGGGGGCAGGAGAGCCAGGCAGGGCCTGCTCGCAGATGGTCCTGGTTCTCGGCCCCGGTGGCACCAGCCTTCTAGGGTGACCAGATCTCCAGGGAAGGAGCTGGGAGCTGGGATAACACAAAACCGGTAGTCACTTTGACAGATGGGTTAACTGAGGCAAAGAGAAGGCAGGGCTTGGGAATTCCCATTCATTCACTTCACAAACATCCCTGGTGCACCCTGTGGTGGGGAGCAACGAATGAGCAAGACACAGAGGCCTCAGCGCCCCCAGGGTCCGGGAGCCCCAGCTCCTGACACATCGTGCCCTTCAGGGAGGACAGGACAGGATTCAGAGCTTCCGGTGCTGAGCCACAGATCTAGAACATTACGATCTTAGCCAGAGAACTAGGAACCCGTTATCCTTGACCTCTCTTTTTTCTTCACTTTCTCCGCCATCCCACTTCTCCTAGATTCCACTCACAGCACAGCAAGCAATGTCCTTATCACCCCCTTCCACCGCTTTGGCCCGGCCAGACCGCCATCACAGAGTGCCCAGCCATGCACTGGTCCGCGACAGCTCTCCCAGAGCAACTCAGAGCCAGAGTCTTTACCCATGCAGATCAGAGGCTGCCGCACTTCTTCCTGAAAACCTTCCAGAGGCTGCGTCCCCCAGGCCACACAAAACCCAAATTCTCTCCAGGCTTATAGCGTCCTGCTTGTCCTGACCCCGTCTCAGGCCACCTTCCTCCTCCCCTGACTGTCCCAGCTACCCTGGCTTCCTCCTGCTCCGCAAACAGGTCAACCTCTCCTCTACCTCAGGCCCTTTGCACTTGCTATTCTCTCTACCAGAAGTGCTTTTCTTCACACGATGGATCTTGGTTGTCAGAGGCCTCCCCTGGTCACTTGAGCTCATGTAGTTTCTGTCTCAGCCCCACACTGTTCCCTTCACACATCATTGTAATGTACAGTCACTTTACTTGTCTGTTTGCCTGGGTACTGTCTGTCTGGCCTCCCAGAATGTAACCCCCACGACGGAGGGTTCACTCCTGCTTCCCTAGCACTGAGGGCGGCGTTTGCACATACTGAGTACCGAGTAGATACTTGCTGAATGAATGAGGGACGGAGAGAGCCCACCATGCAGGCCCCTTACCGGACACACATCACAAAGATCACAAAGCCGTGACTCAAACCCTGGACCCTCAAGATTGCTCCAAGAGGCCAGGAGGAGAGGGCCTCATATCCCACTTCACAAGGGTGGAAACTGAGGCCCAAGAAGGGGCAATGGTTTTTCCAAAACAGGGAAGGATGACGCTGGGGTCAAAGGCCATGTCGCTTGACTCCATCCCTTCACCCACCGTTGGCTCCAGCGGTTCAGGACCCAGAGGCTCCGCTGTGTGTCCTGCTCCCTGTGGGGAGGAAACGGAGAGGCCAGAACGGCTCCCAACTCAGAGATGGGCAGTGACGAGGAGACACAGAGGGACAGGTACAAGGAGGTGGGCAGTGGGGGCAGGGGAGGCACAGGCTGAGCGGGAGACCTGGAAAGCCAGATAAGAGAGGCTGGAAGGCCAAGGGCAGGGCTGACCGAGGAGCCCAGGGAAGCAGCAGCCCCCACTCCAGAGATTTTCCACTGGTGGAGACTATGGGGCAAGGGTCACAATGGGACAGCCTATCAGGACTTCTGGTGGGGGGATCACGTGCCACATGAAAAAGTGTGCTCAATGTGATATTTAGAAGACGGAAAAGAAATTCTGTTTCTGGTGCTGACTAGGAAACAAAAATGCTCTACAAAGTCTTGTTAGTGGTAGTAACAAGGCGAGGGACTCAGTCCTCTGATCAGCAACCCCAACAGCGAAGAGCACAGACCCTGGGCTCAGAATGCCTGACTCTCAATCCCTGGCTCTGCCATTTATCTGCTGTGTGGCCTTGAGCAAGTTACTTAACATCTCTGGTCTCAGTTTCCCCCTCTACAAAACGGCTGACAGCGAGGGTGCTCCCATAGGGTACTGCCAGGATTAAGTACAGTAAAGCACTTAGAATGACAGCTTGTGCCATTATCAGCAGTTCTTGATGGCTGGGGGCAGCAGAGCAGATCAAAACCCCAAGAGATGTGTGAAGTTTATGGATTATGTAAAGGGGGCAAAGAGTTAAAACTGGTTGAGAACTACGGCTCGAGGTTCCCCTTTTTTTAATTTCATTTTTTTACATTTATTTATTTTTGAGAGACAGAGTGTGAATAGGGAAGAGGCAGAGAGAGAAAAAGAGACACAGAATCTGAAGCAGGGTCCGGGCTCTGAGCTGTTAGCACAGAGCCCGATGTGGGGCTCAAACCCAGGAACCATGAGATCATGACCTGAGCCAAAGTCGGATGCTCAACTGACTGAGCCACCCAGGCGCCTCTCAAGGTTCCCTTCTTAACTGGAAGATGGAATGCTGGGATACCAGTGGAGAGCAAGGGGGCCAGGGAGGGGACAACAGATTCAGATCCCATAAGGTGCACCCTTCAGGGCCCCTGGGTCCTTATCTATGCAGCAAATTTCACTCAGTGGGATTTAATCACTAACCATCGAGGCTCTGGAGGTGATGGCCCTAGGATCTCATGGCTCCACGTAGTTTTCCCAGATGGGCCACCTCAGCATCTCCCGGGAGTTTGACAGAAATGCAGCATCCTGGGGGCGCCTGGGGGGCTCACTCAGTTAAGCGTCTGACTTCAGCTCAGGTCATGATCTCATGGTTTGTGGGTTCGAGCCCCGCATCAGGCTCTGTGCTGACAGCTCAGAGCCTGGAGCCTGCTTCGGATTCTGTGTCTCCCTTTCTCTCTGCCCCTCCCCTGCTTGCACTCTATTTCTCTCTCTCTCAAAAATAAATGAAACATTAAAAAATTTATATAAAAAGGAAAGGCAGCATCCTGGGCCCCACCAGACCTGCTCAGTCAGAATCCCTAGAGTGGCACTTAGCACCCTGTGTTTTAACAAGTGCTCCCGGTGATTCTGCAGCGGGCTGAAGTGTACAGAAACGCCAGGGGGTGGCCGGGTGGGGCATCTTGCTAATGCAGATTCTGATTCAGCAGGTCTGGGAGAGACCTCACGTCTATGTATTTTTTTAAATGTTTATTCATCTGAGAGAGAGAGAGTAGGGGAGAGGCAGACACAAAATTCAAAGCAGGCTCCAGGCTCTGAGCTGTCAGCACGAACCTGACATGGGGCTCGAACTCACAAACCATGAGATCATGACCTGAGCTGAAGTCAGACTCTTAAATGACTGAGCCACCCAGGCGCCCTGTAATGTCTGCATTTCTAACAAGCTCCCAGGTGACGCTGAGGCCACCCATCTGAGCCTGAGCTCCTAGACTGGAGGTTATGATATGGCCACCCCATGGGTGACCGCGTGCTAGAGCGGCTCTGCTTTAGCCCACACTTGCCATAATAAGGTAGACGTTGTGTCTGGTCCTCACACGAGGACTGTCAGCCTCACACCTGGAGTCTGCAGGCCAGGTCTCTGCAGATCTCTGAGTTTGTAGTATTTGGTCTAGAGAGTGACACCGTCAGCCGGAACCACTGGCCCAAATGGCTACACTGGCTGGAGTCAGATCGTATCTCAGATAAGTCTTCATCTAAGCTGCGCTTTCGCCCCATTTCCTAGATGAAAAGATCCAGGAAGACAGATGGTAGCCGTATCAGGCTCCCTCAGAGAAAACAGAACAAATGGGATCTCTATATATATAGAAAGAGAATTCTTGTAAAGAATTGGCTCATGCAACTATGGAGGCTGGCAAATTCTGTACCTGCAGGACAAGCGGGAAAGCTGGGAATTCAGGTCAGAGGTGATGTGGCAGTCTTAAGTTCCAAAATCCACAGGACAGGACAGGCAGGCTAGAAACTAGGCAAGATGTCTATGTCTCAGTATTTTTGTTTTAAGTAAACTTACCCCCCAATGTGAGGCTCAAACTTACAACCCCAAGATCTAGAGTTGCATGCTCTACTGATTGAGCCAGGGGCCAGCTGGGCGCCCCTCTATGTTGGAGTCTTGGAGCTCAATTCCTTCTTCTTGGAGAAATCTTGGTCTCTACTTTTACAAAATACCTTCAGTTGAGACCCACCCACACAATGGAGGGTAATCTGCTTTAATAAAAGCCTACTGATTTATTTTTTTTTAAGTTTATTTATTTTTGAGAGAGAGACAGAGCATGAACAGGGGAGGAGCACAAAGAGAGGGAGACACACAGTCGAAACAGGCTCCAGGCTCTGAGCTGTCTGCACAGAGCCCAATGTGGGGCTCGAACTCACAAACCATGAGATCATGACCTGAGCCAAAGTCAGACACCCAACTGACTGAGCCACCCAGGTGCCCCAAAGTCTACTGATTTAAATGTTAATCATATCTAAAAAATACCGACACAGCGACATCAGACTGGGGCTTAACCAAACAACTGGTCACCACAGCCTAGCCAAGTTGACACATAAAATTAACCATCACCACAAACTTCAGCCTCCGGGAGACCTGCCATGGGGAAGAAAAACAGGGTTCTGGGGCTGGAATTGTGGGCCAGCCCTTCCTAAATGTGGGAGCCGGGTGGGCCTGTCCCAGCTGGAAGGGGAGAGAGGAGCTGGGTGTGGCCATGCTGGTGGAGAAAGTAATAAAACAAGAGCAATGATAATGTCTGTCCCAGGCCCTGTGCCCAATACATGATGGACTTTAACTTCTACGGCTTCACGACATCCTTAAGCGAGACGTTAGGACTACTCCCATTCTCCAGATGAGCAAAATGAGGCTTGGAAGGATATGCAATCCCGAGCCTCTGCTACGATGACTCTGGATAAGCCTTTGGTCCTTCTGAATCTTAGTTTTCTTGTCCATCAAATAGAAAGTACAAAATGCCTAACGCCCTGCAGGTGCTGGCTCACAATGAGGACAACCTCTCCGTGGCTCCGGGCTGTTCTCAGGACCACGTCCAAGCCCCCCACCCCGCCCCTGACAGAGCCCGCACAGTTCTGGCTCCAGCTATGCCGTCCACTACCCAGAGGTCCACCGCGCTTCTCTGGCATAATGTATATGCGGTTCCAGCTGCCTGGAGCGCCCTCCCCTCTTGTTTACTTTGCTATTCTTGTTTACTTTGCTTTTTCATTCTTCCAACTCGGCTCTGCAAAACCAAATGCAATCGATACCACTATGCCCCCTCCCACCTCCCCGCTGCCACCCCATCCAAAACGAGAAAGGCTGACAATACCAAGTGGTGACAAGGGCGTGGAGCACCTGGAACTCTCATGCTGCCAAAGGGAGTGTGACCTGGGACGACCCCCTTGGAGGGACGTCGGGCAGGGTCTACCTCAGCTACTCAGATGCTTCCCCAGGATGAGCCAGCAACCCCCCACAGAGAAAGGACCCCCCCCCCCCCACAATGACTTTCACAGCAGCACTATTTCAGGTAGTCCCAGGCTGGACGCATCCTGAACACCCATCATCGGGAGATGGGATCAAGAAATGTGAGCACACACTGCCGGCAGCACGAGGGCACCAACCGGACGGACGGGTCTCGTGAATGTGCTGAATGGAGAAGACCCGACAGAAAGGAGTGCACGGTCCTCTCTGACTGACATCAAGTGCAGGCGCAAGGGATCTGTGCTGCTGGAAGTCAGGAGGGAGGGGTGCTTGTGACCTGAAGGGGGCACCAGGGGGCATCGGTGATGATCGTGTTTCTCTGTTCCTTGTCGAGGTGCTGCTGACAAATGCTCTGGGTTGTAGTCAGCCATGGAGTGCTATGTGTGGCATGTCTGCTCCATTCTGTATGTCTCATAACGAGGTAGGATGCGGGGACTCCTCTACAACCCCCCTGCCCCCCCGCCTCCCCACTGAGCCCCTGGTCGTGGAGGAGGCGCTGACATCATCACCATATTGTAAGTACAGGCTTAGGGACACATTGCCGTCCTTCGTCGGAAGTAAGGAAGACCGAAAAGGTGACGGGGGACTACAGATGCTCAGAATTCCAGGGTTAGTGGAGTCTGGGGTTTCAGAATCCTGAGTCCCCTGGATCCCTGAGCTGAAGGGCTTTCGGCTCATCCGGTGCCACCTTCCCAGGCATACTCCAACATCCCACAGCCCCGGTGCTCTGGGTGGGGGAGGGAGGGGTCCGGCCCCAAGCTGCTCCGGCTCCTGGGCCCTCCCTGCAAATCCCCTGCCAGGAGACAGCCCCCAGAGTGGGCCGGGCTGGTGCCAAGGTGAAGGGCGGCATCACGACACAAATCGCTTCTCTACCTTAGTGAGGCTCGCTCCGCCGCTGCGCTTGGAAGACACCACACTCCTGACAGGCAGCCAGGCCATTATGGGGATAAATATAGATGCAGACAGCACAGCCTGGAGGCTGCAGCAGGGGTCTGATCCCTCTGGAGTCCCCATCAGACCGCACCCAGGGGAGGCTGTTCTCTGCAGCCCCACCTAATCACTAAGCTCTGGCCCCTGGGGAAGGGGTCTCCCTTGGGCCCCTGAGGCCCCCGGTTCAGCTCAATCTTGGTCCGAAGGGCTTGGCCTTATGTCTCCCCAGCCTATCACTCGAGGGGCTGCATGGTGGCCTCCATCCTACCCTCCACCCCTCTGGGAGTCAGGAGTCAGGGCCTATTTCTGCCCCCTCCTCCCTCCTAGGCCTCAGCTCCTTCGTGTGCAAAGTGCAGCAGGCAATGCCTGTCCTCCGCCTCCCAGGGAGCGTGACACAGGACAGGTGTGGATATAGTCTGGGGTGCAGAAAGGACTTTGGGAACTCAGGAGTGGGTCTGGCCAAGCTTGGGGGTGGACCAAGGTAATAGAGGCTGGAGTCCATGGTGACAGTGACCAGCAGCCAAAGTTATTCCAACCTGGCTTCATTTATAGGGGATTGTGGGGTAGCCTTGTGGATGGACGGCAGCTCTGGGCCTTGCCCTGTGGTGCCCATGCCAACCCAGGGACTACTGTGGGGAGACTAGAGACAGGGCTTCCCAAAAAGTGTGTGAATTCTTCCAAGTTCCTTCGCCTCTCTGTGCCTCAGTTTCCCTGCCTGTGAAAAGCCTGGGCTCCTTCCAGCCTTGAGGAGTCTCTAAATACCTCTCAGTCTTTCTTGGACTGCTCTGAGCCTTAGCCTCAAGGTCCCACCCAAAATCTCTGGGCTGATGGACGCTGAAAGTCACCGGGCTCACCCAGTACCGAATCCCCTCATGGGTTCCCACATATGAGGGGCCAGGCACCTCTGCTCACCCGTCCGCATGCAGGGCTTTCCCTACTCTGTTAACAGCTTCTTTTAGTTCCAGTAGCTTTTATGCTGCCCTGCCCACACCCTGCCACACTGAAGGGGTGCTCCCTGCTGCACCCCGCCTCAGCCAGACAGCAGGAGAGGTGTCTGTGAGCCGGACAGCAGGTGCTGCTTCAGGCCCACGGCCTCCTCAGCAAGTCCTTCTGGTCAAGGACATCACCATCGGCTCTTGGGCTCTGGGTCCCAGCTCCCAGGAAGTCCTCCCTGAGGAGAAGGAAACAGTAGTGTGGACTGGGTGTGCCTAGCCCTGCCCTGAGGATTACAGCATTCCGTTTAGGCCTCCCCGCAACCCCAGGACATGTGTCTCTTACTAGCACCCCATTTTACAGATCAGAGAACTGAGGCACAGAGAGGTGATGTAGAGGTTAGAGGTTGAATTATGTTCCCCCCAAAGCTAAGCTGAAATCCTAACCCCCGAATTCCTCAGAATGTGATCTCATCTGGAAATACAGGAGCTGCAGATGTGACTAGTTAAGACGAGGTCGTCCAGCGGTAGGATGAGCTCTTAATCCAGTACGACTGGGGTCCTTGTGAGATGGACCATATGAAGACACCGAGGGAAGGAGGCAGAGACCGGAGCGATGCCGGCGCAGCCCCCAGAAGTGGGAAGAGGCAAGGAACATGCCTCCCCTAGAGCCTTTAGAGGAGCATGGCCCTGCCCACACCTTGAATTTGGACTTCTGGCCTCCAAAACAGAATATATTTCTGTGCTTTGGAGCCAACCCGTTTTGAGTCCTTTGTTACAGCAGCCCTAGAAAATGAATACACTACCCAAGGTCATCCAGCTGGTCCAGGGCAAACCAGAGGGTGACGCCAGGCAGCTGGGCTCCCTGTGTGCACGGTGCAAAGCGCACCCCTCCCCAAGGGGCCGCGGGGTGACTTGGAAAGATGGCTGGGGCCCAGAGGAGGGAGAGGTTGAATGGTGTCTTCTGCTGGGAGCTGAGCACGCTCTCTCCTGCATCACGGGGAGGGGACAGCAGGGACACGGCTGGCAAGCCAGATGCCCCAGCTCCCGCCAAGACACAAGAGCCACCGACAGGAGAAAGAGAGCTGGGTCATAAGGAGAATGGACTCTTGGAATACGCTAAGCATGTTCCCTACTGAAGGCTTTTGCATGTGCTGTGTCCTCTGCCTGGGGCACACCTCCCTCTTTCATTCAAAAATATCCCCTGAGCACGTGCCGGGCACCAGGCTCGGCTGGGCTACAGCCATGAACCAGAGACCAGGGCCCTGGATTAGCATGGCAGCTTGAACATCACCACCATCTGCCCGAGAGGCCTCCCTGAGCCTCGCACACTGGCCCCCATCACTCACTTCACCTTGCTTTCTTCTCTTTGTGGCATTTTCCACTATGACGCCTTCATGCCTCCTTGTCATCTGGCCTCTCTCTGTCCCCCCCCCCCCCCAATTCCACTCTGAGCCCCACAGCTGTGCCCCAGCCTCAGCCCAGTCCTAGGGAAGCTGCTTAGTAAACCTCTGCTGAGTGACAACACACAGCGCACAGAAGGTGGGACCCAAAGCCACAGGCGGAAGAGGAGTCACATCCACGCACAGCCCTCTTCAGCTTACGAACCCTTTCAAAGCTGCCTGAAGAACCCCATGGAGATAGAGAGGGGACAGATCTTGGTCTAAGGGTCCTTGTTTCCTAGACAAGGAAGCGGAGGTCAGAGGGGTTCAGAGATGTGGCGCAGGTCACATGGGGAATGGGTGGCTCTCCCCAGGACACCTCAGTCCCCTGAGTGGGCAGCCCATGGCAGCTGTGGCCACCTCCGTCTCCTCTAGCCCCAGGTCCTCCAGTGCCAGACACGTCTGTTTCCCTCCTCCGTCAGCAAGCCCGCTGCCCTGTGACGGTCCCCCAGCACTTAGCACGGAGAGCAGGGCTCCCTCCGGAGACCCAGGAGGGCAAGCTCATGACTCCTCGGGGCTCCAGCAGCCAGCATCACAGGCCCCTTTAACAGGAGGCCACGACGCGGGGCAGACCGAGTCACTTATCTTCTCTAAGTGCAGGGAAAGGGCCCTGGACAAGATGGACACTATCCTTGCCTGTTTGTGGGGTTGACACTCTGGGAAGAGGGGCAGATAATAAGGTGATACACAAATAAATGGGTGTTGGAAGGTGGCTAATGCCTGAGAAAAACTAAGCAAGGTGATATATAGTGAGCAAGTGGCAGCTAATTAGCCTCAACCCAGACCCTGAAGGAAGAAGGTGAGGACAGAGCTAGTGGAGACTGAACAGCACAGTCCACTGGACGTCACCATGGGAGCAGAGGCCGGGTGGCCCAGTGAGGACACAGAGCACTGGGCTGGAAACAAAAAGGCACCTTGGACCCCCCCAACCCAGTTCTTAGGCAGTGCAGGACCTCAGGAAACCATGACTCCTCTTAGGACCCCATATTCTCCCTCTGGATAGTGGGGGTGGGACATGACTGTCCCCTTGTCCAGTTGCTGGCTGCCAAGATCCTAGGGTGACCAAGCCTCCTGGCTCCCAAGGAGTCCATCCTGCATCCTGCAGGGGGCTGGGCAGGAGGGGAGGGAATCCTGTTCCCTCTCTGAGGCCAATTCTCCAAAGGAGAGGGGGCTGGGTTCTTGAAATGATTGGCCCTGATTCTGCAGCCCCTGGAAGGGTTAGAGGGGGAGAGAGGGAGGAGGCCTTCCATCAGGCAGACAGGGCCCTGGGCTGAGGGCTTCTCAGTAGGGGACCTTGCCTGCCCACAATGCTCCCTGATCGGACAGGGGTATTCTCTTCTCTGTCACTCGTCAGAGCCCTGGGAGACCAGCCCAAGGTGCAAGGAATGGGAGCACTTTCAGATCTACCCTCCCCCATGATGTTCTTGTAGAACCTTTCCCACTCAGGACTCTGCACCTTGAACAGTCCACAAGTCTGACATTTGGCTTCTGAGGCTCCTCTCGCCAAGCAGGAGGTGGGAGAGGGAGGAGCAGGCGCCTGAGAAAGTCCCAGAAGGAATCCTAAATGCAGTTGCACTGGGCTTACGGATAGTCCCAGGAATAATGATACTCACAGTTAACGGTCACGGAGTGCCACACCAGTCAGAATGCTGGCACATGAGCCCTTTGTCACCTAATTTAATCCTCACAGCTACCTTTAAATAAATGCCCAATAACCCTAAAAGCTTACAAAGTTATACAGAGTATTGTTCTCATTACTTGACAGGTATAGAAACGGAGGCTCTATCCCCGGCCCTCTTATGTACCTGAATTTTTAATTTCCACGAGCCCTGGGATGGGGGGGGGTCTCTTGAAACACCACACTTGCCACTCGTGAAATGCACCCCACTTTACAGAACCCCCGCCCCCTGGTCCCAGCCTCCCAGCAGCCCTAGAAACAGGAATGTGTCATAGTTTGCTTCATCTTACGGATGGAAAAAGCCCCAAGCTCAGTGAGTGACAAGGCACACGGACAGGAAGGGGCAGAGGGCAAGGAGAACCCAAGCATCCACATTCCCAGGCCCTGGTTCTTTCCATGGAGAAATGTGCCTGCATGACCCCTCCTGCCGCGGCCACATGCCTGGGGCAGTACCAGTGCTCACTGGGCCCTGTGCCAGAGGATTGCAATAAAACCACTCCTTTATGTCTTTATGTTTGCACCCGGCCTCCAGGCACACAGGTCCTTGACAATTAGCCCATTTTACAGATGAGCACCAGGAGGCTCAGAGAAGAGGAACAGCCCCCAACCCAGCACTAGGTGGGCATTCAGACCCAGCTCTCCCAAAGCACAGGTGGCAACTGCTGGAGGTTACAAAGGGGTTCCCACCCCCACCCCAATTACTGAAGCTGTGGGTGCCCCCGAGGAACAGAAAAAGCCCTCCACCCATGGGTGACAGCCCACACTCCTAGGCAAGCAAAAACTAAGGGCAGACAAAACAAAGGGCAGCTCATAATTCTCCCAGATCCCTTGAGGGTGTCACTTCCTGAAACACAGAACAGGGCTGGAAGAACCACAGAGAGCAGGATAAACCCTCAACGGGCTATCAGAGCCCTGGGTTCCAATTCCACTTGCCATTGTGGGCAAATCACAGTCCCCTTTGAAGGAGCCCCTTCCCAAAGGGCTTGTCCAAGGAGGGGGGCAGAGGGCGGGGCGGGGCTAGGATGGGAAGAGGGGAGTAAGACATCTCTCTTCTCAGAAAAACAGGGCTTCCAGAAACGCAAAGGAAGGAGTCTTGCTCTCTCTCCCATGTACCCCCACTCCACCCCCTTTAAGCACACAGGTGCCAGACATCTTTTGCGAAAAAACTAGTTTGCAAACACACTTCGACTTCTGGGAAGCTGCCCAGCTCCACGCCCTCCCTTCATTCCCTCTTCGTGGGCTGGGAGCTGGCTTCCCGGCAGAACGCTGGGGCGGGAGTGGGGAGGGTAC
>NC_043715.1:26337521-26379862 GCF_006229205.1 Suricata suricatta
GGCGAGGCGAGGCGGGCGCTTCCTGGAGGGGCGAGCGCTCCCCACGGGCGGAGCGGGGGAGCTGTCCCGCCCGCCGTCCGCGGCTCCGAGCCCGCGGCTGGCGCGCCCTGGCGCTCCGGGCTCTCAGCACCGCGGGGGCCCGAACCCGAGGGTCCGAACGCTCGAGGCCGGGATCTGAGGGTCCGAACGATCCAGGCTAGGACTCCGCGGATCGGAACGCCTCTGCTTCGCACCCTCCCGGGCCAGCGCCCTCGGAGCCGCGGGCGCCTCCGAGTTCAGAGCACCTTGCGCTCAGGGCCGCGGACGCGGGAACCGAGGGGTGGGCTCAGCCCGGGCCTTCGGGGCCCCGGCTCGCCGCCTGCGGCCTCGACCCCAAGAGCCCCGCGCTGCGCCCTCGGGGGACTCACCGTAGGGCTAGGTTCTGGGCCGTACCGAGCAGCACCAGGACCGCAGTGTCGTCTCCCCCGCCCCCCAGTAAAAGAGCTCGGCATTTCCTTGTCGCCAGGCACAGGGAAGATGACACGTATTTCTCTGAGAGGATAAGATAAAGACTTTGAACAGTGCCTGGGGCTAGTTAGCGGAAGCATAATTAAGGGGGGTCTTGAGGGCCCTGGCACCGAGCCCCCCTTTCTGCGAAGGCCATCTTTTCCTTAGAAGAAGCACCAATTCTTAAAAAATGCATCTGTCGCCAGGAGCTCCTGCTGCTGGCCGCTCAGCGGTATTTATGTGCCCCCCCCCCCCCCCCCCCCCGGCCAGTCACCATTCCGTGTCTCAGACAGCTGAGCCTCATTTAACCAGATTGTGGGAGATCTCACAGCCACGTCCAAAAAGCCCTTGGCCTTGCAGCTCAAGGACTGGGCAACTGAGAGTTAAGGCATTGCTCTTGGGTTGTGGGTTTTCCATTCCAGGTAGGAGAGGGTTAACTAGGAGACTCGCGCTGCAGCCCATGAACCTCCCTCCAGTCTGAGTCACAGGCACTTTGCAGGCTTAGGGGGGCTGCCACCAAACCCCAGGGCTCTGAGCTTTGTTCTCTACCTGCCGGTCCCCAATCCGTCCTTCCTTTCTCCAAGCTCTCCTCATCTTTCCTCCACCAAAGTCCTCAAAGCCCTCAGCCAAGCTGTGGAGCAAACCAATCTACAGGCATTCTTAGACCAACCTCCAGCCCCACCTCCCCCAGGAAGCCTTTCTTGATTGATCTGGCCCCCAGAATCCCTTTGCTCTCCTTGCCCAAGAGCCACAGGACACTGTGCCCAGACAGGCACTGGGATGGACAATGGTGAACCCAAGCAGAGCCCCTCCCCTGAAGTGACAATCATGTTATTGTTTGAAAAGTGCAAAGGTTGGAGGTGGGGTGGCACAGATTTCAGCCACGGAAACCAAGCTTCCTCTAGAAGCCCTGAAGGATGAGGTAGGTGGGTCTACCCAGGATGTAGAAGATACTGGATCCGTGGCCAAATGGACAGAATACAAAGGCCAGGGATGACAGCAATCCCACCCAGGTGTCTACCCAAGGGAAATGAAAGCATATGTCCGTGCAAAAACTCATACATAAAGGTTCATTGCATCACGAATAGCCAAAAAGTGGAGATGACTCAAATGCCCATTAACTGATGAATGGATAAACAAAATGTGGCCTAGCCATACAATGGAATATTATTCAGCTACAGAAAGGTGTGGGCGTACATGCAATATGAACGGACTTTGAAAACGTTATGGTAGATGAAAGCAGCCAGTCATGAAAGATCACATATTGTATGATTCCATTTATATGAAATGTCCACACTAGATAAATCCACAGAGACAGAAGGTAGTGGCTAGTGGCTCTCTAGGCCTGGGAGGAGAGATTGGGGAATAATTGCTATTACTTTAGGATGTCTTGTGGGGGAGCTGATTAACAATGTTCTGAAATTATAGTGGTGGTTGCACAGACCATTCACTTGTGTATCTTAAAGGGGTGAATGTTATATCTCAATAAAGCTGTCTAAAAAAACGTCAGGAATGAGGAGAAACCACAGGTCAGGGTACCTGGGTGGCTCAGTCATCAGTTAAATGCCGGACTTCAGCTCAGGTCATGATCTCACGGGGTTCATGAGTTTAAGCCCTGCATCCGGCTCACTGCTGTCAGCGCAGAGCCTGCTTCAGATCCTCAGTCTCCCTCTCTCTCTGCCCCTCCCACCAAAAATAAATAAGCATTTAAAAAAAAAGAAGCCAGAGATCCATTGATTAAGGCCAAGTGTCTTACCCTCTGTCCTTGATCCACATGCAATGTAAAGCAGTTAGAGCATTACGTTGGAGGACATCTTTTCTTGCCCTGGCGGAGGCCTCCTCCTCAATTTCCCCCAAATGGACCTAGTATGTCAAACACCTGCCATCTGGGTGTTTATTTCCATAGTCCAGGCTGTCGGGACAAACAGATCGGAATAACCAGGGTTGTCTGTACCTTTCAGTGTGCTTGTAAATTACAGCCCCGTGAGGGTACTGCCTGTGAACCGGGCCCTGGCTGGCCTCAGGGTTGTGTAAGGGGCTTAGAAGGTAGAAGGGATCCCAGTTATTTATGCTGCATCACAAATCACCCTAAACTTCATGATCTCTCATGGCCCTGGGGGGGGCCACCTGGGCTTAGCGAGGATGGCTCTTGATTAGGCTATCTCAAACAGTTGCAGTCAGACCATGACAGGGGCTGGAGTTTTCTAGAAGGCGTGTGTCTGGTAACTGACGCCGGCTGTCAGCTGAGACCTCAGCTGCAAGTGTCAACTGGAACAGCTACCCATGACCTTCTATGTGGCCTGGACTTCCACGCAGTATTACAGCTGAGATCCCAGAGTGAGCCTCCCAGGGGAATCAGGTGGATGCCTTGTTATCTTTTATAGAAGCCAGCCTTGGAAGTCATGGAATGTCACTTCTGCCATTGTCACTAGCTCCCTCCATAGACCTGCCTCTGGTGAGAGGACAGTCACATTGTACGGAGAGCATGTGGGATGGGAGGAATTGTGGCAGCCATCTTTGGAAAATGCCATCTGCCACAGGGAGCTGATACGGAGACAGATTCACGACGGAGCCCCTCAAGAGTCTCATAGCTGACCCTGGCGCCAGGCTTCAGGCAAAGGGTCATGACTTTGGGTTTGAATCCAGCCACTCCAGGTATTGCCTGAGATCACTCAGTCCGCTGGGCCTCAGTTTTCTCCTCTGTAAAATGGAGGGATAGACTTGTACCTGCTTCTTGGGATGCTTGTGGGAATTCAGTGAGACCCTTATGTGGTTAGCACAGTACCAAGCAGGTTTAGACCCCAGGGCTGGTGCACTGCTCTGGCTATTTTGGGGTTCCAGGCTGTGGTCACTGTAAGGCAGGGATGCCCCTTCTCGGGTCAGGATGCCCGGGGCTCCCCTGGCCTTCCAGTCAGCCCCAGCACCTCCATTGGGCCCAACCTTGCACCAAAACATTCGTGCGGGGTTGGGGACCACAGGAGCAGCTGGGGAAACTGATGCACTCAACCCGGGGCCCCCCAGCTGGCATTTGTTTTCAAGTGAAAGCCCGTTTTCAGTGGGCTCCCCCTTAGGGGAAAGGTCACTTTGTGGGCATCCAGGGCAGGCCTGGAGTTTTGTGGGGTGAACAACAAGGTATGGTTGCCAAAGGCCAGGGCCAGGGAGGACACCAGCTCTGGAAGCTGGGAGACACATGGGGTGGGGGTGGGGTGCTTCACCAGGGAGGCTGCGACAGCGCAGGGGGGGGGGGGGGGGGGGGGGGGGGGGGGGGGGGGGGGGGGGGGGCGGGCAGGAGGAAGACCAGCTGTCCCCAGAACTTCCTGAGACCAGGCCTGGGAGGAGCTTTCCCAAAGCAGCCACTGTAAGGTCTTTCCCAGGAAGCTCTGGATGTGTTCAGAAGGCGTGTCCAGAGGGCGTGCCCAGAGGGCGTGCCCAGCTCTGGCTGGGGTCACCACCTTCTGGCCTGGCCTTGGCCATGGGAGGGGATTGGGGCAGAAGTAGCACGAGGTAGAATGCACAGCCCTCCAGACTTGGGGTGGTGTGGGTGGCGGGGGTGCTCTCTGAGGAACACACAGGCTGGCAGACCGGTTGAATCCCCGGCCAGGACCACCTCAACTTCCTTCTTGTCCCACGATTGGAACGGAAGCTCCATTGAATACTCACTGTGTGACCTTGGCGGGTCTTGTTCCTCTCTGGGCCCCTATCTTCTCCTTTGTAAACCAAGGCAGCTTGTTGCTGAGATTATGGCTTTGGATCTGGAGGGGGTCGGGGATGGTGGAAACCCCAAAAGGACAATAACCAGGCAAGGCAGGTGACAGAGGGCTCAGAGCCCTCCCCGAGGGAGAATTAACCATCAGGTCACCTTTGCAGGGCTCGTGAACATAGGTCTTTGCGCCCCGTCTCCACGTGTCCTACCCTTCACCATACAGATAGGGAAACCGGGGCCGCCCCTGTGGGGCTGAGTCACAAAATTTGAAAGTGGTTAAGGGAGTGGATCCTATGAGCTTTCATCTCTAGGGGAAAAAACCATTGTTTTCTTTTTCAGGTTTTTTTGGTAACTATATGAGATCCTGGATGTTAAATAAACTTACTGTGGTGATCATTTCACAACATAGGCAAGTCGAGTCCTTAGCCTATATTTACACTCACATAGTGCTGTGTGCAGCTGTATCTCACTGAAACAGGAAAGGGGAAAAAAAGGTCATGAAACACAGGTTTGATTCCCGGGTCTACCACTTACTAGCTCTGCGCCTTTGGACAAATCAGGAAAACTCTCTGGGTCTCCGCGTCCTTGTCTGGAAGGAGAGGGTCCTTGGGGCAGAAGAAGGGGTCTAGGTACAAAGTCTTGTGTAGCCTACTCCACACCCCTGGCTGCATAATAGCATTGCCTAGGGAGCTTTCTAAATACTGAGTTTTCTTTTCAAGGTTTATTTATTTATTTTGAGAGAGAGAGAGAGAGAAGTAGAGAGAAAGAGAGAGAGAGAATCCCAAGCAGGTTCCAAGCGAGAGCACGGACCTTTGGGGGCCTTTTTAGAAACGCAGCATCCTAGGCCCTGCCCGATACCTGCTGAACCAGAATCTGCTTGTTAACAAGATCCCCAGATGATCTGACTGCACATTAAAGTTTCCATAACTGTGATTTTATAGTCTTAGATGCAGTGGCCAGGACAGTGGGTTTCAGATGTGTGTGTTTGGGGCCAGGATGGAAGGGGCAATCTGGGAGGACTTGAGGCCTGTGGGGACAGGAAGGACGATTCTGTGACATCCATCAGAAAGGTGGATGTTCCATCTGTGAAACCCTAGGATGGAGACCAAGGGACGAAGTAGCAAAAGGAGCTTCGCCCAGCCTTGTACACAGACGTGGGTACTGACCAGCCGGCTCACATTCTTGGGGGGGAAGATTCATGCACAGAAATCGGGAGTGCCATATTCATTACCTTGCTTACTTGGCCACAGCCTCACTTTTCTTTGAATTGTGTCTGTTTCATGCGTGTATTTAAGCAGCTTACTGTTTGGAGGAAGGGGGCAGGGCGACTGGACCTCATCGGTGTTGGTAGAAAGACAGTCCAGGCCTCCAGCAAGCAGGTGGCTGGAGAGGATGAATAGGAAAAGGAACAAGGTGCCTGCACACCGCCCGTAGTGGGCCCAGCCAGCTGGGCAGGGCTGAGCACACGGTTTATCTCAGGGCAGCTGCTGAAAGCTTCTTGGGGTTTAGAACTTGGCCAGAGCTGAAAGGGATGGAAGGAAAATGAGTAAACAGCAAATGGAGAGCATCCCTGAGCTCTGGGCTTCCCTGGTGTGCATTTTGTCTGGCCTGGAGCTTCTGGTGCAGGTCCTGGTCCTTCCTCAGCCATGACTTCCTGGGCAAGTCACCTTCAGGCTTTGAGGGACTCATCCTCCAGTTTGGGGCAAAGAGAGAAGATAGTACAACCCCTGCCCCTTGGTATGAAGGTGCCTTCTGAGCGTCCAGAGTCAACGTGGTGTCATTTCCCAGAGAGGGGAGAGAGCATTCGGGGTTCAAGGTTTCTGGGTAAACTTGTTAGAACCTCTGCCTGCCCATCCCCTCCCCCGTGACAGGATGATGGCCCTGTTCGGTGCCAGGTGTGTCCTGACCCTAGCCCGATAAGAGTGTCCTCCTGTGGGGTGTGGGCACTTGGCACTTGGCCGAAGGACTTTCTCCTCGTGCTTGGCGGGGGGCCGGAGACAACGTGGAGAGCGGCAAAGGTCAGGGCTGAGCCATCCAGGTGAACCACTAGCAGGCAGGGCATCCCAGGATCCTTGCCGGGTGGGACAGGCCCCTAGCATCACCTCCTGACTTGGTTCTGGGTCCAATCGGGAAGGAAGTAATCTCCGGAATCACCAGTGGGCCTACCTGCCCTCTAGTGGTGCTAGGCGGTAACTGCACCCTGCCTGCTTGCTTTTCACAATGGAGTGCAGCTCTGGGGGAAGGCTCCCCTGCCATCAGTTTGTTCAGCCCACAGGCAGATGACAGAGAGTGGGTGCCGTTCTCCTGTCATTTCAAGCATCTCTTCACCTCATATGTATTCAGCCCTAAAAGGAGAAGGGAACTAGCAATAAACCATTGCCCACTGCCAACTAGGGACGTTGTATAACCGTGCTTCCTGGATGCCTCCAAAGGTCCTGGGGATCCAGGAGTGTTAGTAACCCTTGTCCAGAAATAGTCCTGTCTTCAAAGGCCACAGTCTGTTCTATGTCCATCTGACTTCCAAAGCCATGTTTTTTAGGTCCCCCCCACCAGCGGACTCCTCGAGCCCAGGAAATACTACGCTCTCACAAGGACCGCCAGGCAAGCAGCAAAATGGAGGGGTGATACATTAGAGGGTGACGGGAACTGTGGCCAACTGAGAGGTGTGTGCTATATCTAAAGGCATGGTCACATGACTCCACGGATTACTCCTGAGTGAATGTGGGACCACCACCTAACGAAAGCTGAAAATCTGGAGTTTCATGTAAAAGTTCCCAATTTTAAAGACGGACAGTTGATTCAGAAAAGAGTTTAAATATAATGCAGGTCAAACAAAGAATGTTTCTAACACTTTGAGCTTCTATAATACCCACATGGTACAGCTGAATCTGGAGAGAGAAGGCAACTTGCCCGGGAGCCTGTGACCATACGGGGACAGAGTCTGGAGTGGACCCCACGTCTCTGGACTCCTGGGCCAGTGCTCCTCTCGGTTCACCTCTCTGTGGTCTGTCCTGCTCTCCAGTCCCTGGGGCAGGGCGTGAACCATTTCTGACCTGGTGAGTTACCAGGACACATCAGGCTCAGGGCAGAGGCTGCGACACCATCCACGTTTATTGGTCCAATTTGGCTTAGAGCGTAGCAGTGCCATCCTTGGAAGTAATAAGAGTGTGATGTAGCACGTGCAGGCCCTGGGAACTCACCCGGATCCTGCTGAGGTAGTGACTGGACCCAGTGGCCTTGCCTGCTTATCTTGGTTGTGCCTATCCCCACACCCTGAGCCCCGGTTTCTTCCCAGACGTAGGTCAGAGGAGGCCTGGCCATTCCCAAGGACTGTACGTGACCCTGGGCCCAAAGTCCTTGGAAACTAGTGTTTAGGAGGAGGGCATCATCCCATTTATGAATGGGAAAACTGAGGCTTGAGGCAGGAGGGGACTCATCCAAAAGCCTCATGGCTAAGTCCCTGGCTTGGTTCTCAGGTCACTGGGCTGGTCAGTGCTTGGACACTCTCCCCATCTCCGGTTCTGGGTGGAGGACATTCCCTAGCTTAGATGCCCTGGAAATGCAATATATAAAAATACTTGGCTTTAAAAAGTAATAAATTAGATTTTGAACCAGCCTGAGTATATCTGGCCAGCACATATCATATGATATGAGCATCTGTCACATGTCATCTCTGAACCACAAATCATATGTCGTGCCATGTGCGATGCTAGGACCCGTGACAGTGACCCAGAGGCCACACAAGCTCTATGTAACGTCACATAGCGTTCTGCCATGGGTCACCTTCTGTGCCACACATAGCATCATGACATTCTCATTGTGCAGCATGTCCCCAGCTCACCATGCATATCTCACGTGATATGCAGCAGGGTAGTCTACTGGCCATACGAGGCTTCTGGTCCCTTCTGGAAGACTGTAGCAAGACAAGTATGCTCCGCCCTCCTCGGGCAGCATGCAGCGACCCTGCTGTGGCTCTTTGCCTGAGCCCTCAGTCCTGGTGGGTAGAAGCTGGCTTCACTTGGCTGGATTCGAAGGCTCTTGAGGGGGCCATCAAGTACCCCAAGGGGCTTTCGGCTGCTTGTCAAAGAAAGCGAAGTCCAGCCTGGGCTCCTGGCTCTGCAGACGCTGGACCATGTTGGGGGAGATGGGGTTACTCCAGAGGCTGCAGGGCACAGAGACAGGTGCTCAGGTCTCAGACTTGCTCACTCGTCTTCTCGTCCCCATCCCCTGTTTCATCTACAGATGGGGAGACCTGGGCCCAAGACAGGGAGAGCCACGCCCAGAGCTCCCTGGCAGAGGCAGGTGTTAGGCCAGCATGGCTGCCCTCGGGACAGGGTGTCCTCCACACCCACCTCCTGACTTCCCCCACTCAGTCTTCATCTCTGGGAGCTAGTGATCCCAGCCAGGACCATGCTCATAGGACACATTTGTGCGAATAGGGGAAAACTACCCTTCTTTAAGACACTTTACTTCCATCATTTGAAACCATCATAAGATACTGATTTCTATAGAACAAGATGCTTCACTACCATTTACTAGAAATCCAAAATGTCTACTACATAAATGATGTCCCTTAGTGGCAATGCTCTTGTGCAGTGTACAGCCTACACAACTATATGTGGTGCCTCTCTCTGATTATTTAATCTTAAATGCTTACTATGTGCTAGGCATTGTGCTCAGTGCTTTATATAATCGCTTAGTCCTCATAGCAACTTTCTGAGGTAGATACTACCACTGACCCCACTTTACAGATGGGGAAAACTGAGGTTAAAAGAGGTTGAGTTTACTAACACAAAGTTACCTAACTGGCAAAGGGCAGAAATGGGATTTGATCCAGGCCTGCTTGGATCCAAGTGATCCAAGTCTCCTCTGATAATACCCAACCCAGGTCTTGCCTCCTCCCACAGGGAGTCCCCCTTACACTGGAGAGGTTGGTGTGGCCTCCCACCCACCATCCCTGCCCCCGTGAGCCCTTGTTACCGAATGACTTGGATGCCAGACCCTTGTGCCAACCCTTCAGCCAGGAGCCGGGCCCCACAAGCCGTAATCCGATTCTTCTCCAGGCTTCTCAATAGATAGCAGAGAAAAGGGAAAGAGAGAAACTGGCATGAGTGTGGGGGATGGGCTTTCCTCCAACCCCCTCTTCCCCCCCCCCCCCCCCCCCCCCCCCCCCCCCCCCGCCCACCTCCCCAGGCCAAGGTGCTTAGAGAACCCAACAGACTACAGGGCAGCGGGAAAGCTGGAGGTGGGACCCAGGGAGAGTTTAAGTCAGCAGGGGCTTGGAGCAGAGTGTGCCAACTCAGCGAGGGCTTCCTCACAGGCAGGGGCCGGACCCAGTGGCCTCTTGCCCTCTGCCAGGATCAGGATGCAGGCCCCCCTTCATGCCCTCCCCCAGTTCTGGTTTCCGAGGATGTGCCCCTCATACTCCATTCTCTTCAGCCGGCCCATCTGCGGCAGGATCCCGGCCAGCTTGGCAGCTGCCTCGTCACCAAGCAGATTCCAGGACAGCCTGCAGGGTAGGGGTCCTAAGGTCAGTGGCAGGAGAACAAGGAAGTCGAGGGGTAGAGACGAGGTGGCAGGTGGGGAGGCCTGGCCAAGAAAGGCCAAGATGCACTGCTTGTGTGCCCTCCCCGAAGACTTCAGGGCACAGGTAGTGCCTTCCCCTCCCGAGCCCCGTTTTCCAACCAGTCATGCTTCAAGAACCCGGACAGCTGGGGAGCTGGCTGTGCAGAGAACTCAGCGAGCACACAGTCGGCAGCAACCATGCCGTAGTCCAAACGTCCACCATGCAGGTGCTTCCATGATTTTTGCCCTGTGCGCACCTCCTGTATTACACTCTTGTGTGATATTTTTCTTTAAGCAGTGCTCACCCCCACCCCGCTGTTTTTGCTTCAAGAAATTAATCCTAGGGAATGTTTATCACTAGCAATGGAAAACTTGTGTTGACAACCCTAAATAGAAGGCAGTTACAAGGTTAAACACCGTGCAGACAACAGTAGTAACTTCCAGCAGGAACCTATGCTCTACGTTCCTAAGGTGATGAGCCTGTGGCCTGCCCCCTGCTGGCTAAAAAGGGAAACTCATGAAGAAAAACTGAAGCAGAGAAAATTCAAACCCTGAGAAATTTACTCTCTGGCACGGTAATATTTCAAGACCATGAGAATTGGGCTAGCTGACTGGATAATCTCAAATTTATCTTTGGTATGAAATAAGTACCTGCCGCATGGTCACAAACAATATTTTTTGACTTATTAAGTAAAAAAAAAAACCAAATAAATAAGGGAGAATCACCAGTGTTAGGTGTTAAAAAGATGCCTTAGCATTGATCTGACACTTTGGGGTCATGTAATGAGAAGGATTAAAACTTTTAAGGTTGGGGTGCCTGGGTGGCTCAGTCGGTTAAGCGGCTGACTTCAGCTCAGGTCATGACCTCACAGTTCGTGGGGTCAAGCCCCGCGTTGGGCTCTGTGCTGACAGCTAGCCCAGAGCCTAGAGCCTGCTTCTGATTCTGTGTCTCCCTCTCTCTCTGCCGCTCCCCTGCTCATGTTCTGTCTCTCAAAAATAATTTTTTAAAAATTTAAAATAAAAAAAACCTTTTAAGATGCAAACCTAAAATTGTCTTTGAATCACTTGTGTCCTGTATTTTAGGAAACACCATTTTCTTCCATTGTGTGGTCAGGGTCCCAGGCTAGTCCTGGCAGTGCAGCTGGCCCCTGAGGCAGTGCTGCCCGAGGTCAGAGTGCCTCTGGTTGCCAAGAGGGAGGTGGGCATGGGCAGTGGGCAGGTCAGGGGCTTGCTGGTTTCAGCCATTCTTCACTATGGGCAGGTGTTCGTTTATGGAGGCCCCAAAGGAAAGGTCAGGGGCCAAGAGCCTTTAGAGAGGAGCTGGCCTGCCTCCCTGCCCTGCCCACCCCACCCCCTCCAATTCAGAGGCGGAGAAATAGGCAAGAGAGGCTGAATGGATTGGCCCAACATCGCTCACAGCCCAAATGTTACAACTTCCTTGAGAAGGAGTTTCAGCAAGAATGACCTCCCCCATTTACAGAAGGGGGACCGGCCAGGGCGGGAGGGGCCAGCTCTAGGCTGTTCGGTGACTGGCAGGCAGGCCAAGCCCCCAGATGCCCACTTTGCCCAGCTTAGGCTTTTTGCAAGCACTCACAGAATTTCTTCCAGGGCCGGGCAGAGCAGCAGGCTGGCAGCGAGGGGCTTGGCAGTGTGGTCATCCATCTCACATGAAACCAGGCTGGGGACAGAGTAGGGGACGGGGTGGGGGGTGTCTGAGGCAGGGGCACCTCCAGCCAGCCTGCCTCAGTCTACTGTGCAATCAGAACAGGAGGGAGAGGAGGGGCCGGGGTGTGGGGCAGGGTGGGGGTCTTAGGAAGGTGCCCTTTTTTGCTCCAGGCCCCCCTACGCCTGACACCCCTGTCACATCAAAGGCCTTGAAGGGCTGTCCCCCACCCACCCCAGCGCCCTAGGGAGTCAGGAGAGGCGACTCACTCTATCCGCCTGAGCAGTGGGAGCCCCTGACAGAATTGCGGGAACCCTCTGGCCAGACTGTTCTCTGCCAAGCTGTCGGGCAGGGAGACACCTGTGAGAGAAGCCCCCAGACCCTCCCCGCCTGTCCCTCTGCCCAGGCTCCATGGTCCCCACTCACCTGATCTCTTCTACATACTGGCATCCATCCAGGGCCTGGATCAGGCTGAGCGCCCCCTTTGGGCCCAGACGGCTAGATGGCAGGCTAGAGAAAGGGGAGGAGGTGAGGGGAGCCTGGGGGGCCGGTGTGGGGATTGGGAGCCTTCCCAGATCCCCCACACTCAGCACTGGTTCAGGCTGCACCATCAGACCTTACGCTGTCTCTGGTCACCTGCCACCCCTGGCCACCTCCCCCTCCACACAGGACATGGATGGGTATCAGCGCCTTCGGTTTGGGGTCTGAGATCCCATGTTCAAGGCCTGGCTCTTTCCTGTGCAAGTAAGGTAAGCTCTCCGTGCCTCTCTTGGCTCTAGTTCCCTTGCCTGGAAAATGGAACAAATAGAAATCTCGGCCACGGGGCTGTTGTGAGGCTCCAACAGGCCCGCAGGCATGAACTGGAGGTTTTCTCCTGCAGAGCCCTTGGCTGCCACGTCCTTAACTACCCTCACAGACTGGCCCAGAGCCGAGACCACTGTTCTTCTTTTGCAGATAAGGAAACTGAGACTCAGAAAGGGCAGTGGTGAGGCCAAGGGCCACTACGGGGCTGGTGGCAACCCAGGATGGGGCTGGGTCTCCTGACAGCCCTGCCCTAGACTCCAAGGCAGGGGGGGAGGGGGCAGGGTGGGGACAGGCGGCCCCAGTACACACCACAGTCTGGCCAGAGGGGGCCTTGGTCCCCCAGTGCTCCCCGGGAGCCCCTCCCTGCCAGCGCCCCACAAGCCCCAGCAGGGGGGCACTCACTGCAGGACTTTCAGGTGCCGGGGCAGCCCCCAGGCCAGCTGAAGCGCTGTGGCATCCCCCAGGGCATTGCAGCCAAGCCTGCAAGAGGAGAGGGGCGAGGCTGAGCGTGGGCCTGGCCAGCGCTGGACCCCGGTACTGGCCTGTGCCCGCGGGGGGACACAAAGGCCAGGAGGGCCGTGGGGACACAGAGGACAGAAGACAGCCACTGGAGCTCACACTCACATCAGCTCCTCCAAGTTTCTGCAGAGGGTGAGAGATTCTGCCAAGCGTGCTCCCCCAGCGGGGCCAATGCCATTTCCTGAGAGGCTGAGGGCAGGGCAGGCGTTAGACTCTGAGACACCCCATGTTCCCTCCCCATCTCCTAGGACTCCAAGAGACAGCATCCCCCCGCCCACACCTTCCCAGCCTGACGGGGGCACAAAGGACCAGAGAGGGGCAGGGCCTGGGCTGACGGAAGGTCCCAAAGTTGGCAGGGCCAGGGAGTGACCTAGCCCCACCACTTGCACACTGAGGTCTGGGGGAGGGATGTCAGCCTGAGCCGGGGCCAGTGTCCACCCCGCCTGTGGTGTGGCTGCTGAGGGTCCCCATCAGCAGCACTGGCCACTCACTCTATCTTCCTGAGCTCGGGCAGCGCCAGCAGGACGGCAGCTAAGTGCTGGGCTCCAGTGTCTCCGATCTGGTTGTGGCTCAAGCTTGGGGAGAGAACAGAGACGAACTGAAACCAGTGGCCTGCCACCCATGCCCTTTGGTCCACGGCCCCCTCCCAGAACAGAAGAGGAGGCTGAAGTCTGGAGAGAGGCCTCGGCTCATAGCAAGAGAGTCCCCTCACCCTGTGTAAGGTGAGGACTCCAAACTCCTGTCTTCTGTTTAGGATGTCCTCCCGATGTGTGACCTGAATCCCTTTGGCTGCGATCACACTCTCACACCCTATATTGGGGTCCCTGGTGGTCTCTGGGCTCACGCAGTAGGGAAGCAGGTGAAGGTCATGGGACCTGACCGGGAAGAGCATACTCAGGGAGACCCTTGCTTGTATCGTGTGACCCTGCCGAAGCTGTCGTGGGTTGGGAAGGGACAGGCAACTCATCTTAGCTTCTCTAAGCTGCCGGCAGCTCTGAGAGCCTCAGAAACCTAGTGGCAGCCGACGTCACAAATACCACTCCTGCTCACACTGGAGAAGCAGAAGCCTTAGTGGGAAAGCCTTTGCAGGGGCTGCGCTAAGAACTCTACAGTTTGCAAAGCTTTTACACATCCAGGAACCCATCTGCTGGTCAGTAAACTTCAGGGGTTGGGGAGGGGGACAGGCAAGGTGCGCATGACTGTACCCAAAGTCCAGATGAGAAAACTGAGGACAAAGGAGGAGCTGTGACTGGCCAAAGACTCCTAGTGACTCCCAGGCAAAGTGGAAACAAAAGCCCAGAGCCCCTCACTTGGGCAGTGGCCATGTTCTTTGGTTGGACCAGGCTTTGCCTCAGCCTCTGTGCCAGGGATCTCCAGCCCGGCCGAATGCCAAGATCACGTGGGTTCTGTAATTCAGGCAAATCATTTCTCCAGGACACAGGTGTTCTGACTCTGCAAATGCTGGGCTTTTCTATAAAGCCAGTGTATTGTCTTTTCTGCACCCTGACCTTGCCCTGCCTCCATGACTACAGAAAAACAAAACAAAACAGCAGAGGCAAACTGTCTTGGCCCCATGTTGAGTCTTTGAAGATTGTTTTGCTTCCTTTCATTTCACAGAATCAACTTCTGTAAGTTAATTTTGGACGCAATGACCTAGTCCTATCTGATATGCTTCCCAGAACTGTCTGACCGCGCGTTTGCTGCCTACTCTGCACTGCTAGCGTCGGGGGTGGGGACGGGGGCAAAGCAATGCTTGTGCCGTGGCCGGGGTTGTTTTTAGCTACCACATTTCATATTTTGAAAAATCACATGAAAAGGATGTGTTATATCTGGGGAGAATGTCAAAGTCACCATGAGGGTCCGAGTCTAGACCCTCATGACTCCAAGTGTGTGGTCTGTGGCCCCCAGAATTGGTATTACTTGGATGCTTGTCAGAAACGCAGAATCTAGGGGCACCTGGGTGGCTCGGTGGGTTGAGCATCCGATTTCAGCTCAGGTCACGATCTCTGGTTTGTGAGTTCAAGCCCCGTGTTGGGCTCTGTGCTGCCAGCTCACAGCCTGGCACCTGCCTGGGATTCTGTGTCTCCCTCTCTCTCTGTCTCTCCCCTATTTGCCCTCTCTCTCTCTCTCTCTCTCTTTCTCTCTCTCTCTCTCTCAAAACTAAATAAACATTAAAAAAAAGAAAGAAATGCAGCCCTGAGGCGCGCACAAGAACACTGGGTGAATCTGTGCACATTAAGGGTCATTCCAGGACTTGGACCCAACCCCTCCAGGTCACTTCTGTAGCAGGAGGAAACTGGTAGCACTCAAAGGCCATAGCAGTGGGCACCGACTTGAGAAGGCGGTGATGCGCCCAGGAGAGGAGCCACGAGGGTTCTCAGGGAAGTCCCCCTAGCGCTTCCTTGGGTGGGTGGTCCTGAAGGAGCTGGGGAGCCCGTCCCCCACTCACTCCCATGGGCTCCCTTGGTCACTCACCGGAGGCTCTGCAGGAGGGTCCTGTGGCTTAGTCTTTGAGTGAGCATGGCCAGGGTGGAGCTGCCCAGTGGGAGATGGCTGAGGCTGGAAGACAGGAGGCCAGAGGGGGCCTTGGCATGGCTGGGGGTGTGTCCCAGGGGTGGGTCCCAGGGGCAGGCCGAGGCCCTGTCCAGTGTGGAGGCTTGAGGCCTTGGTGCTTAGCAATGCTCAGGGACCCCCAAGATGGCCACGCACATCCACACCGAGGAAACACGTTGTACAAAACAAAACTGCATGGGAAATCCAAAAGCCGTTTCTCTGCGTGAATTAAGGCCCTCCAGGCAGCAGTTCTAGGTTCCAAGTCACACTGGACCCCGACTGTTGGCCCGGAGTCACAGCATACTATTACCGAGCACAGACTAGGGGCCAAGCACTGAGCTCAGGCCCATCCTGAGAGGCGGAACCCTTGTCATCCCCGTTTTACAGATGAGGCCCTCTGAGGCTCACAGCATTAGAAAACTTGTTCAAGGCCACACCCAGAAGGTAAAAGCATTGGGAACAGAATCCAAGGCTATAGGACTCCCATTCCTGGACCCCAACTACATGTCGCTTATGGGATCACACTCCTTAAAGCCCCCCATCCGGGCAGAGAGAGGAATAATAATAATAATAATAATAATAATAATAATAATAATAGTCAATACTTGTAGAGTGTGAACTTTGCCAGGCTCTGTTCTAAGGACTTATATATATGTATTATCTCATTTAATCCTTGCAACCCATGGAAGTAGGTACAGCTGTTATTTCCAAAGTCAGGAAGGGGAGAAAAGCACAGAAAAGTTAAGTAACTTGCCCAAGCTCACACATTCGGAGGTGGAAGCAAAAGGTGTCCTGGTTTGCCTAGAATTTATCTTCATATTTTGCAAAATTCACTGAGATATGTCACGGTGTTGACCTGTTTTTGTTGATTTTAAGGGGCATTCTCTGTGCCTCTTGGACTTGAATGCCTGTTTCCATCCCCAGATTAGGGACATTCTCAGCTCTAACTTGTTCAGATAAAACTTTTGCCCCTTTCTCCCTGCTCTTCTTCTGGGATTCCTATGATACAGATATTGTTTCGTTTTATGGAATCACTAAGGTCTCTAAGCCTCCCCTTGTGATCTAATAATTTCCTCTCCCTCTTTCTCTTCGCTTCATTGAGCCCCATAATTTTATCTCCTGTTTCACCTACGCTCCCCTCTGTCTCTCCAATCCCCAGTGTGACTGTATCCAGTTGGTACTGCACCTCCGTTGTAGCATTTTTCATTTCAGCCTGGCTGGTTTTAAGGTCCTTGATCTCTGCAGCAAGGGTTTCTCTGGGGTCTGGCTTGCCTAGATTTGAGGGGGGCTCCAGGATGCGGGACTTTCAGCTCTGACAAACTGGGACGGGCGGTCACCCAGGTTGTAGCCAGGTAGGGTGGCTCCTAACCAGAGTCCGTGCCCCTAATCACCCTGCCACAGACGGACGCGTGGGAGAAGTTGGCTGGAGAGCTCTAGGAGTGCTGCTTGCCGGGGAGGAGAGCCTCGGAAATGACAGATCTGAAACCGGAAGAGGTGTCTGGGCACGGAGGGTCCACCCCCTTTTTGGTTTGGGTCAGTTTGAGCAAGTTTCCCATTTCTGGCGACCGAGCATTTTGATGGCACTCAGGACCAAGCGAGGAGGTCAAACGGAGGGCATTCACCTGCATCCATCCAGGGATTTCATAGTTTGTGTTCGTAGGAGCTGCAGACGCTCCTGCGCGTGCTCCCGACTCCTCCCCACCTCCCCTCTCCACCACTGCCGCCACTTACTCCAGCCTCTTCAGCCAGCACTTGCCCTCCAGGACCCCCATCAGCACTGTGGTGCCCTCCTCGCCAAGTTGATTGTTGGACAAGCTGGAAGGGACCGAGTATGAAGTGAGTGTTAGAAAACGCACCCCCGTCCCCACCGCCGGCTCCTGGAGCTGTCTCACCAGCCCCCTCCCTCTCTCGGTGCCCCCGGGGAGGGCAGCTCTGGGGCTGCAGATCCTAGACCACCCTCTTCGTCCAGGCCCCACCGGGGCATGGCCATCACAGCCGACCCAGCTGAAAAAGGGGGTGCCTTGGATGAGGGCTGCAAGCGCAGAAGCCAGGGACAAGGGACACACACACACATGCACGCACGCACACGTGCAGTGATCCCTTCCGTCCCTGGAGCCCTCTCTGCACCCTGACACCCACAGCCTTCCCAGGCAGAGAAAGAGGATGACCCCCATTTTACATGTTACATGAGACAGTCCAAGCCGAGAGAGGCAGTTATTTATGGTCCAGGGTCACTCCGAGTGAGTGGTAACTTGGGAGCAAGGAGACAGTGCTCAGCCCCCCACCCCAGGCCACATCCAGGGTCACTGGGCTTTACTGGGGAACAAAGTGATAGGTGGAGTCCCACCACCCACCTTATCAGAGGCTCAGCTGTCGTCACCACCTGCAGCTGGGCCATCCCTCCCCACCCTCACCCTTCTGTGACTCACTCCAGCTCCTCCAGGTGGGGGCAGTGGTTCAGACCAGATGTGAGGTGGGACAGGCCCTGGGAGCTCACACAGCTGCAGGTCAGCCTGGTGGGGGTCAAAGGGCAGCAGGTCAGGTAGGGGCTCTCGGTCTCAAGGACCCTGAATGCCGGTAGCAGAGAGCAAGGAGGAGGGAAGGGGCGGGGGGAAGCGGCCCTCCTTCCCTTCATAACTCCCCCTGCCACAGAATCATTAAGCTGAGATAGAGCTTGGAGGCAGGAGCACGTACCAGTTGAGTATTTCCCTAAACCATATTCAGGTAGCAACTTCACAACGGACACCACCAAGTCTAGCTACTGTCTTTGACCATGAGCTCTGAACCTTTATTTCCACAACAAAAGCGAGTAGCGAGTATTGGAGAGGTGTCAAAGATACCCTGGCACCAAACGGACACCTTCTCCTTGGTGCAATCAGTTGGATTCAAAGAGAATGAAAAGTTAGAAAAGCTCTCTTTTGCAACCATCATACGGATATATTTTTTAAGTTTGATTTAAAAAAATTTTTTTAAACATTCATTTATTTTTGAGAGGCAGAGAGACAGAGTGTGAGCAGAGGAGGGCAGAGAGAAAGAGAGAGAGAGACACCGAATCTGAAGAAGGCTCCAGGCTTCGAGCTGTCAGCACAGAGCCTGATGTGGAGCTCGAACTCGCGAACCGGGACATCATGACCTGAGCTGAAGTCTGCTGCTCAACTGACTGAGCCACCCAGGCGCCCCTCGTCACACTGGTATTTGACGCAGGCAAGAATTATCAACGGAGGTGGAAATGCGTAGATGAAAATGTGAGGAAGGACAGGATGCTTCCATAGTCTTAAAGTATCTCACCACAAATAGGGGCTAATTAGAAAGGGGAAAACAGTCACTCTGCAAGGGAAGAAACCTGGCAGACGCCACCTTAACCGGGTGATCACAGTTACCTGTCACCTGTCCGGGGACAAAGAGACAACATGTGCCATCAGGGAAAGACACAACATCACCTCTGTGATATTTCTGTTGCACAGGCGGAACCTAAATCTAAACACGGGGAAACATCAAAGCCAAACGGAAGGACGTTTTACAAAATCACTGGCATGTAAATGTCATGACGATACCATGCGAGACAAAGAGGGGCTAAGGAACATTCCAGATGGTCACCTAGTGTTGACAAATAACAACGAAGTGCAGTGTGTGATCCTAGGTTTAACCCAGGACTGGGGGGGGGGGGAAATGCAACAAACAACGTTATGGGGACATTTGGCAAAACGGGCACAGAAACGGTAGTTTTGATAACAATCATGTAACTGTAACAATGTTGCATTTCCTCCATTTTATGCTTTTACTGGATCATGAGAGAGAATGTTCTTGTTCTTAGGAAATTCTCTGTAAGGGGGGAAGGAGCACGTTTATGCTACTACTTTCAAATGACTCAGAAGAAGAGAGAGGGAGACAGGAGAGCAGAGAGGAGGGGCGAGGAAGGAGGGAGGAAGGGAAAAAGAGCCAAGGTAAAAAAAATATCGACAAGGGGTGAATCTGGGGAAATGGCATATGGAACTGCTTCTGGGTCTTCTATTAGTTTGCAATTATTTCAAATGTAAGAAAAAAAAGGGGGGGGAAGCAGTGACGAGAAAATCATTCTCTGCCAGGGGGCCTGACTTCATTTCCAGGGCCACTGAGGGGTCCGGGCCCCCGGGAGGCAGGGAGGGGGGCGTGGAGCGGGTGCCTCCGAGCCTGGGGCTGGGGAGGACGGGAAGTGTGGGGGCAGAGCAGGGGGCAGTGAACACCTTGACTGCGTACCGGAAGGTCTTCAGCTCGGAGAGGGACGGCAGGAGGCTCTGCAGCAGCAGGGAGCTGGTGTCACAGAGGCTCACCAGGGACAAGCTGAAAAGGCCCAAGCACATTCTGGAGGGTTTCAGGTGCGATGGCCCTCAGGGGTCATCCATCACACAGAGCTGGGGAGGCCAAGAGGCGGGAAGGAACCACCCGAGGGCTCCCAGTGGGGCGCCTAGGCCTCCCTGGAGCTCTCCCCCGTCGGCCAAGCGTGATCCTCTGCTCTCAGGGAGGCGAGGAGGCCAGAGAAGGCAGTGCTGCCCCAGGCTCATTCCCATCCCAGACTGGCCAGCCTCTCCCTTGTGGCGTGATCCTCTGCTCTCAGGGAGGCGAGGAGGCCAGAGAAGGCAGTGCTGCCCCAGGCTCATTCCCATCCCAGACTGGCCAGCCTCTCCCTTGTGGCCTGGAGTGGGTCCTGGGGGTGACCAGAGACCTTGGGACCCAAGGGGGTGTCTCAGGGTTCTGACCTGAGCCGCCGCAGCCTGGCACACGTCTCCATCAGCTGACAGACAAGAAGGTTGTGCTGAGTCCCAAGGTCACAATGAGCCAACCTGGAGGTAGACAGGGAGACAGCAGTGTCTGAACACCTGGCGACTCAGTGCCTGCCTACAAGGAGCTAACATTTCAGGGACAAATAAATGCTAATGAAAGGAGGTCCCACAGTTTTCTATTCACTTATACGAAGGGCTGTGAAGGAGAGGTCTGGATGGGGCAGCTGGCACAGCTGTGCAGGCTGTTCACTGCACAAGGGGACCCAGCCAAGGTGAGTTGGGCTGAGATCCAGCTGTGGTCTATTCCCCAGAATGTACACATGCAAGGGCTGCATTCACCCAAAAGGGGTGACATTTTGGTTTCCAAAATGTGCTGCATGAATTAGGGGTGCTGTGAATCCAAGCACCTGTAAGAGTGGATCACGGGAGAACCTGATTACCTCTGGGGGTTAGGAGGGGCCTTCTGGAAGTGGTGGCATTTAAGCTGAGACCTGGAAGATGGGGAGGGGGGGGTTAGCCAGGTGAATAATGAGGAAGAGGGTAGGGAAGAGAAAACATTCTGGTAGAGGAACAGCCTGTGCAAAGGCCCTGAGGTCAAAGGGAGTAAGGTGGTGTTGGAGGACTGGAAAGATGGCGGGGATGACTAGAGCTGAGATTAGGATTTGGGGGGATAGGAGCACGGAGAGGCAGGTTGGGCCAGATTTCACTGGCCAACTAGACACTTGGCATATCAAAGGACTCTGAGCAGCACATGAGAATTATTGATCAGATCAATAACCAGATCAGCAGTGCCCCACCCCTACCCCACCAACAGCTACTCCTCTGGGGGTCCAGGTACCAGGTCCCACCTGAGGGCCACAGCCTCTGGGTTCTCCTGACGGGGAAACTCCAGCTGGAGACAGAGCTGATGCTGGCTCTCGGAAATGCTGAGGAGGGAAGACGTAGTTGGCGTGAGGGCTGCAGCAGTTCCCCGTGCAGGCTGAGCTCGGGACTGAGGCTGCCAGTCCGCTGACTGTAAGCTCCCAGGCCTGGCTGGGATCACACGCGGGTCAGCGGGACCCCACAGCCTTTGCTCTTAGCTGCTCTGCGTCATCTCCGTGACCTCTGGTCATTGAGCCACAGTGCATGTTACTGTGATCCAGGGGCCACGTCTAGGCAGACAGTGTGGACCCCCAGCTGGGCACCCCTGGGATCCAACAGCTCCGTGTCCTGCATCCGTAGCTGCCTCCCTCTTTCTGGCACCATGGCCTCATTACTGCATAAATCACAAGTGTGTGTAGCCCCCGTCATCTTGGAGATCCAGAGAATTTGCTAGTGACACAGCAATAACCTTGCGTCCCCCACCCCCCATCGGGCCAAGAGACTGATGTCTAGAGGTGGGACTATCCCAGTGGTCTTGAAAAGATGAAGAATTCAGAGCAGCCTCGTCCCAGGACTCACCTTAGTTCAGTGATGTTGCCTGAGGTCTGGGTGCAGACTTGCAGCAGCGCTAGGACGCCGGCTTTGCCCACCCATGGCTCCTCCACCCTGTGGCAGAAGCAGAGGGAGCTACAGGTCCCCCAGGCTGAGCAGGGGAGGTGAGGGAGGGCCAAGGAGAGCTCGGAGGCTTTTTGGTTTTGCCTATTTAAAAACTATTAAGATTACACAGCCACGTGCAAGCATAAAACAGGAAATTAACATCATCTCTGTTCTGGCAGTTACTGTAACCATCTTAACAGAAAATATTCTTTTTTTAAACAATAGTTTCAGCTTTAAGGAAAGCCTCTATAGCATTCTGTGGCAAAGATAAGGAAATAAAGTCATATATAAAACATCCCAATTTGTATTTAAAAAAAGAAAGGGCGCCTGGGTGGCTCAGTGGGTTAAGCATCTGACCTCAGCTCAGGTCATGATCTCGCAGTTCGTGAATTCAAGACCAACACCGGGCTCTGTGCTGACAGCTCAGAGCCTGGAGCTGCTTCGGATTCTGTGTCTCCCTCTCTCTGCCCCTCCCCTGCTCTCTCTCAAAAATAAACAAACATTTAGAAAAAAATTTTTAAAAAGGAAAAATATGAGGGGAGAAAACACAGAAACAGGGAGACAGAGATACAAGAAAAATATACTAAACGCTAATGCTGGTTGTTTAGACAGAATTCTCACAAATGGTTTTTCCCCTTTTTCCTTAGTTTCCAATATTTCTCAGAGTTTCTACAATGTGCATGCATTAACTTAGAAGCAGGAAAAAAAAGAGTTGTTTAAAATATTTCTGCTTTTGAAGTTATGTTGAATTTTTTTTTCGAAGTACTATTTTCTTATGTTCATCTGGATTTTCCACAAATCTCTACGAGTATGTGTTATTTTTAGGGAACGGAAACTTTTCCTTTAAAGCATTATTTTGGGTGATCCAGGAATTCTGGTATATACCCAAAAGAATTGAAAGCAGAGATACAAAGAGAAATCTGTACACTCATGTACACAGTGACTAATACAGTCACTGCATTGGCCACAGTCACTGTGGCCAAAAGGTGGAACAGCCCAAGTGTCCATGGACAGATGAATAGACAGATGGACGAAATGTGGTGTCTGTCTACAACAGAACATCAGTCAGCCTTTAAAAGGAAGAAAATTCATGGGACGCCTGGGTGGCTCAGTCAGTTAAGCGACTGACTTCAGCTCGGGTCATGATCTCCTGGTTTGTGAGTTCTAGCCCCACATTGGGTTCTGGAGTCTTCTTCAGATTCTGTGTCTCCTTCTCTCTTTCTCCCTCCCCTGCTCATGTTCTGTCCTTCAAAAATAAATAAATGTTAAAAAAAAATTAAAAAAAAAAAAAAAAGAGGGGCGCCTGGGTGGCTCAGTCGGTTAAGTGTCCGGCTTTGGCTCAGGTCATGATCTCATGGTTCGTGGGTTCGAGCCCCACATCAGGCTGTGTGCTGACAGCTCAGAGCGTGGAGCCTGCTTCAGATTCTGTGTCTCCCTCTCTCTCTCTGACCCTCCCCTGCTTGCACTGTCTCTCTCTGTCTCTCAAAAATAAATAAGACATAAAAAAACTTAAAAAAAAAAAAAAAGAGTCCTAAGAGCCACTCCATGCCAACATGGACCTTGCCCGGATCCTGGGTCCAATGAGACAGCTGCCTCATTTGGGGATGATGGGAATTTTTAGACTGGATTGGGTAATCATGACACTCAGAACTGCTACTGATTTTCTTGGGTGTCCTACTTCAACTGTGATTATGTAGAAAGTGTCCTTATATTTAAAGATTCATGATGAAATATTTAGGAGTAATATTTTATGAGATCTATAGCTTATTTGAAAACACTGTAGCCAAAAAAATTAAAATATGAAGCAAATATAGAGAACCCTGAATATCCACCACGCCCCAGCGGTAAGAATAGGGGTCTTCAAAATTCATCTTTTTAGTGTCTTCAATGCTTCTCTGAAAGTTTTTAAATGATCATAGTGAACATGCACACATGATATTTGTTATATATATATGTTAATTATTTAATATTTATTTTTGAGAGAGAGAGAGAGAGAGAGAGAGAGAATGGAGGAAGGGCAGAGAGAGAGGAAGACACAGAATCCAAAACAGACTCCAGGCTCCGAGCTGTCAGAGCCCGACCCGGGATGCAAACTCATGAACTGCGAGATCATGACTTGAGCCGAAGTCAGACACCTAACCAGCTGAGCCACCCAGGTGCTGTTATATATTGTTTTTGACCTCAGCTGGGTGTCCTTTGGGGTTTCCTATTTTTCCTACATCTCAAAGCACAGGCCTCCCCTCAAGGAGGGCGGCTTCTCTGTGAGCTGAGGGGGCTTCTGGGACCAGCAGCAGGGGCCAAGGGGCAGGGTTTGAGTGCAGGAAACGGCCCGGGGCCACGCTCCCGAGGACACCCACACTCCAGTGCCCCAGCCCCTCCCGGCGCCACAGAGGAGGACGGTACCTGAGATTCAACAGCCCCAGCGGCCACCTCACCAGACTCAGGAGAACAGTCAGCTGCTCCAGGCCCAGGCAGCACTGGGTCAGCCTGGGGACAGAGGTCCATTACTGGGGTGGCTCTCACAGGGAGCCCCCGCCCCTCTGCCTCCCTGGCACCGGGTCACTCACGTGAGCGCTGTCAGCTCCGGGGCCTGGTTCAGGCTGGCAGCCAGTCTGGGCAAGTGCTCGGGCCTGAAACCGCACTGGCTCAGCCTGAGGGCAGAGGGAAGGGGCAGAGCCCAGTGAGACCTGTGGGAGCTGCTGTCCTGCGGCCTCCCATCTGCCCCATAGCCTCCGGGGAGCCCTGGGAACCCCCCACCCCCACCAACCCTGCAATGAGTGCAAAGGCCTGGAATCAAGGCCTGACCGCAGGCCCAAGGGGCAGTCCTTGCTCTGGAAGCTTCCCATCTCCTGGGAGAGATGACCGCCCCCAACCCTGTCCCCACCAACAAAGGGCCGGGAGCGTCCCTCACTGAGCCCTGACTATATGCCAGGCCGCGTGCCTGCCTCTGGGCACACCAGCTGAGCTCGCCCTACATGCAGCATCTCATGGAATTCCCACCGCGTCACTTACAAGCGGAGACCCCGACTAAGCCAGGGACGCACAGTGGGGTGGCGGAGCGGGCAGCGAGGTCCCAGCCGGCTCAGCCTGCCCCCAGCCTGTCGCCGCAGCCCTACGCCCCGGCACGGCCTTCCTCCAGGCTCCCTTGGAGGGACGCGGCCTGGAATCCTCGGGGGGCCCCACCCTCCTGGCACCCTGGGTGGCCCAGGGCAGGTCACGCTAAGGGAAAGCAGCCCCCAGAGGCCTCCTCGAGGTTGACCTCTCAGCTGCATATTACAGGATCCAGAGACTTCCGTCTCAGAAACCACAGGGGAGTGTCAGGCTGAGTGCCCGGGGGAGGGAGGCTTCTGCAGGGAAGGTGTGCTGTGGACGTGTTGTGTGTGTGGGGTGTGTGTGGATGCATGTGTGTGATGTGTGTGATGTGTCTGATGTGTCTGATGTGTGTGACGTGTATGGGTGGCGTGTGTGGATGAGTTTGTATGGCATGTGTGTATGTGTTACATGGATGTGGCATGTGCACATGTGTGAGGTGATACGAGGTGTATGTGTGAGTGTGAGTGTGGTGTATGATATATATGTGTGTTGTGTGTGTGTCTGTGTGTGCGGTGTGTGATACCAGGTGTGTGTACGTGTGTGTGTGTCTGTGTAGTGTGAGTGTGTTGTCTGTGTGTGTGGTATGTGACATGGCATGTGTATGGTATGGTGTGTGTGTGTGTAGTGTGAGTGTGGGGTATGGTGTGTGTGTTTGTGTGTGAGGTGTGTGATGTGAGGTGTGTGTATGTGTGGGTGTGAGTGTGGTGTATGATATATATGTGTGCTGTGTGTGTGTGTCTGTATGGTGTGAGTGTGTTGTCTGTGTGTGCGGTGTGTGATGTGAGGTGTGTGTGTGGGTGTGAGTATGGTGTGTGTGTGGTATGTAATATGATGTGTGTGTCTGTGGTGTGAGTGTGGGGTATATGCATGTGTGTGTTGTCTGTGTGTGTGGTGTGTGACATGACATGTGCATGGTACGGTGTGCATGTGTGTGTGTGTGGTGTGAGTGGGGGGTACGGTGTGTGTGTGTGTGCGGTGTGTGATGTGAGGTGTGTGTGTGTGTGTGTGTGTGTGTGTGTGTGTGTGTGTGGTGTGAGTGGGGGGCATACGTGTGTGATGCTGGGGGTGAGGAGGAACACAATCGGAGGTGCAGCAGATCAGACTGTGAGGAAAAGGCCAAGCCGAAGAATTTGGACCTTATTCTGGGGGCACCGGGAGCACGAGAGCCTGGCACAGTCCGACCTGGGCCGGGAGGTCCCTCTGGCTGCTGCGAAGTGAGTGGACTTGGTGGGGGGGGCTGGCCACAGGCCACGGACCAGTTCAGAGGCCATGACCACAGCTGAAGAAAGACATGGACGAAGTGACCCGAGACAGTGGTGGCGAGGCTGAGAGAGAGGGAGCCCGAGGCCACTGGTCGGTAGTTCGTAACAACGACTGATCCACACTCACGTGAGCCAGGCCCTTTCCAAGCACTCGATACACATCAACTCATTCAATCCTCACAATAACCCTAAGGGGTCAGTCTTACTATTGTTCCCATCCTACAGATGCGGAACTGAAACACAGAGAGGGTACGTCACTTGTTTGAGGTCACCTTGCTGACATGTGGCAGAGCTGGGATTTACCCTCAGGCGCCCCCAGAGTCTGAGCTCTTAACCAGGACTCCCAGAAGCTTCCAGACTTAAGACATGGCTAAGAGGCACAAAGACAACATGAAGGCCTGGCCCCAAGGACTGGAGGTGTGGGGGTCCGGGGGAGGCCTCGGGGAGGCAGACTCGAGCCGTGAGCATGAGGCTGACTGTCTGAAGGAGGAGGGGCCCCACTGAAGAAGGAGGCATGGAGGCTGTCACAGCGTTGACCTCGTCTTCCCCGTTCCCTCCCCTGTAGCCTCACCCCTGACCAGGAGTTACCTTAGTGTCTTCCCGGCCTCCTCCTGTCGGGAGAAGTGGACCCAGAAGCTTTGCTCAGAGCCCAGGCTGCAGAGAGAAAGGGGTGGGGAGGCCTAGCACCCCGAGACCCAGACTCTAGGGCGTACACTAGGGAAGGGGGCTGGGCCCGCAGGGGGCGGCAGGGTGGAGGCCACAGGAGAGACCAGAGGAGGACACTGAAGGCTGGCCTTCCCCGCCCCGTGACCTCCCTGGTCCCTATGTCACTCAGGCCTCAGAGGACAGAAACTGGGATCCCCCATTCAGTGAACCCTGGAAGGGGTGCAGGATGCCCCAGGTCACACAGAGGGCCGCTAAGCGTGGGAGTCTTGCTTCTCCCCGCCATCGGCAAGTGGCACCAATGTCTTACCTCACAGAGGCCTCCCGGACGCGGGGGCAGGAGGGGAGAGCCTTCACCAGACACAGAGCTCCTTCCACGGAGATGCTGTTGTGACTCAGACTGGAAGAGAAATGAGGTTCGGGATGGGGTGTGGGGGAGCACCTCAGGGCAGCCCTGCCCAGTCCCCGGCTCCTCCCTTCTATCATCTCCAGGAGGAGGATCCTCAATGTCCAAGTGTCCGTTCTCCAGGTGCAGACGCCGAGATCCAAAAAGAGAGGCCAGAGAGGGACCCAGTGGGACAGACACAGGGCCCCAAGCCCTCAGGAGCGGGCGCTGAGACAGGATCCTTGGGGTCTGAGACAGGGTTGATGAGGCCAGGCTGGCAACGCCAGCCCCGGGGGCTCAGGGACACCCAGAGGCCAGCTCAGGTGCCTAGCGACCTGCTTTCTCGGCTCTGGTCACCAGCCTGCCGGGTCACTGGGGTGCCGGCTGAGAGTGTGGGTAACTTCCTAGGGACCCTCCCTATTGTGGGGACATCTCTAAATCTATGTCCCTTAGATTTAGTCAGAGGAGCTTCAGGGACAGGATGGGCCAGGAGCTGGGACGCTGGGGTCCTGCATCAGCTGATTAGAGATAAACTGTCACTTCCCTGTCCCAAAGTCAGCTTGGGTCACCATGATTTAGTTACAGCTTCCTGGGGTGCCTGGTAGGGGCTCTGCCTATGGTGGGCAACAAGGGAGAAGGGAGTGGTGGGGGGCTGTCGCCCAGGCTGCTCATCACTTACTCAAGAGAACCGGAGATGGGCAACTGAGGCAGACATTCCAGTAGGCACCTGAGCCCGTCATCACGCAGCAGGTTTGCTGAGAGGCTGCAAGAGGTGGGAAGAAGTTGGGAGTGGGCGGACACGCCCCCTCAGCTGGAGGCTTCTCTTCACAATTACCATCAGCGCTACCCAACCCGCCCGGGATTGCTTCCATGCCAACGTCGCCATCCCGCTGTCGCGGTGACTGGACAGCCCCACGCCCATCCCCACCGCACCACCATCCGGCACCCCTCGCATGGCGGCCCAGCACACAACAGCTCCTGCGCTGCCCACCACCACCCCCAGACCAGCACTGCAGGTGACCAGTCCTCACCTAACCCTGTGGCACCTGCTGCTCACGTCTGGGGTGCCCGGGCCTCCAGCAGGCTCCCCGGATGAGGGAAAAACCAATTTGTCTTTACTGTGCCCTTGGCCCACATCTGAGAATCTCAACTTTTGAACACGAGTAAATTCAGGAAAGAGAAAATGTTTGGAGGCTGTGTTCACCCAGGAGATTTCTTCTTTTAATTCGGGAATGTAATATCGGAAATTGCACTTCAACATTCTATTTCCCCTCATTGTAGCATCCTATGGTTTTAGCTACAGTTTCAGGAACGCTATAATCAGCATGCCTGGAATATCTGATTTTTGTCTTGCTTCTCTGGACTCATTTTGTCCCCGATGATGACACTTTTGAGGCTTGTCTTTTCCCGAGAGACTTTAAAAATGACAAATCGGTTTGTCTCAAAAAGCCACTTGATACAGTCATCTTTACAATTAGAAAAGTGTCCCCCTACAATGAAAAACAGGAAAATCTCAAAGATGTACAGCTGATTTATCTAATACGTGACGTCCACCGGCCCCATTTCTCTTCTAGGCCACATCACAATAGGAATTTAGTGTGTGTGTGTGTGTGTGTGTGTGTGTGAGTGTGTGCGCGTGCATGCGGGCTTATAGACAGCCCTCTTTATGTCCCACTGCTCCTATGTTGAATGAACGCCTAGCAGTTGTGAGCAAAGACTGCATCATCCCAGCCATGTGACCTTGGGCAAGTTCTTCAATCCTCCCTGCACCTCAGTGCATAGTTCTCTCATCTATAAAATGGGGACAACGGTACCTAGGGTTTTGGAGGGGTAAAAAGAGCATGTAGAGCACTTAGCACAGTGGAGAAAGTGCTCAGGAGGTGGGTTGCCTATTTTTATTTTTCTACCCATTTTGCGGCTGTGCTATCTGGGCACCCAAGACAGGCCACACAGATACCACCTCTCAACAACACAGGAGCCCAGGAGGCCGCACCCCAGCTGCTCCCGGACCCTCCTCAGGCTGAGCATTGGGTACTTTTAACCACCTGCCAGGCAGACGAAGGGATCCTTCATTTTGGTTCCCATCTGCCAGCAGAACCCCAGTGTCTTGATCATCACGAGGCCAAGGGGCTCTTAAAGCTCTTTAATGAAGAGCTCCCCAAATTAGACCAAGAGGCACATGCTCAACTAGCTCCGCCCTGGCAAGAGTAGGGGGCGGAAGGGATGAAACGGGCTCAGTCGGTTAGGCTTCTGGCTTTGGCTCAGGTCATGATCTCACAGTTTGTGGGTTCGAGCCCCACGTCGGGCTCTGTGCTGATAGCTAGCTCAGAGCCTGGAGTCTGCTTCGGATTCTGTGTTTCCCTCTCTCTCTGACCCTCCCCTGCTTGTGCTATCTCTCTCTGTCTCTCAAAAATAAATAAAAAACATTAAAAAAAAAAAAGAAATGGGTATAGGGAAATGTTATGAACGTGATCCAGATGTGTCCCAGGCATCCCTGTTAGCTACCCCTGAGAGGTGTTGAGTGTCCACACACCGACACACACACGTGCGCGCACACACACCTTCAGGGCCACCCAGGCACGGGCTCCCACGCTGCTCTCCCTCCTCCCCTGCCCCCACTTACTCCAGCTGGCTGAGGTCTTCACATTCACTCAGCAACCAGCAGAGTTGCTCCACGTGCTCTCGAGTGAGGCCACAGTCCGTGAACCTGCTGGAGGAGGGGGAACAGGCCTGAGGAGGGGGCTTCGAGCCGCTCACGCCTCCTCTGCCCGACCCCAGCTCATCCTGCCAAGGTCAGATTCTCTGGAATCTCTTCCACCTCACCCCCCCCCCCCACAGGCTCCCTCTGGGGAGGTGGCTCTCAGTGTGTGGTCCCTGACCAGCCACACCCACAACACTTGGGAACTTGATCAGATGCAGTTTCTAGGAACCCAGCCCAGACCCGCTGAATCAGAAACCATAGAGGCAAGGATCTCCATCCAGGTGGTTCTGATTCAAGCTCAAGTTGGAGAGCTATAGCTCTTGGGGTCTGTGCAAGGTGGGGCGGGGGGAAAAGGAGGGAGGGGATGTCTGCTCTTGCCTCTGATACTGGAATTAAGGTGAAGGGAATTCAGAGGTCCAAACTCCCAGTTATTGAAATAAGTTGAGGGGATGAAAAGTACAGCATACGGAATATATGTTGTAATCGTGTTGTATGGGGACAGATGGTGACTGTACTTGTCACAGGGAGTGCCGCCTAATGTGCAGAGTTGTTGAATCACTAGGTTGTACACCTGAAACTAATACAACACTGTAGGTCAACTATGTTTTAATAAAAAGTGGATGAATGAATGAATAAATAAATAACGAGATTATACAGAAAGGTAAATGATCTATAACCGCCAGCCAGTTAAAAAAAAAAAAGGAGGAAGAATCTTAAAATCAGAAAGTACCTAAAATCAATATCTCAAATTTTTATCACTGTTCCTGCCCTTCATGACCTTTTCTCTGTTCCTAAATTCCTTCTTATACTATTATTCACTTCCTATTTTTAAATTAGCTTGGGGCACCTGGGTGGCTCAGTCGGTTAAGCATCTGACTTTGGCTCAGGTCATGATCTCACAGCCCATGGGTTCGAGCCCTACATCCAGCTCTGTGCTGACAGCTCAGAGCCTGGAGCCTGCTTGGGATTCTGTGTCTTTCTCTCTCTGCCCCTCCTCTATTCACACTCTGTCTCTCTCTCTCTCTCTCTCTCAAAAGTAAATAAACATTAAAAAAAATCAGCTCATTCTTTTGACTAGATGCATTTATTATAAAAGGAAACCCTGTATCATTTACTCAAATGGAGAAGTGACCTATGGTGCCACAAACAGACCAGAAGCACAAGAATGCATGAAATGAGGGTAAAACATCATCATTAAATCTGAGCCGGGATTTCCCGGATGAGGGCTCTCTCTCTTTATTAAAAAGGGGGCTCGGCAAGCATCGGAGCTGTGCTAAAGTCCCACTGCCACCCAGCCTCGACTTCCTCTTGGCCTTAATCAGACCGAGAGTCGAAAAGGGAATAGTGACCTCACAGAGGGGCGCAATGTCAATGACCTACTCGACTATCTGCCCAGCCTCCTAAAAAACCATCCCTCCCTGATCTCTGTCCTACATTTTGGAAACTGCTGATTCAGAAGCTATGAAGGAATTCTAGAAGTCAGGGTAGTGTTGGCCAGGACAGGATGTGGAAAACTACGGCCCAAGGCCGCCTGGGTTTTGCAAGCTAAGAATAATTTTTCCATTTTCAAATGGTTGAGAAAAAAAATTGAAAGAATATTTCCTGACACATACAAAATATACGAAATGCGAGTCTCAGGGTCTGTAAATGATAGAGATTTGCCGGCACGCAGGCACGTGCCCGGGTTTACGGATCGTCTCTGCTGCCTTCAAGCTACAAAGGCAGGGTTGGGTAGCTGTCGCAGAGATCGTGTGGCCTGCAGAAACCCAAAGTCTTTACAATCTAACTCTTTACAGGAAAAACCTGTCCATCGCTGGGCTAGGAGCATGTCAACCTGCCCGGGGTCGAGTCCCAGCTGCCCGCTTACTGCCAGGTGACCACAGCTGTGACGCTTATAGGGAAGTGATGTGCAAAATAGAATGGCACCCTGCAGATAGTCGGTGCATCTTAATTCTTCTGTTTATTGTCATTTCACGGGTGAGGAGGCTGGGGCCCATGGGTGAAGGGTCTGGTCCAGGGTCTCAGTGAGCCAGTGGCATCAGCTACCAGAAACATAGTTTCTGCATTTGAAGGCTGCCCTCCCGCCTCATCATCCTGCTTCCCGTTGCAGCCCCCCCTCCCTCCTACTCAGGCAACCACAGAGCACTGGTCTGAGAGTCAGCAGGGGAAGGACGCTTCCACTGCAAGTGCCTCGTGCTTTACACCCCGTCTCAGTTAATCCTTGCAAACATCCTGCAACATGGTGGCCCCCTTCGCAGCTGCGGAAGCTGGGCATCACGGAGGTTAAGGAGCTTGCCCAAGGCACCAGGCCCTGTGGAGCGGCCATTTAAAGCCTGGTGGGGAGGTTATGAAGTTGTCCTCCTTGGACCGGGCCCCTGAGCCCTGGGGCAGTCTGACAGGTCCTCCTTATTTGCCTTTGATAATGCCTGGACCTCCGCTTCTTGATGCCGGAGGGAACAAGCCCTCTTGCAGGGACCTTTCAAGGGAATGCTCTAGGGTAGGCAATCTGTACTCAGTTCTGGGCATCAGGGAGGCAGGTGCACTTGTCCCCAGTACCTTCCAGCTGCCAGGGCACAATTCCAGGGACTTACCCACAGTACTCGCCTTTCTGCTCCTCGCTAGACCTGAAGTGCAGGGTTGTGTGATTCAGGGACCTGCAACACACAGCACCTGAGTCAGCCACCCTTGGCTGCAGCCTCACGATGCCTCCTGGGGCAGGTACCCCTTCCTCCAGAAGCCACGCCTCTGACTTGGGTTTTACTGTCTCCACCCACTCCCCCCCCCACACCTACCAGACCCTAGGCACAACTCTCTAAGACTAGACCCGGTTGTCCCAGGGCAATGCCCACCTGAGATCCACCTTCTGAATCCGTGGGCACAGGCTGAAGAGGTTGGCCAGCAGGAGGGGGCTCCTTGGGGACAGCGTTGTCTCACTCAGCCTGGGAAGGAAAGGAGTGGGGCCATATGTGAGCAAGTTGGAGCCAAGCAAGAGTGGACTAGGGACTTGGATGGGCTGGAGGGGAAAGAACAAAATGGGGGGAAAGAACAAAAGAATAAAAGGCTTTAAGGAAGAAGGCAGGGACTCAAGAGGGACAAATAGGAGCTTAGAGTCAAGCAGACTTGGACTTGAGCCCCGGTTCTGCTTATTGTCTGTGTGTCCTTGGACACATCACTTAAACTCTCTGAGCGCCAGCTTCCTTACCTGGAAAACAGGACTGCTCATAGTAAACCTCCTTCTAGGGTGTTGGGAGGACTTCATCCTATCAAGCTTGCACACCTCCTAGCACAATACCCATGCTTGTTTCATTATTATATTATTTCTTCCCTCAAGCACGGACCAAACAGGCCAGTCCTGCTGACAGCGAGTGGGAGTCTCAAGGCCCTTTGAGTAGTTTCTCAATGATTTGGGGCTAATTTGTTGTTGTTGGGGACTGTCCTGTGGGGTGTTTAGCAGCATCCCAGACCTCTAGGCACTAAACTCATCCATAGCTCCCCCTCTCACTGCCACCTTCCTCTGCCATGACAGTCAAAAATATCTCCATTGCCATACATTCCCAGCGGGCAAAAATCACCCCTGGCTGTGAACCCCTGCCTTCTAGAAAGTGAGATGGTTACATTTCGCCCTTGGAGGCTTCCTTGGTGCTTCCATTTCCTTCATCTCACAAACCCTCCATCAGCTTATCCTGTCCGTTCCACTCCCAAGTTTCACCCTGGATCTACCTAATCCTGCCCTGGCCCCACCAGTCCCCAGCCCGCACCATCTCCAGTCCTGGACAGCCTCCTCCCTGCTCTCACTTCCACACTTGTCCCCCAACCCCTTCTCTACCCGGTAGCCAGACTGAACTTTTGAAAACATGTATCATTCCTCTGTTTTTCAAGCCCCCTTGGGTAAAACCGCCCCAAACTTCTCCCCATGGTTCCCAGGCCCTTTGTGGGCCAGCCCAGGTCCCTCTCCCCACCCCCCTTCTGGCAACTCTCCCTGCCTGCTCCATTGGCTGATCCTTGAGCCCACCAAGCTTAATCTTGTCTCAGGGCCTCATATGTGCTCTTCCCTCTACTTGGAATGTTGTTCCCTGCTCTGCACAAGCCTGAGTGCCTTTTGTCCTTCAGGCCAAACCGTAGCATCCCTCCTCAGAGGTTTTCCCTGACGACCCTCACCTTTGCAGTCACCCTTGACCATGTTAACTAGAAAAATGCCTCATCACTGTCTGAATACGTCTTAAGTGCTTTTACTTATTGTCCAGCTCCCTCTGCTGCAAGGTAAGCAAGCTCCAGGAAGACAAGGACCTAGTCTTTCTTTCGCCCCTCTCTGCTGTGTCTCCAGCCCTCCAAACAGTGCCTGGCCCAGTAGGGATTGAGTTATACAAAGCGTGAGCCTGGTGAGGGACAGGCTGGCCCTCTCATTCCAAAGATGGATGAGAGTTGGGGCCCGATGCTGTGTGACTTGGGCATGGAGAGGTCTCTTTCTGGTGCGGGGCCTCCCACCTGTTCGCATCAGCCTGCCACTTTTTGTGTCCAAAGGAGCCCTTCCCATCGTGGATGCCGTGGGTTGAGCCGCCTCTGGAATGTCACACATCTCCTCCTTCCCATCCTGACAGGACTCAAGGACGAGCAAGACCCTGGATGTGAAGTGAGTCGCCTCAGGCGGCCCAGAGAGCCTTAGCCTAACTTATGTTGCTGTTATTAATGGTATGATTTAATTTCCTGTTGTATTTTTCCATCTCAGCTGCAGCTGCCTTCCCCCCGCTAGAGGAGTATTTAAAGTAAATCCTTTTTAAATTCTAACCGGTCTGCGCTGAAATTAGAAATTCAAGTTTTAAATACTTTCGAGAATGCTGCTTAAGTTACCCTTTTACAGAGTTAGATGGTGACCTTTAAACACGAGTGGGTGACATATATACAACCCACATCTGTGAAGTCCCTTTCTAGGAGCTGGTGACCTTTTCGTGGGCGAGACATACAAGAGCCCATTTGTCACAGACCTTCCGTTCTTCAAGGTGCCTGTAGAAGGCGGAGTCTTGTTAGAGTCCCGCCCCTGCGGGAGGAGTCGGGGAATATTAGTTCCATTTGTCAGATGAGGAACCCTAGGCCAGAGCGGTCAGATAACTCGCCCGCCCCCACCAAGGGTAGCAGGGTATTAGTGACGAGCTCTGAGCTCCGGGTTGTGGCAGATAAAATGATAAAACAGCTCAAGAGAAGGAGCGGGGGCGGGGGGGGGGCAAGGAGGGGGGGGCAAGGAGGGGCAGGCTTTGCACCCAAGAGCCCTGATCAGAGCAGGCCAGAGCGATGGGGACACCGTCTTACTGCAGCAGGCTGAGCTGGGGAAGCCACGGCAAGCGCGTCAGCAGGGTCTCCAGGCTCTGGTCACTCAGGGCCTCACAGGACAACCTGTGAAACAAAGCATCAGAAAGGGGTGGGGAAAGCTAGGAGCGCGCCCTCCCAGCCACAGCCTTCGGGGGACGCGTTCCCCATCACACTCCCTCCAAACACTGGGCCCTCGCGGTATCATTGAGGCTCTAACGCTTTCTCCCACATGTGGTGGACGAGCAGGATTATTATTTCGACGGCCATGAAGAGTGGTGCTCCGCGGAAGACATGTGTTAAGAAGAGAATGCCACCGTGACCCGTGGTGACGTAAGAATGGAAGGTCAGGCCCGCAGCACATCGGCAAAGGATCCGAGGGGCGGGCCAGCCTGGGTCTCTGTCTGTCAGAACCGTACCAAACAGCTGGTCACTGGCAGGGTAACGTGTCACCACCAGGTCCACTTACGGGAAAGGCTAGATACCCACCCTTCGGGGTCCGCTTTGGCTACAGGACTCGGGCAAGCTGGGGGTCTATGTGCCCTGACATTTACACAGCCTCCCCAGGTCTACGTCTGTCCCTTCTCTCCTCTGTCCCTGTTCCTTTGTGCCCTGCAGGACAGCTTTTCCTCTGGGCCCTCCAGGGGCCTGGCCCAAGCCGAGCACTATTTGCTGGTTGGAAGCTCCCATGGGACAGGCAGCCTCTGACTCTGGAGCTGGAGCCTCAGGCCCAAACCTCTGCCAGGGCCCAGGCACGTCTACACCCTCTGTTCCAGGACGGGGCCCGGGGCTCCAAGCACTGGCTGAACAGGGGACCTTCCCAGAGGGAGCGTCTGTCCACAACACCCCTGACTTGGTTTCCCATCAGGCCCCAAATACACAGTTACGCATCACAACGTCTCACACAGAACACCAAATGTTCACAAAGTAGACGTGCAGTGCTCGAATCTGGGGAGGGGGCCGGAGCCCATCGCCTTCCCTGGTGTCTGGATTACTGGAGTTCAGCGTTAAGTACCTTGATAACAATATTCCTGCACGTGGTCCAGCTTCTATAGTTGGCAAAGTGCTTTCATGCTATCATCTTATTTTTCCATCCACAGCTGAGGGGTTGGGGGAGGCCCTTAGATCCCCTTCTGTGCTCAGACCACTGCCTGAGGCAGTTGATATGAAGCCTCCCACTGTGGCGGGTGAGCCTCAGAAGGCAGTGATGTCCAGCTACACTTGTGCCCCCTCCAGGGCCTGGCTCAGTGCCTGGTATACAGCAGGAGCTTAACAGTTAAATAATAGAAGAGTGTTTTTTGCAGCACTGGCTGCAGTGCTATTAACACCATGAGAAGCAGCCTGGATGTCCATCTAGACTCTAGAGAGGGGAAGCTGAAACACCTGTGGCGTATCCAGACTGTGGAGGGTTAATATTAAAAGGCCTAGGTCTAAAAAATAAAAGGTACAGATAGACAAAAGTTGTATAAAAACACATCAGAGACAATCAGGGACAATTCAAACTTCATAGACTTCTTGATGATTTTTAAAATGTCATATAGCAATGTTAATAATTTAGGTCTGGTCACGGTTTTGTGGTTATACTAAAAAAGTAAAGGGTGCTCACCTTTCAGCTACGCACACTGAAATACAGATGCAGTTGTAAGGTGTCTGGGAATCGCTTCAAGATAATGTGTGCGCATGTGTGTGTGTTGGGGCCACAATGTGATAATTATTGAGCAGGTGGAAGGGAACTGAGGGTCCGTTACATTATTTGCTCTACTTTTTTTGTTGTAGTTGAGAGAGAGAGGGTGCTAGTGAGTGAGGGGCAGAGAGAGAGAGAGAGAGAGAGACAGAGAGAGAGAGAGAATCCCATGAGGGGTGGAGGGGGTGGGTGGAGAGAGAAAGAGAAGCAAGGCTCACTGAAAGCAGGGCTCAAACCTACCCAATGCGGGGCTCAAACTGTCAAACTGGGAGATCATGACCTGAGCCGAAGTCAGATACTTAACAACTGAGTGACCCAGGTACCCCTTATTCATTCTACTTTTATACATATTTGAAAGTCCCCATAATAGAAGTGCGTGCCTGCATGCCTGTGTGTGTGTGTGCGCGCGCGTGTGTGTACGTGTGTGTGTGTGTGTGATATTTTAATTAAAAAGTAATGTCACAGTAGGAAAATCTGACAAACGCTATCTCCGCCAGGCAGTCAAGGTCAACATCAGCAGTCCTAAGTCGAGTCCATAGCATGCACCTCTGAGACAGGACGAGACGGGTGCTTCACTTCTATGGACTTCTCCCTGCCCCCCAAACCTATAACCCCAGTTTATCCATGAGAAAAACATCAGACACAACCAAACTGAGAGGCATTTCACAAACCATCTAACCAGTGCTCCCCAAAGCTGGCAAAGTCATGAAAAATGAAGACTAGGAAACTGTCACAGACCAGAGAGACTAAGGACATTGACTAACTGCACTGCGGGATCCTGGACAGGATTCTGGATTAGAGAAAGGGCCTTAGTAGAAAAACTGGTGACATCCCAATAAAGTCTGGAGTGCAGTTAATAGTCCTGCAGCAAGGTTGGTTTCTCCGTTGTGGCAAACGTCCCATGACGAGTGATAGGAACACCCAGGGGCAGTGGGTGGAGGAATTCTCTAGACTAGCTTTCCAATTCCTCTGGAAATCAAGCCTTAAGCTATTCTAAAATAAATGAGTAATTAAAAAGGTCACTGGTTCCGTATTCCAGGAAAGCCACGATGTCACGAGACAAAAGCCCGAGGCAGAGACCTTACACTGTAAGATCATGTGTCTGTTAACAATGTCAAAGCATTTGCACACGGAGAAAGATGGACACCAGGTGACTGACACGAATGAGCTGGCTGAGGGCCAGATGGGCATCAGGGATGGGGTGGGAAAGTAGGAACAAAGGCCGTAGTGAGTGGGAGAATCGTGTCAGTGAAGCTGCCGATGAGGAGTGGAGGGTCCCGCGCGTATTTAGGTGAGGAGAGGGGCGTATTTAGGTGAGGTAGGCTTGTCCTGGATTTCTCTACATTAAGGTAATTACTGTGAGAAGATGGCAGCAGTGAGGACCCAAGAAAAGGGTGAGCATCTCTGCAGACAACAGAGCTGAGGCACGGGGAGTTAGAGCCATTGCCCGAAGTCGCCCTGCCCGGAGGTGGCAGGGCCAGCCCTCTTGATTCTAAGGTCCAGTCTCTGGTCCCAGACCTTGGGGTTCTGAGGTGGGTGAGTTGCTAACCAGGAGCAGAGGGGCCTTCAGAGGTGATCCGCTCCGGCCACAGAGGCAGGCGCGGGGGTGCCAGGGTGGGGCTCCAGGGAGGGAGGGAGCAGACCGGGGCTCCCAGGTGCCCGGAGCTGAGCAGATGGGAAAAAGGAAGCCGCCTCTCCCAGCAGGAAGGGCAAGGTCCCCTCCTGGCACACAAGGAGGCTTCTACCAATAGGTCAGGGGTGGGCAGGGCTACAGGGTCTGGGGGGATGGGACCCAGAAGGACTCACCTCTAGCCAGGGTACCCCCATCCCCACCCACAGGGCAGATGCCCACATGTGCCCTCTAGGGCTGTGTCCTCCTTACTTACTTGACTTCCAGCGGCCCCGGGCACTTCTCCAGAGCGTCACAGAGGTGGGTGAGGCTCTGGGGCTCCAGTAAACACTGCTGGAGGCTGAAAGGGGCAGGGGACGGGGCGGGGCGTCAGAGAGGACCCGGGGGCTCTTCTGCAGCCCCAAGACTCTCCCCTTCTCCCTTTCCCCCTCCTCCTCCACCTCTAGGCTGCAGGATCCTTCCCTTGCAGGACATGCTCTGCACCCCATGTGTCTGCTACAGCCCGACCCCCACCACTCAGACAGTGACAGCAAAGGCCCCCAAGTGCCTAGCCGCCCTTGGCTTCCCTACTGCCACTGCCGCTGCCAAGTCCAGGCCACCATTGTCATTTGTCTGGGCTACTTTAACACCCTTCAACTCCCTTCTGGCCACCAGGTAATCCTTCTCCCCCTGCCAGTATCTTATCTTTTAACAGTGCAAATCTGACCACGCCTCTCAGGAGTTTAAGTTCCCTGTGGCTCCCTATTACTCTTATGCTAAAGGCAAAAGGCCTCTTCCAAGGCCTCACTTGCCTTCACTTGCCTCCACTTGCCCTGTACATGCCCAAGCCACACCGACATGCTTCCCAAGAGCCAAGCTTTCCCTCCTCAGGGCCTTTGCCCAAGCTGACCACCTGCCCGGGACACTCCTCCCAATGCTTCCCCTGGACAACCCTGTTTGGGCCCCAGCTGAGGTGGCTGTCTTTCTAGGTGAGGAAATCAAGGCCCAGAGAGGGGAGGGGTCCAGCCATGGTCACACAGCTCGTGAGGCAGAGCGGGGAAGTCTGCTGAGAAAACAACAACGTGGGGTCTTTTGTCTAGGGAGAACTCTGGGCCCAGCAGCCCCCCCTCCCCGGCCCTCATACTGACCCTCTTTCTTTCTCTTCTGCCAAATTCCCTCTGCCCCAGCCCTAGCCTCCTCCAGCCTCTCACTCCCTGACCCTTCACCCCTATCATGGTGGCCCCCACACAAGAAGTGGGTAAGGCAGTACCAGAAGCTCCTGGGGACGCAGCGTAGATCAGAAGCCAAGAACAGGGCTCCAGCTAGCAACTCTGGCAAAGGTCCACCAGCCAACCGATCCCTTGGGGTGGGGAGACCGTTTTGAGAGGAAAGTTCAAATCGTGCACATTGGAAGATGAGACTCAGAAGTCAGGGCTGCAGGGGGCCTAGGGACGATCCGGGCCCTCACTGCACATACGGGGAAACTGAGGCCCATGGAAGGGAGACCAGAGTGAGAAAAGCCAGCAGCTTACACCTGTGTAAGCGGCAGCACCTGACCAGGTCAGGGGGAGCCGGAGGAGAGCCCTCCTCTCTCTGATCACCAGTGTGGCATTCACGGACTTGGCCTTCCTGTGCCTCCGTTCTTTAGGCTTCGAGAACCCACAGCGTTCCCAAAAACGGAGACCTGGGCCCAGGACGTAAGAACACCTGGGCCTTGGGCCACTCCAGCTTCAGATGGCCCAGCTGGTCTGGCAGTGCCTTCCCCTGACCCTTTAGCTGGGAACCCCCTCTGCCCAGCTGCTGGGCCCCCATCAGGCCGCCCCTGTGCTTGCCAACCTCCCAGGAGAGACCTGGGTGCCCGGCCCCACTAGGGGGCAGCCAGAAACAGGTACGCAGAACTAACTGTTGTGCCTTGTTTACTGCAGAGGTGTGGAAACTTTGTCAGAGCACCAACGGTTCTTGGCTTCTCGAATGCCATACACAGAGGGGAAGGGGGAGGGCAGTGACTCATATGAGGTCAGCAGTCTGCTCTCCCTCCCACTCAGCAGCCCTGGGCTGTCATACCACCACGTGGCCTCCCTCTCCAACTGCGCTGCCTCCTCCCAAGGGAGACCTCGGTGGCTGATGACTGCAAACCTACTGACAGGGGTTCATCTGCGGAAGTGGTGCCAGACCTGGGTGGGTTACTCGAGGGCTCGTGACATGGGGGTGGGATAGGACGCACCCGTAGGAAATGGGGACCGGGGCGGAGGAGAGGGGAGCCCACCCCACCTCTGGAGCTCTCCCTCCTCACCTGCCTCTTCTGTCACCTCTCAGGACGATGTGCTGGCTCTCAAAGCTGCAGAGAGAGAGGGCAGTATGTATGACAGCAGTATGAGAGAGACCAGATGGCCTGGTCGAGGAGCGCCTGGAGGGCCGTCCACTTTCTCAGCAAATACAACAATACATATACTAAGTATAACGACACTGACTAGGACACATACAAAACACACCACTGACATGACCCCTTTTCATTCTCACAGCACCCCTGTGACATAAGGAGGTATTCCTAGCCCTCAGTGACCTGCTCAAAGCTGCCCAGCAGGTAAGTGATGAACTTGGATTTGAACCTGATCTGTCTGCGCTCACACCTCCTGCTCTTACTGAAACCACAGCTCATCTGCATGGCCCGGCTGGGTGACTTCTTTCCTGTATCTTCCTCAGTTCCAGAGACCCCGTGAGTGAGCACTCAATGGCCACCAGGTAGCTCCCAGTTTCGGTAAAAGTCTCTCAGGATGATCCCAGAGAGTGAGCAAGGAAGAGTGGATGGATTAGGGCTCCCGGGCAAATTCAGGGAGATGTGAGTGTCCCAGGGCTACATTCATTCATCTGTCCATCCACTCGGTCAGTGCATATCTAGCACGTGCTCACTGGACCTGGGAGCAGGCAGGGCCCCGAGGAGGCTGCACTGTGATCGTGACACACAAGGAGGTGTGGTGGGAGCCCATGGCCTATGCGGTCAGAGGGCGGGGGGCCCAGAGGCCCACTCACCTGACGTCCAGGTGGAGAAGCCACTGCAGAGTCGAGAAGCACTGGGTCAAAGCGAACACCGCATCCAGGGACAAGCCGTTCTCACTGAGGCTGGAGAATCATAGGGGTGGTCTTGATGGAACTCACCCGAGACTCAAAAATGCCCTGTTTGTGTCAGAGCCCAGGGCAGGGGAGAGCTGTCCCTGAGTCCAGATGACAGAGCTCACTGAACCCCAAATGGTCAGAGGGGGCCTCTTCTAACTCCTCAAGGTACAGATGGGGAAACTGAGGTCCAGAGAGCAGCAAGGTCCTACCCAAGGTTATGAGACATGTCGGTGACAGACCCAAAGTTGTGGACAAAACCAGAGCCAGCCCCTCTATAGTTTAGGTGTTAACTGAGAACCAGGGGCCCAGAGAGGTGAGGTAACCTGCCTAAGGTCACACAGAGAAGCTAATAGTTGTGAGCTCTCCCCAGGGCTCCTCTCACGGTAGCCCAGAAGAGCTCAGGAGGAGGAGAGGGGTGTGTGGGAGCCTAACACACAGGGGTCTTTTGGCATCCAGAAACTCGAGTCTGTTGCAAACAAAGTCTGGGGGCTCCTGGCCTCTTTTTAGGGCCTCCCTCCCATCCTGAACATCTTCTCTCCCTCTGCTCTCCAGCTGCCCTGGGCACCCTGCTTGGGTATCCTGTCTGCCACAAATCCTCCCTGCCTATCAACAGCCCCTCCCCACATCACAGGACCTGAATGGCCACCAGTCACTAGGTTCACTAATCATTAAGTGACACTTCAACCATGCCTACACTGCCCCAGGTGACCCTGGCCTTCCAGAGAGCCTGTGCTGAGATACAAAGACAGGTTCAAGAAACAGAACCTTAAGTCAGCAGCTGGGTCACTGAGTCAGAGGCCAGCCTCTCTTAATGAGAATCACAGCCATAAGTACCCTTTCTGAGCACTTACCATGTGCCACTGATACGCATTTTCTGATTTAATCTTTACAATAACCCCAGGAGGGAGTGAGATGGGACCCAGAACACCCCCACCACACACACACACACACACACACA
>NC_043715.1:26379962-26426059 GCF_006229205.1 Suricata suricatta
CGGATTGCAGAAAGGAAAGACTGCTGATCTGAATCTTAAAAAATCAAAACAAAACCCAGCACGCTAACACCCACTGCCTGATGGGTCCCACCCACCCACTGTCCCACAGCAAGCACTCACTCAAGGTGACTGAGGCAGCAGCTTCCTCCCAGCGCCTCGCAGAGCTGTGCTAGGTGCTTGGCTTGCCAGCCACAGTGTGTCAGCCTGCAGAGGGGAAGCACAGCCCTGCCGTGTCTGCTGCTCTGAACAGAGGTGAAAGTGGCCACCACCCCCCACACATAGGCAGAGAGGCTTGCAGGAGAGGGACCAGGACACATCTGGGACCCAGACGGGGTACCTATGCACACCACACACAGCAGACATGCCACACAGGCAGTAAAGAGCCAGAGAGAGTCAGAGGCACAGGGAGGCAAGGAGACTAAGGTGGAGAGACGCTAAGATGAGAGACAGGGGAGACAGATGCAGAGACACATGTGCACATGCACCTACACATCCACACACATGCAGGCATATGCACACACATGCATACATGCATATGCAGGCATATGCACATGTGTGCGCACATGCATATGTAGGCACACACATGGACACACACATGCACAAATGCATATGTAGCACACACATCTACACATGCACAGATACATATGCATGCACACACATATGCATGCACACACATGCACGCACGCACACGTGTAGCACACACATGCACACACGTGCATACACATGCACACACATGCACACACGCATGCACACACATGTGCGGCACACATGTGCAGCACACACATGCACACACAGATGCACATGCATGCACAGATATGCACACACATGCACACACGTTTGCATGCACAAACACGCACACACATGTACACATGCATATGCACACATGTGCACACAGGCACACACGCATATGCACACATGCATGTGCACACATATGCACACATGTGCGCGCATGCTTGTGCATGTGCAAACACACACGCACATGCACACACATACATATGCATGCACACACATATGCAGGTGCACACACAGTGCCAAGGGAGGACAAACAGACAATGACAGGGCAGCAAAGGCACAGAAACAGGAAATATAAGAGAAATGAGAAGCAATAGAAATAGACAGGGAGATTCAGATGGACCCAGAATATGAGAGAAGGCCAGAAGAATATTGACAGGAACCTGTGGGGGCTGCTAAGTTCCAGGATGAGAGAAAAAAGGGCCACATGTCCCCATTCTCTCCATCCAGAGTCCCCACAACTCATCAGCTGCTGGAGGTCAGGGGAGCTAAGAGGAGTGGGGGCTCCCAGGCAGGGAAGGTAACTCAGGGGCTGCCTCGTGAGCCCCAGAGTGGGAGTGTGGCTGGGCAGGGGTGGTGGGAGGCAGGGAAGCCAGGCCACAGGTCCTGGACACAACAGGTTACGTCCTCCAGGGAGCACCTGAGGCCAGAGGCCTGGGGACAGGCTTTGAGTGGAGGAAGGGACGAACTAGGAACCACAGCCAGGGCTGTCGGCTAGCACCATACCTGATCCTTGTGGAGCGCGGGGACAGTTCACAGGTGCTCTGGTGCATGAGGCTGTCACCGAGTGCAGCCCTGCAGGACACACAGCAAGGCCAGGCTGAGCAAACTCCTCAGCCACTATCTCCAGATCCACCCTCAGCCTTCCCTCCCATCTTCCAGTCTCTACACAAGGCCAGGAGACAGCCAGACCTTGGATCCTCCTGGGCTTCTTGGCTTCCTGGCTGCATGATGTGGGACAAATCACGTAGCCTCTCGCTGGGACAATGCATGGGAGCTGCTTTAGTTTCCTGCCTGCTGCACATCAAAGTAAGTGCTCAGCTAACCTTGGCTGCTCATATCATTAACTCAACGTCATCATCAGTGCCTTCAGAGATGTGAGCCTAGAGCTCAGACCCTACATAAGACATTGTAGGTAGACACTGAGGGGCCAAAAGCTGAGTCTCTCCCAAGTGTCGGATGGGACAATCCAGGAAGGCATTTTGTAGGCAGGAAACTTCCTCTAAAGGGTCCTCGTTGCAGAGGGAGCCAGAAGTTCTGACCAAAATCAGAGCTACAGACCAAGTAACCCGCAGTCCTTGGGTTTAGGCAGAAGGACCGCAGCCTCGGTGCTCTGCGCTCTGGCTTCTCCCTCCCCACCCCAGTAAGCCATTCTGCGTCACAGGGAAAAGCAGAGGCAGTCTGTCCTTGGACACTCCCTCTCAGGGCTGCATCCCTTGCTGAGCCTGTTGGCTTCTTAATCCTTCGTGAATCGGGCAAGGTTCTCTAGCAGCTGAGAGACACTGTCCAGCTGAGGGGCTCAGGGAGGATCTGGCCATGGCTAAGGATGGGGCCACGGTGATGCTGGGGCCTACCTCTCCTGGATCACTTCCTGTTCCTCCTGCTCCGGGGCAAACGTGAGGACCACAGTTTTGTGCAGCAGGCTGCAGAGAGGAGAGAGGAAGGAGACAAGAGGTTTACAGGAGGTCCTTGTGTCATTTTATTTTCTTTGTTTTTATGTTTTATTTATTTTTGAGAGAGAGATTGCAAGTGGGAGAAGGGCAGAGAGAGAGAGAGAGAGAGAGAGAGAGAGAGGGAGAGAGAGAGGGAGAGAGAGAGGGAGAAACAGAATTGGAAGGAGGCTCCAGGCTCTGAGCCGTCAGGACAGAGCCCGATGTGGGGCTCGAACTCATGAGCTGTGAGATCCTGACCTGAGCCGAAGTCAGATGCTTAACCAACTGAGCCACCCGGGCGCCCCCCCTTGTGTCATTTTCTAACCTTGCCGGGAGGGACCTAGAAGGTGTCATCCGCTGCCTCTAGCTGCAGCCAGTTGCTGTGACTTTCTGAGCTTCTGGGCCCCTGAAGTCTTTCTACACCGAGATCCCACAAACTGATTAACCCTCATTTCCTGCCAAGTCCTTCAGCGAAAACCTCAGCTCTGCCATCTCTGGTTCGGGCCTCAGGCTGAAACCCTCCTCCCTCCGCCATACGCTCAGAGCCTGCTCAGCCGAGGGCACCCATCCCAGCCCAGCACGGTTACTGCCAGGTCTGGGCCAGGCACCGACAGCCCACCAGAGGCTGTAACTTACAGCAGGACATCCCCTAACCTCCCCCGTGTAAGCGGCAAGTTCAACACACATTTCTCATTACAGAGGTCATACTTCTTCCTCGTGGAGAACTTACAAACTATAGTAAAGTAGGAAGAAAATAAAGGAACTACCCACCCTCTCTTCCACCTACCAATGACCGCTGATAACATTTGGGAGTGGGCTCTTCAAGTGTTTTATTGTCTTATTATGTTTTTGAATTTTTTTGTTTATTTATTTATTTTGATAGAGAGAGCACGTGGGGGAGGGGCAGAGAGAGAGAGAGAGAGACAGAGAGAGAGAGAGAGAGAGACAGAGAGAGAGAGAATCCCAAGCAGGCTCCACACTGTCAGCGCAGAGCCTGACACGGGGCTCGAACCCCAAACTGTGAGATCCTGACCTGAGCTGAAACCAAGAGTCAGACGCTTAACCAACTAAGTCACCCAGGCGCTGCACCCCCACTGTTTTTAAATGCAATTAATGTGCCTTTTTTTTTCCATTTTCTTAAAAAATGGGATTCAATTACAGATTCTCTTTTGAAAGCCAGTTTTTCAAGGCACAGGTGAAACAAGGGTGACAAAATGATAATTATTGCTGGGAGCTGGGGTGCTCATGACACCATTCTTCCTGCCTTTTGAGTGCGTCTGAAAAGTTTCATTGTAAAAGTGATGAATTAAAATTTTTATGTTTATTTAATATACCACAATCAGCCCTCCATGCTATAATTGTACCTTTATCAGTATTTTGCATTGAGGTTTTCTCTCTGAAGGTAACTTAATTTAATTACCTCATCGTCAATGGTTACACATTTAAAGTGTGTTCATTTTTTCCTATTATAAAATACTGAGGTGAACATCCCTGCATCTACGTGTGTTTGTACAGCAGGATGATTTCTCCACTATAAATTCCTAGAAATGAGTGGAGCATCACTTGGAACAAGCTAAGGATCCCTTATTGGATCATTATATATAGTGAACTAAGGTCCCTTAATCTCTCTTTTGGGTTAATCGGTATCTTCCTCCCTTTCAAAGGAGGGACCAAGCTCCTCAGTTAAGAGCCTTTCTGGGTGGGGATTGTGCTGACATGAATTAGCATCTGTCCCCAGCCCCCCAGACCAAATACTGAGACTTACACAAAGAAGGCTGGGCCCTGTCTTGGGTCAGGTTCCCTAGAAGCAGAGCCTGAGCCTATGAATGGGGCAGAGGGTCAAGTGTCACTTGATCACTTGTGAGCGTGGGCCTGCTCTCAGGGGAAACTGGGAAGGGATGGGAAGCAGAACAGAGCGGGTCCTCAGCCTGGTCCCACAGGGAGCTCTGGAGGCATCAATGGAACCAAAAGTTTGCCCCCCTGAGGCCAGGGGGCTGGAGACTGATCTCTCTGCCTCTGTCACTGGCCACTTCCTGGTTGGGGGAATTGGCAGGGCAACCCCCAGACATCGCTGGCTCCTATCAGCCCGGGATAGTTTCCCGAAGAAGGGATAAGCTGTGAGTAGCCAACACCCAGAGGAGCTGGGAAAAGAGGGCTTGGGCGGGGCACCAGGGGCACATTCTACAGGCCCCAAAGGCCTGGGACCAGAAAGAATTCTAAGGATTCAGAGAGGATGATGGGAGAGCCGCAGAGCTCCAGCCGGAGGTGGGAGTGGGTAACAGTGGCCCACTGGGGGCTCCTACCTGATGTGTAGCTCCGCTAGGGTCCGGCACGTACTCGCTGCGCTCAGCACCTGGTGCGCCCCGTCCACAGTCAGCCCGTTGTCACTGAGGCTGTGGAGAGGAGCGACATGTGGCAGTCAGCAGGCAGCTGAAGTCCTCAGCCCTAGATAGTTCTGGTCCCCTCCTCCTGGCAGGGTAGGCTTGCTGGCTGTCACCCTTGGGATGCCGTGGGTTTTTAGCCAGGGTGTCTCAAAGGATTCTGGTGCATGTGGATGAGCCAAGAGACGCCTGAGCCCCCTGCCCTGCTCAGAGAATAAGGTTCTACGGCTTGAGCATTGAGAACTGACTCACTGTTTTCACCTCTCTGAGCCCGTTTCCTGGTCTGTGAAATAACCACCATTTTAATCCCATTTTACAAATGGAGAAGGTGAGGCCAAGAGACATTAAACTATGTTAAAGCTACTAAGTGACGGAGCCAGGATTGAAATCCAAAGTCAAGGCCCTAAACTACTATTTCTCAATCTCAACCCTCCCTCGCCCAACCCACACCTGAGGCTAAGACCCCAACACATCCCACCCACACACCACCCTACGCCATACCAGGGAACGCTGCAGGACACCCAACAGCCTGCTGCTCGTTCTTTCCACCCCACCGCCCCACACCCCACCCCTGTCCCTCAGCACATACCCCCACCCTAGCACACCTCTCCCCACGGCAGTACCCCAGCACCCATCCACCCCACCCCACCCCAGGGCTGTTGTAAGCACAAAGTGGAATGCAAGCCACTGACATGCAAGGAACACGGTCTACACGTGCAAGGGATTTTAAGAACTGGAGCTCAGACAGGGGCTCATGCCAGAGACAAAGGTAAGTCAAGGTCAAACCGCTCCAGGTCTGCTGGTATTGGGGAGAAAGCAGGCGTGGTCAGTGGAGCACAGCCATTTCCGGTGACTGTGGGCACACAGACGCGGGTGGCAGGGACCAGAGCGGGCTCTCCGGGACCCTCCCTGCCACCCAGCAGTGAGGTGGGCAGCTCACTCCAGACTCCTGGCGATGTGCAGCTGGGCTGTGGCCTCTGCCATCAGTCGACAGCCTTCGTCGTACAGCTGGTTCCCTGAGAGGCTGAGACAGAGGGGCCTGATGCTCTGTGCTGCCCGGGCGGGGAGGGGACCCCTCGCGGCCTCTGCACGCTCGCTGTCCCTCCTTGCCTTCCGCCAGACCATCACTCTGGTGAGTGACCCTTAATAGTAATGGGTGCTACAAGGCTGTGTAGGCTCCATTTCCTGCACCCACCCCAGCTGCTTCTACGATTATTGGGTATTTAATCCTCATAACAACCCTGTGAAGCAGGCACCATTATTAACCTCATCTTACTGAGCAGAAACTCAAGGTAGAGAGTGCTTAAAATACCCCCTGGAAGGTGGACCTGGGATTTGAACCCAGGCAGCCTGATTTCAGAGCCTCACCCTCAGCTGTTTCTTTACACTTCAATCTACATAATTGCTTCTTGTGATAAACTCCATGGTCATACAGGCATCAGATCTGGTTGGGGATCAGGGAGGGTTTCCTTGATGTTTGAACTACTTACTTGAAAAAACTAGGAGCTCAATAGGTAAGGGGTGGGAGAGAGATGGGGAAAGGTGCTCCCGGTGCTGGGCACAACTCATTCAAAGGCCCTGTGGCATAGCCCACAGGAGGGCCTAAAAGGGGGACACGGTGTCAGGATTGATGATTTCAGTGGCAGGGCAGGGTCAGATGGTTGGGGGGTTGGAGGCAGCATTCTGGGTCACACAGGATTTTAGCATTTGGGCTTTACCCTGAGCAGTGGGGAAGAGTGAAGGGGGCAGGTAGCAGTGAAATGCGGTTCACTCTCTACCAGGTGGGGGTGGCCAGCGTGGAAGCAGGGAACCTGGTGAGGAGGCTGATGCCATTATCCAGGTGAGGAATGGGAATAGTTCAGACTGGGGAGGTGGATGAGAAGAGGGTGGTTTTAGAGCTATGTAAGGGGTAGGTGGACTTGGCATGGACTGGCTATGGGGGGAGGGGAAGGGAGCTGAGAGGCGCCTGGTCTGTGCAAGCAGGTGAGTGATGGGGTCATACTGCAGGTGAGAGCACTGGGAGAGGGGCAGGCTTGGTAAGGGCCAGGTGGGTAGAAGCCTGTGAGTTTGGTAAAAATACCTTCTAATCCTGTCCTGGTTCTCCCCATGGGACAAAGTTAAGGCTCAAGCTTTGGTCACCAAGGCCCTCACCTGTCTGTCTCCCTGGGGTAGGGCCACTCACCTCAAAACACATTATGGCACTCCATCACTCCACCCTTGTGCCCATCTGATTTCCTGGGATGGTCCTGACTGGGGTCATCTCTGGGTGACATGACAGGACCTCTACCAACCCCCAAGCCCTACCCTCAAAAGAGGGGGACATGAACGTAATTTCTCCAGCCCCAAAAGAGAAGGTGGTCTCACTCTACTCTGGGAGGAAGACAGGGTAAGGAGACCTGAGGGCTGTGGTCTGGAAGACAGATGTGATGAGGCTTCTGCTCTGCAGGTCTCAGTGACACTGGTTACAGGGACAAGACTGGTGAGAGTCGCTGTCTGAGCTTGAACCCTGGCCTGGACTCTTCCTAGCTGTGTGACCTTGAGCAAACTTACCTCTATATGGCTCAACTTCTTCTTCTACAAAATGAGCATAGTAAACAGCACTTACATCACAGAGATGGGGACATAAAATAAGAGGATGCTTGTAAAAAAGCCTGGCCCAGGGCAAATGCTAACCAGCAGTAGCTGTTATGATATCTGCGTCCCCCAAAGTCTTCATGAGACAACATGCCCTTCCTCACACCATGCTCCCACAGTAGAGGCCCTGCCCTGCCCGCCACCCTTCTCCCACCCCGGAACTTCCGATGGTACTCACTCCACTTCGTCCAGGTGGGGGCCTCCCTGGAGCTGGGCTATGAGTTCCTGCACGTCATGGGCTCCAAGTTGACACTGCTGAAGCCTGGGGTCAGGTGGAGGCAAAGGGACTCAGAGCAAGAAGCTGCCTCCTCCAGCTCCACGGACCACTGCCAGGTGTGGAAGCCAAGGGAGGCCAGAGGCAGACAGACCTGGTGTCTCATCCTGGCCCTGCTTCGTAGTAGCTGGGAAATCTTGGACAAGGTACTTAACCTCAGTCTCTTCCTCTATAAAATGGGAACAATTAAGTGTACTTTGCAGGGTTTTCAAATGAATTACAATGAGGTAATGGATATAAAATACCACAGAGCCAAGCAAGGGCTCATTAAACTATAGTAATTATTACTGTTGTTATAACAGATGCTTCTTGTTCAAGCCAGAATGGCTTATTCATGTGCTTTCTCTGCTCCACACCTTTACCCTTTATCCTCCTTGCCATGGCTACCCCTCTCCTGGGAAGGCACCTTCTCTCATATCATATCCCTCCCCTTAAGGCAACGGAGCCCACAGAAGTACCTGAGTGATAGGTTTCTTCTCTGAGCCTCTTTCCTCTGGCTGGCATTTCCCTGTAGGTCTGATGCCCTGCAAAGACAAATCCAACATTGGCCTTGGTTTAAGAGTCCAGGGCCTGATGAGCCAAATCTCTTGTTTGGGTTCTAGGGGCTGAAGACCCTGTAGCACGACCCAAAGTGACTGAGTAATAAAGACAGTTGCTTGAAGGTGCTGAAGGTGCTATTCAGCAGAGCAACAAGAGCAAAAGTTCTGAGGTCAAATAGGCTTTACTCAAATTCTGGCTCTGCCTTTTATAGAGCTGTGTGACCTTGGGCGAGTCACTTCGTCTATCCGAGGTTCCATTGTCTCTTTTCCAAAATGGGACAATATCTAACACAGAGTGCCAGCATAGGCACAAAATTGAAGCTTAGTAAAAAGAAGCTTCTATTTCTATGTTGAAGCTTTCCATTTGTATATGCGCTACCTGTGGTTCAGAAGGCTGGGAGCATGGACTGTGTGTGGGTCCAGGTTGTGGGGACCAGGGTACACCCAGGCTCTCTCTCTCTCTCTCACTGGGCCAGGGGAGGGCTCGGGGCTGCAGAGAAGCTGGAACATTATTAGCCAGGTTTTCACAGACCTCTAGATTGGCACTGTCCAAAAGAACTTCACACAATGATGAGAATGTTTTATATCTGTGCCATCCACTGTGGAAGACACTAGCCTCCCATGGTCATTGAGTACCTGAAATGCAGCTAATGTGACTGATAAGTTGAAGGGTTCACTTTACTTCATTTGAATTAATTTACACTTGAATAGCCACATGTGGCAGTGGCTACAATACTGGGCATCACAGCTACACAGTTGGGGGAGAAAAAGACATTGGTCCTACCGGATCATTGCATGGGCGAGGGAACTGAAACTCGGAGCAGCGAAAGGACTTGCCCAAGCACACACAACATCATCTGTTGGTGAGTCTGAGCCAGGCAGGGATGTGAGGAAGCCCAGTGGTAACAGTCCTTCATGGAAAGGCAACTTCCCTTTTTTCACCCCTGCAGGACTAGCCAAGCTGGAATCCATGCACAGCCGGAGGAGCCAGCATCTGAATGTCACCTGGATGTCAGTAGTATTTTAAGTACATTAAATGCATTAATTCATTTAATCCTCAGAGTAACTCTGAAAAGGAAGAATCATGGTTGTCTTCTCTTTTTAAAAATTATTCTATTTATTTGTTTGTTTGTTTGTTTATTTTGAGAGAGAGAGCACACAAAAGCATTAGGGAGGGGCAAAGGAAGAGGGAGAAGGAGAGAGAGACTCTCAAGCAGGCTCCATGCCCTGTGTGGGGCCTGACATGGGGCTTGATCACATGACCCTGGGATCATGACCTGAGCAGAAATCAAGAGTCAGACACTCAACTGACTGAGCTACCCAGGTTCCCCGTTTTTTAGATGGAAAAGTTTTCCAGAGCTTTCCCCACATACCAATGCCAACCTAACAGTATATTCATGCCTTCCCTAAGGGCCTGCCTTGCTTTGAGTCTTCTGGACACGCTCTCTCACCACAGAGGCCAGACATAGTCCAGAGGTGCTAGAGGAAGTTAAAGTTCTTTGCCAACTCTGAGAAGTAAGTCATTTCTCAGGGCAGCCATAGCAAGAAGAAGCCCCACATTCCAGCTCTTCATGAAAGGGCTCTCTAGACCACCTTTCCCTGCAACTGCTTGAGCCCAGACTGCTCTTAAGAATGAGCCCAGACCCACCCCCGTCCTAGGTTCTTACCCTTGAAGCTCTGCAGCTGTCTCTATGGGTGGGGAAAGAAGGAAGATGAGGTCCGCCTCCCTGCAAGAGTCAGACACCGAGCCATGAAACCCGTGGGCTGGAAACCAGGATGTCACCCCCTGCCTGCACACCCCTTGTTGTCCCAAACATCTAGAAAAAGTTGATTTTGTAATTAACAGAGAAACAACTGGCAAAAGTGCCCCAAGTCAGACATTTAAAATTGTGACTATGTTATTGCTCAATGAATCCTTAAAGAGTGTTTCTAAAAGTCAGGAAAACAATTTTTACAGAGATGACCTATTTTTTTTTCCAGAGAAGACTTTTAAAAATTAAGAATGCAAAGAGTTTTTATGGGAGTTACGGTATTTTAGGTTTGCATGGCACTTAATTATACTCCGTAATCCAAACAGGGAACCCTAGTTCAGCACCATGGAGAGCAACACGCAGCTAATTACTCTTTGGGGTTGGCCTGTGCTTCCTAATTTGTCGATCCGTTCCTTCAACCATCCGTCATTCCATTCATCTATCCATCTATTATTCTACTCATTCAACCAACCGTCCATCTGTCCATCCATCCATCCTACTCATTCACTATATATGGAGTACCAGGTGCCACGTCTGAGCTAGGCTCTGGAGATACCGACGTGAATAAAACAGATTCAGGTGCTCACACATGTAGGTCTTGCAGACTAGGTGCTCCTTCTCCCACCCACTACCTTCCCCTCCCCTTTTCTCAAGACCCTGAAGGCCCAAATTCCACTTCTTCTGCTCACCTGACCTGCAGCATCCTGACAGTAGGGCTTGTGACTGCTACCTTTGTCAAGCTGAGTAAGGTTGACATGGAGACACTGTTGCGGCTCAGGCTGCAAGATTGTGGCAAGGATGTCAGGAATGAATCCTATATCCCATGGGCTCCCAACTTCCTTTGCTCTCCAGGGGAGGAGGGTGACTCAGGAAGAGGTGGTAGAGAGACTGCTTACTCAAGCTTCTGGAGCCGTGGCAAACCAAGAAGAACTTCCACAATTTTCAGCAACACCAAATCCTTGAGCTGATTGTCCTGAAAGCTGCAGGGAGACCAAGGCCCAGTCCCTTAGCCATGGAGCTGGGGGACTTGGGACTCCCAGTTGGCAGGTGATAGGGCTGCCCTTAAGCAGGAGACACAAGCCATAGAACCACAATGTGTTGGTGGCCTGCTCTATGGTATCCAGTAAGCCCAGCTAAGAGGAAAGGCCCTCTGCCAGCCTCACTTCTGTCCCTATTCAGCCCCAAAGGGGAACTCCTGCCTAGGCCCAAGAGATCCAAGTAATGGGCTGTGAAGTCCTCATGACGTGAAATAAAAACACCCAGCACCCTGCTCTCAGGGCTATGTCTGGGTTGTGCCTGAGGCTGGAGTTTATCAGGGCCTCTTGGCTCCTAGGTGATGAGCAGAGTCAAGACTGGATAAAGGAGATGCTGCTTCCAGCCCCAGCTCTGACCTTGACCCCTAGCCCAAGCACATTCTTTCCAGCCTCACATTCCCCGTCTGTCAAATGGGGACCACAACCCAGCCTTGCCTGAGTTCCTAGCTGGAAGGACAGAAAAAGTGTGAGGATAGCTTTGTATATGATCGTTCTGGTCAGTGCAAAGGTTTGGAAATGTGAACTTGTTAACACCTTTTTTTCCTGATTACTGAGTGACCTTTATCTTTTCTATAACCTGGTGATCCCATATAAAGGCACCCAGCTGTGGGGAATAGGAGCTGAGGTCCTACACCCCACTCAACAAGCAGTACAACCTAGTGCCAGGCTGCATCTCTCTGGACGAAAGGATGCCTTTTCTAAATCTCATAAAGGTGCCATATAAGCTAGTGATGGTTCTGCCAGTGAGCTGCTCAGGTTTCCTGGCCCCACCCCTCTTAGGCTACTCATCACAAACACAGGGCAGGGGTATATTCGTGTGCATGTGCTTTGTTAGTGTGTACTTGCATCTAAGTGTGTATGTGGATCTAAGTGTGAATGCATGTGTGCATATCTATGAATGTGCATGTGAGGGGAGCAGTAGGGTGCAAGTGTGAACACATGTGCACAAGTGTGAAGGTATGTGTGTGTTTCACGTACTTACATGTATCCACAGTCCCTAACACCTGCCTATACACTGCTATCCTTTTTCTCAGGGTCACGGAAAGAGGGGAAGGGGCCTCGAAACTCAAGCTCCTGAAAGATGGAACAAAATATTAGATGAGGGAAGCAGTGTTCTAGGGTCTTTGGATCTAGCCCCACCCAGTTCTTGGATCTATGCCTCCCCTCTCTGGGTCCCATTGAAAAACAACCGGCCAGATCCTGATAGAATATGCAGGATTCATAACAGGCTCCAGGGGGTGCACAGGGACCTGGGAAGTGACTTGTCCCCTTAGCCAACAAGTCTTCCTGGAGATCACTCACCTGACCTCTTCCAGCTGTGGACAGAGGAGCAAAGCCTCCACCAGACGGCTGATGCCTTGGGAAGTGATCTTACTTCCTGCTAACCTACAGAGTAAGCAAAGATGGTGGGAAGGAACAGAGATGGGAAAGGGGTTAAGCCAGGAAACTGCTTTGTGCAGGGTTGAAGGGAGAGGGGAGCATTCCAGGTATCTCTGGCTGAAGATTCCTCTTGGACCCAAGCTCTGGCTCACCCCAGCTTCTTCAGTCTCCCCATTGTCGGCAGGCTCCTGGAGAGGGCTTCTGCAAAGGCATCCCCACACTTCCTGCTTTTAAAGCTGCCACAGGAAGAGGTAAGGTGGCAGAGATCAATGCTGAGCAGGGCTTAGAGGCCATCACCCACTCCTTCTCTGACTGATGGACCTGAATACAGCTACATTAATAGTAGTAACAGTAGTTGTTCTTTGTAGTAGTAACAAATACATATTACAGCAGAGACTGCTAACTGTCCATTGAAACCCATTCTCTGCTGACAAAGCTCTAACTGGGAACATGGTTTCACAGTCAGAGATGGCATTTCCAGCCTCCCTTGCAGCTCAGAGTGGCCATATGACTCTGTTGTCACCACTGGAATGTGAGTGGAAGGAATGTGCCCTATCTCCATGTGTGTGGACTTTAACACACTGGGTGCATCAAATGCATGCTCCCCTTCCCTTCCCCTAAGCCCATGACCCAGCTTTGACCATGCAGATTCAGATGTCCAAGGAGATAATGGAGTGAAGGTGGGAGGGATCTGGTTCCCTACACGACCACACAGAGCTGAGCCATCTCACTGGCCTGGACCACTTACCTCTAAGGCTCCCATGACAGTGAAACAAAATTCAACGTTATTTAACCCACTGTATTGGGCGGGGGTTCTCTGTTATGAGCCTCACCTTTTCTATAGCTACCACTATACATACTGAGCCTTCACCATGCACCAGGCACTGGCTAAGGACGGTCTTCCTTGTATTCTTACCCACTCTCACAACCACCCACATGCAATCCATATTATTACACATTCATTTTAGGGAGGAAGAAACTCAGGCTGAGAGGTTCAGTGGCCTGCCAGAAGTCAAACCACTTGCGGACTCAGAGGTTCCAGCTCATGGCTGAGATGGAGAGGGAGACTAAAAGCCTGGTACCCACAAAAACAGGAGCGCCAATTGGACCTTAAGGTCTTGGCGAGGCATGGAGCTTCCCCACTGGGTCTCATGCTAAGCGGGACTTCAGACTATCTGTTGTGATGTTTGAGATTCTTACCCAGCCTCCCTCCGTAAGAACAGCTCACCTGAGATCCTCTACCTGCTTGCAGCCCACCAAGGCCTCAGAGCAGTGGGGCTCCAGGGGGCAGCCTTCAAAACCCAGTTGGATGGGGCTGTTCCTGTGTCCCAGGATGTTGTTCAAGGCAGCGAGGTCAGCGTAGGTTAGGGGGAAATTGTGGAAGGACAGGTGACAGGGGAGGCTTTGGGCCATGAGGCTGGCCAGCTCAGGCTCCTGGGTCTCACTCACACAGTGACAGAGTGCCACCACCTTCGGTCCTGTGAGCCTGCGGGTGGCCAACTTCCTCAAGGCCTGCATCACCTTAGCCTGCCTGGCACCCACCCACACCTCATCCCTCTGTGCCACTTGGCAGAGGAAGGGACAGCAGGCGTGGGATGCCAGCCCTGCCAGGAAGGTGGGGAGGTGGTCTAAGAGGCCCAGTCTTGCTTTGGTCCTCAGCACCCAGCGCGAACTGAGGGTGACATAGTTGGCAAGTGTGTTTTTGTCCACCTCGGGGCTGGCCATCAGGTGCAAGGCAGCAAAAAACTCCTGCAGGCTGAGGTGGGTGAAGGCATAGCCTGTGTCCTGGTGCCCAGGGCCTGTGCAGATGCAGAAGGAGGTCAACAAGCCGACGGCAGCCCCAAAGGCCATCATGGGTGGAGGGATGTCTCCTACAGAGAAGATAACCTTCCCAGTCTCCAATCCCCTCAGGGCCACCTCACTGAGGCCCAGTAGGGACTCAGGAAACAGGGGCGCCCGGGGGCCGAGGATAGACACCATCTGCACATAGTTCTGAGTCACGGTGGACAGAAGGGCCGCAGCTTGGCTTGGAGAACTGCTTGGGAGTAGATGGTAGAGGCAGAGGCAGGTGACTTGGCACACCGCGGGCACTGCGCACATGCTCTGCAGATGTCTGTTGTCCCTCAGCTCCGCCAGGGCCGCCTCCTGCCACAGCTGGTCACTGAAGAAGCGGCCCGCGTACTCCTCCACCCGCGGCCTGTCAAAGCCCCACATGTGGACCATGACCGCCTCTGTGGGCAGACAGTCGGGCAGCTTCCCCGGACGGGAGGTAGTCAACACCCAGCAGCCAGGCAGGAGGGTCCCTTTGCAGAGTCCGGAGAAGAGGGCAAGGGCTGGACTTGGGGCCTCAGGATCTTCAGTGTCCTTGGTAGAGTGGAGGTGGAGGGCCTGGTCCAGCCCATCAAAGATCAGCAGGATTCCATTAGCATTCTGCTCCAGGTAGTTAAAGACGGAGTCAGTGCCTGACTCGGGGCTCAGGTACAGATCAAAAAGGAGCTGGGGCAGTGTCAGGAACCTTGTGATCAGGTTGAGCTGGCGGAATTCAAAAAGGAACAGGGCCTGGAAGCGGTCCAGCTGGCCGTCTGCCCACTTCTGGCAGAGCCGGTGGGCCAGTGTGGTCTTGCCCATGCCCGCCTTCCCCAGGAGCACCGTCACCTTCGGGCCCTTGTCAGCCTTGGTGTTGAAGAGATCCCGGAGGCTCGCATCACTATAGTCTTCTGCCGTGGAGTTCCCCAGGATGGCCCCCTCCTGAGTGTTGAAGGGTGCTGTGGCCCGGCTCCACTGCAGGATCGGGGGGATGTAGGCCTGTTGGAGGGCGAGGGGTTGCCCTGGCCCGGGCATCCTGTTGCCATAGCGCTGCTGGGTAGAAGTTCTCAGCAGCTGCAGGTAGCTCCTGGCCAGCTCTGTAAGGGGCAGGGAGAAGCATGAGGGCAGGAGGCCTCCCACCTGCAATGCCCTCACCCAGTACTGGCAGTTGGGAGCCTGTGGCCTCAGCTGTGTATGTATGGGTGTGGGGGGCTGGCAAGAGCCCACGGGGGCTGTTGTGCCACAGCCAAATTCCTAGAAGGAACTGGTTTGACAGAAACACAGGTTCTTTGGGCCATTTAAATAGGGAAGTCCTACCGGGGAAGCCTGGATCGTGGCTCTGTTTGTATGAGTGTGAAGTTTTCAATGAGATGGGAAGGGAAAGTGGAGCACTCCCCTTGCAACATCTTCTTGGAAGAGACTGTGTATCTGAGTAGCCTGTTCCTCTCCCTAATATTTCGGTTCTGCAATGCCCAGGGGTGAGCGCTAACAACCTGTAGGCCCAAGCACTGACCCACCAGAACTGGAGCTGGGCCCACACTGCGCCCAATATTAACTTTTTATTGCTGGATCACTGGGAGAGCTTGGGTGGCCCAGGGGAAGGATGGAGACACTGTCAGGGGATACTGGGGACAACTGGCTGAGAACAGGGACCCTTCTGGACAACTGACAGAGAAAAGAGAGAAGTTCTGGCTGGTCCTCAGCAATCCCCAGGCCTTGTGGTGGTGGTGGTGGGGTGGTGGGGTCTCCCTGGTATCCTGCCCATCTCTAAACTGGCCAATGAGGGCCCAGGTCTGAGGTCATGCTGGTCACCTCCTTGAGGCTCCCTCAATCCTGAGGAAATGTGGGGGTGTCCCTGTAAGAGCCCAGATGATGAAGCTGCAATCTGATGGGGTGCTTCAAGCTTCTTCAGCTGTACCATCTCTGGAGAAGGCCCTGGGGCCTCCTGGGTGGGGTGGGGGTCATCCTTGCCAGACCCAGCCCTCTAAGACCTCCAGTCTATATCTCCTGGAAGCTTGGAAGACAAGAGTCACTGGGCCCTTGGAGGCTTGTCAGCAGGGCACAGAGTCCAGGATGTGTCCTGGCCCCAAGGCAATCCAATCCTTATGTCTGGGTCCCTCCTCCCCTTGGCACTCACCTACTTGCTGCTTCTTACACTGCTTTGGGCGGGGTGAGGACCCACAGCTCTGATGAGGCCGCTTGAGCCCTGGAAAGAATGAAAGAAGAGTAAGGGGTGAAGTTTGGGAGCCTGGGCTGGGAGGGCACCAAGCACCTTTGGGGAGCTCTAGTCCACAAACAGGCAGCAGGCAGACAAGTGTCTCCACATCCAGGGACTGAGCGATGGGCAAAGGCTGCATCAACACCAGCTTTTGTTTGTAGAAGTGGGTCCCAGGCCTATGTGAGAAGTCTGGAGGCTCTGGGCTTGGGATCTCCCTGTCCAGGATGCAGGGAGCTGGGCCCACAGCCAGCAACCTCGGGAACACTCAGCCCCAATCCCTGCATGGCTTGGGGGAAGATCCAGGTATGCTGAGGCCACTGCTGGTTAGAAAAGTGGAGTTTCCAATGGGCTTGGCCAGGCCTGTGCCCTCCTCTTGTGCCCGTGTATTTTATCACTCTCATTTTACATCTTCCATGTTTTTTCACTTCCCTTAATGATTTCACAGGTTCATGTCTGCTTATGGATTGTCAAGAGTCACTTTAATGCCTATCTAAAGGGGTTGGGAAAGGAGGAAAGTAAACAAGAAGGAAGAGGAGAGAGCACAGAGGGAAGGAAGAAGGGAAAGAGGACTTAGGGAAGAATCTGAAGAAGGAAAGTGGGATATTCCTACCGTCAGGCATTAGTGACCAATCACAGCAGCCCCTGGGCAGGTGCCTTGTGTTGCCAAGTGTTAACTTTTATAATTTTTTAATTATTTATTTATTTTAAAATGTTTTGTTTCTTTATATTCTAGAGAGAGAGAGAGAGAGAGAGAGAGAGCGAGCGAGCGAGCGAGCATGCATCCATGTGGGGAAGGAGCAGAGAGAGAGAAAAAATCTTAATCAGGCTCCATACTCAGTGTACAGGGGCTCAATCCCACGACCCTGGTATCACGATCTGAACTGAAATCAAGAGTGGGACACTAAAAAAAAAAAGAAAGCATTGGATACTCAATGACTGAGCCACCCAGGCACCCCACCTGCCCCAGGGGTTGACTTTTTTAGGTGTTGGCTTGCAGGAGACTCAGGGATCCCAAGAAGGAACTGGGACCTATTTGAGAGTTTTTAAAATATTCCAATAAGTCCTCTATTTAAAAAAAATGTTTATTTATTTTGAGAAAGAGAGAGCATGTGCCCATGAGCGAGGAAGGAGCAGAGAGAGAGGGAGAGACAGAATCCCAAGCAAGCTCCACACCATCAATGCAGAGCCTGATGCGGGGCTTGAACTCACGACCGTGAGATCATGACCTGAGTTGAAATCAAGAGTCAGACACATAATCGACTGAGCCACGCTGGCACCCCAAGTTCTCTATTAATAAGGGACTCACTGGCTAAATGTGAATCAGGCCTGGTCATAGCCATGTGCTAATTATTTCAGTTCAATGATTTGGGCCAGAAGGGACAGGGACCAGGACAAATAGTTTTGATCCGCTGGGAGCTGGGGTTATGGGATCGCTGTTCTGTTAAAGCCTGTTGATGTTAAGGCCAAGCACAGCTATAAGTAAAAAGCCCATACTTCTACAGAAATAAAAGGCATCTAAATTGGAAAGGAAGAAGTAAAATCTGTTTATGGGTGATAGGATCTTATATGTATAAAACATTAAAAACCCCACAAAAAAGTTTTTTAGAATAAATGAATTCAGCAAAGTAGCAAGATGCAAAGTCATCACACAAAAATGAGTTGCATTTCTACACAAAATAAACAACCTAAAATGGAAACTGAGAAAAGGATTCTACTTGCATTAGCATCAAAAGAATAAAATGGTTAAAAAGTAACCAACAGGTGGAAAACTTGTACAATGGAAAACTTTGTCAAAAGAAATTAAAGAAGGCATAAATAAATGGAAATACATCCCAGGCTCATTGGAAGACTTAATATTGTTAAGGTGGCAACCTTAACCCAAATGATCTATAAATTCTGTGCAATTCCCATCAAATCCCAATGATCTTTTCTGCAGAAATAGGAAGACCTATCCTAAAATTCACAGGGAATCTCAAGGGACCCCAAACAACCAAAATACCCCTGAAAAAAGAAGAATCATGTTGGAAGACTCACATTTCCTGATTTTAAAAGTTATAATCAAACTACAGCAATCAAAAAAGTGCGGCATTGGCATAAAGAGAGACATAAAGATCAATGGAATACAATACAGAGTCCAAACCACAAGAGATTATTAAATACAGAGAACAAACTAAGGGTGAAGGGGGGGACGGAGAGGGAAAATGGGTGATGGGCAATGAGGAGGGCACTTGTTGGGAGGAACACTGGGTGGTGTATGTAAGCCAATCTGACAATAAATCATATTCATTAAAAAAAAAAGAATAGAGAGTCCAGAAATAAACCTTCACTTTTATGGTCAAATAATTTTTGACAAGCGTGCCACATCCACTTAATGGGGAAAGGACTATCTTTTCAACAAATGGTGCTTGGGGAAACTAGACATCCACATGCAAAAGAACAAAGTTGGACCCTTACCTAACATCATATACAAAAATTAACTCAAAACGGATCAAGTACCTAGATATAAGACCTCAAGCAATAAAATTCTTAGAAGAAAACACAAAACAAAAGCTTCATGACATTGGATTTGGCAATGATTTCTCGGATATGGTACCACGGCACAGGCAACACAAGAAAAAAACAGACGAACCAGGCTCCGTGAAAATGAGAAACATTTTGTGCATTAAAAGACACTATCCACGGAATAAAAAGAGAACCTGCAGAATGAAAGATATCTGTAAAACATATATCTGAAAAGGGATTAGTATCCGGAATATATAGAGACCCCCTAAACTCAACAACAACAAAACAAACAAGATAATTAAAACCATGGACAAAGAACCTGAAGAGACAGATCTACAAAGCAGACACACACCGCCATCACCAAGCATTAGGGAAATGCAAATCAAACCTCACACCCATCAGCTAAGATAAAAAACAAACAAACCAGGAAACAACAAGTGTCCGCAAGGATGTGGGGGAAATTAGAGCCCTTGAGTAGTTGGTGGGCATGCAAAATGGTGCTGCCAACATGGAAACAGTGTGGAAGTTCCTCAAAATATTAAAAAGAGAGTTACCATATGACCCTGGATTCCAAATACATACTCAAAAAGAACTGAAAGCAGGATTTTGGAGAAATATTTGTTCACTCATGTTCACAGAAGCATTACTCACAATGGCCTAACTGGGGAAGCAAGTCAAGTGTTGAATGGATAAGCCAAGTGAGGTATATACATACAATGGAATGTTAACAGCCTTTCAAAGTAAGGAAATTCTGCCATCAGGAGGAGGAACCTTGAGAACATTAAGCTAAGGAAAATGAGCCAGTCACAAAGCGATTCCACGATTCTACATAGAAGAGATACTGAGAGTAGTCAAAATCATAAAGACAGAGAATAAAATGGTTGTTCCCAGGGGTGGGGGACGAGGGGAACAGGGAGTGAGTGTTTAATGGGGCCAGAGTATCAGTTTTCCAAGATAGAAAGAGTTCTGGAGACGGTGAAGAGCGTCGCACAACAATGGAGTGTACCTAATACCACTGGATGGTGTGCTTCACAACGGTTAAGACAGAAGTCTTATGTGTATTTTACTATGGTTAAAAAATAAAAGGAACATAAATAAAGGTTTGGAGAATAGAGTGAAGGAATCCTGAGATGGTCACCATTTAATCACTGACAACCCCCCTCCCTCCCCGCCCCCGCGCTCCATCAAAAAGTAAGAGTTTCCAGAGTGTGGACAGTGGTCAGGAGTCAATGGCCTGGCCCAAGGCACCTGAATGAAGAGCCTGAGTCTGTGGCTTTGGAATAGGAGGCCCTGAGGCCTGGGGACAGGGAAGTGAGAACACGCTTCTAGTGAAAGGAGACAGCATTCTGGCAGGTGCCCAAGAGCTGTCAACTTCAGACTCTCTCAGGAGGCTCCAGCTTAGACCCCTGGTAACAGTTTCTATCAGAACAGGCCAAAGCTTTAACAGGTGCAGAGAGGGAGGTGGTGGGACCAGGAGCCCTGGGGAGGGGCAGGGGTACAGGCAAATGTGTTGGAGGTCGGAGGAGGCTGGTTTAAGGGAAGCAGCTGGGCCCAGCCGCCACCACCCTCCTCCAGGATTTGAGGTGGGGACTTAGCATGCTCACCACCCGCTCCTGTTCCACAACCCCAGCCCTCACCATGGTGGAGCTGGGATTCAGGTTGGCTTTCTTCACCGGCTCCCAGCTGGCTGGGCCACCCTGAAAGAGAGGGGGAAGGTGCGACATGGTCTGCGGATGCAGTGGGATGCCCTAGGACCAGCTCTGGCCCGGCATCTGGCTCAGGGCTCATCCCTCAGGGAAGGTCCCCAGCAGGGGAGAAATAAAGTTGTCACTCCACAATATGTGGGACATCCAACTGGTGAAGGCAGTTGCGAGCAGAAATGTGTATGTATGCGCAGGTCTGTGCACAGACAGCTGTGTGTGTGCATGTCGGCATGCGCACAATGTGCTTACGTGTGTGGGTACGCCTGTGCGTTTGTGCGCATGCGCGCATGATCGCACATACACATGCGCACTGTGAAAACCCCCCCCCCCCCCCCGCATATCCTAGGCTCTGCCTTGTGGTAAGGTCTATGAGTTCTCACTTCCTCCTCAGGAACATTGTTGCCCCTCAATGTGTTGTTTCCCCACGATGCTGTGTAAGTAGAAGGTGCCAAGAAACATCCACAGAACTGAACAGCGTTCAAGGCGCTTGCCCATCCCTAGAGGTCAGAGGGCTCTCCCTGCGAATGCTCCCGACCGTGCTGAAGAAAGAAACGTCTTGAGCATTGTGGGCTATTAGGAATTTCTTGGTTGGAAGTAGGCACGGGTCCTTTCTCTCCTTGCATCCAGCCTTTGTAGGCAACTGCGGTGAGGCAGGGTGGAAGAAGGGCTCTTCCAAGTCCCCAGCTGTATGGTGGAAATGGGGAATTTATTCTGGAAAGTGCTCAGACACATAGAATTCTGTTCCTGGCTTGATCATGTCATCTTTGTGTAACTCAGGTGGGTCCCAGCCTTCCCCTGGCCTCCCTGGCTCCCCATGACAGGGGGCTGGCTGGCTGCTTTGCGCCTTTTAGGTCTGCCCTTACCGTCTCCGTGGCCCCAAGTGCTCAGCAGCGGCACCTCCAGGTCCAGTGGGACATCAAGTTCCATGCACACACAATGGATGAACGCCTGCCAAGTGGCCTGATCTTGAGTGTGCAGTCTGCTGAGTTGTAGCATGATACCCTGTGTGGCATCCTCGGCCTTGTTCCTGGAGCTCAGGTCCATCTTGGGGAGGAAGAACTTCACCTTGGCATTCAGCCATTCTGGGTCTTTGCTGAGCAGGCTCACAAGCCAGCTCCACAGGTGGTTGGTGCCCAGCTGGAGGCTAACAGGGTCCATGAGGAGCTGGTCCTGCAGGGAGGGAGTAGGCAGGTGAACTGGGGAGCAGACAGGTTGGGGGAGAGGTGAGCTGGGGGACAGGTGAGTTGGAGGACAAGTCAGCCGGAAGGAAGCCAAGCAGGTGGTCAAGAACCACCTCCCACATCTGGGGGGTGGTAAATAGGCAGAAAAGTGGCTTCCTCATGGAGTCTCAGTGCCTATGCCCAGGGATTAGTCCCAGAGAACAGTCTGCTTCTTTTCCTTATCCCCCTATCTGTGCCTGTGTCCTGGCTCTGAAATGGTCCAGCTGATCTCTTGCAGATGGTCCCCAAGGATGCTTTATTTTTTTTGTTTCCATGGACCCGTTTGTGCTGCTCTCTGTCTGAGCTAAGCTCATGGCAGAGACGACTAGTTGTCCTCCAAAATCTCCCCTTCTTCCTTATGACCAGAACCCCTGAATATTTCCTGGTCATCTGGAATAGACTATTTCCCAGTCTCCCTTGCAGTTACGACTAGCCATCTTACTAAGTTTTGGCCAATGGGATATAGATAGAAGTGTTGTACATCCTTCTGTGTTTTTTCCTATTGGTTGGAATGTCAATGTGATGGCCGAACTTTGGGCAGCCATATTGGACCATGAGGTGGAAGCCAGTGTAGAGAAGGTGGAAGGTAAGCCTTTCCACCTGTCCCAAACTTCTCTTACATGACAAGGAAATACATGTCTGTTTAAAGCACTATTTTTTAAGGCTTTTTGCTACTCAGTAAAATAGAATCCTAGCTAACACAAACCTTTCTCTCTCTCTGAGCAACTTCTCCCTTTCCAAACTGGCACCCTCAAACAACCTGCTGGTAAGAATATCAATATAAGGCGAGGGGCACTTGCACAGCAAAGCTTAAAAAATATGCAGTCCCTTCGATTAGGCAATTCTATTTCTAGCACTCTAACCTTAGGAAACCATTACAGGTGTTCATAAAATTTTTAATTACAAAGCTGTTCACCACAAGATTATTTATATAGATAAACATTGGAAACAACCTAAATGTCCAAAAATTGGGGATTAGTGAACTAATTGGCGGTCCATAATATAGTGGAATATGCTGTAATGTTTTCAGATGTACTTTCTGGAATTATTTCCTTAACAACAGTAGCAAACACTTAGAAAGCACATCCTCTGTTCTGAGTACTTTATGTGTCTCATAATCCCAACTATAGAGACCCCACTTCTGAGAAGAGAGGGAGCCTCACCCAGGAGCAGCCTTAGCAATTCCCAAAGGCTGGGGCACAGGACTATGTGTCCTGGGGCTCAGATGGCGGCTGTTCTCTTGACTCCCACCCACCAAAGGCCTCTGGGCAAGTGTCCCCAGCCCCCTCCGGCAATACCTTGGCAACTGGACTGATAGCAACAGCTCCTCTCTCAGACACAGAGCTCTTCAGAATTCATGAAACATGCTCACGTTCATGGGCTAGGCAGGGATCACCGTCCCCACTGAACAGATGGGAAGACTAAGGCCAAGGAAGGGTAAAGGAGGTACCCAGAGTCATATTGCAAGTCCATGGCAGAGCCAGGCTCAGAACTGAGATTTCTTGCCCGTCAGGTAGGTAAATTTCTGAGGCCTTGGAGTCCTAGATGGCACCAGACAAGGGCTAAGTCCTTGGACTTGGCGTGATCTTGGTAAGAGGATATGGTTATGGCCTAGGGCACAACTTCTTTTCCGGGTTACAGGGTTCAAAGTCCATGATGTCCATAAAGAAATCAGACAAGGTGTCAGGTGGAAGTGAGGTGTGGCTGGACAGTATCATTTCTGTGGAAGTCCTTCATCCTCAAATGTGTCCTCCTGCCGGTCTGACATAATGCCTTTATTTCTACCATTAGTGCTCGATCCCCTTGGGGTACAGCATCAAGCTCTGTAAGGGTAACTATCCCTGGGAGAAAAAGCACATTACATTATTATTGGTCATTGAGGCTTCTATGCGAATAGTTTTGGAGACAGGATTATAGTAGAAAGGTCCTCAACCCCAGAGTTTGGAGACTAGCGTTCTTGCCCCAGCTCTGCATCTAATTCTCTGTGGCAGGCATTAGGGCTGTTCACAAATACTCTCTTTCTCCTCTTTCTAGGCCCTTGGTAGGATTACCCTTCCCTGCTCCCTTGACATCAGGCATAGCTGAAAAACTTGCTTTGGCCAATGAAATATGCTAAAGAATGACACATGTCATGTCCGTGCAGAAGTTGTAAGAGCCAATGTGTGATTCTCGATGCTCTCTCTCTTCCTCTACCACAGGGACCAGCAGTATTCCAGATCTTGGCTACTCCTTTAGCCTGGGTCCAGGCAGAGGATTATGTGGGACAGATGTCTCAGTTGATTGACAATAGACAAGAAATAGGACCAGGAAATACATTGTGTTGTCATAAGCCACAAGGACATTGGTGGTTGTTTGTTAGTGGCCTATCCTAGCTGATATACTCATAGTATAGCCTTGAACACGTCTATTCTCTATCTGGGTCTCAGTCACACTATCTATAAGATGGGTAGATCAGAAGCTGTCTCAAGGCCCTGATTTTCTGTGTCTGATGACTTTCACTCTCAAGCTTAATGGTAGCTAAGCGTAGGCTTGTATCAGGAGCAGCCCATGGAGGTAAATCTTGGTGATCTGGGTAGGGAGCAGTTGGTAGGGAGGAGTAGAGGCGTGAGGGACTGGACGGGAGGGTAAGAGAGGGGGCAAAGGGTAGAGGTCACCTACTTGGCCTCCTGGTGCATCCTAAATGTTCGAGGGTGTCCGCAGAGATGGTCTCATGGGTACCTGGGCCAAGTCTTGTGCTACGAACTGGATTTTCAGGTTGTTTCTATAGGGCAGGCTCCTACAGAGAGGAGACAGGGTACTCTCCTCAGTGTTCCAGATCCTAAGAGGAGCGCTGTTTGGAAGACTCCAGCCCTGACCCTCCTCTGGAGACACCTCTGAGGTGTTCGACCCATTGCCTTCATGCACAGATCTTGTCCTTCCCCAACCACAACTCCTTTCGTCCCTGGACTGTGCACAGCCCTACCCTCTCTGGGGTCCCCTCCTACCTCACGTGGCCCAGAGGGTGCCCCTCTTCCTCCTCCAACTTGGACATTCACCTCACACTGGCTTGTGGCATCAGAGTGTACCCTTCAGATCCAGTAGACTTAGGACGGCTGATTCATCTGAATGAAAAAAGACTAATTCTCACCACACATGCCAACTTCCTGTCCCAGTAGAACTCCCAAAAGGGTAAGATTTGCAGTTTTCTTTCATATTACATTTGAAGTATTTTTTAGGTGGTCGAGAGTAAAACCTTCCTCTTCATGAGAAAACCCAGAGGCATTGACGGCTGCCTCACCAAGAACACAATGAAGAAGAAAGGAGGCTGAAAAGTGCATGAAGAAAGGAAGCAAGGCAGAGGAGCAGCGTGTGCACTGACTGTGGTTCTGTGAAATAAGTGAGGAGTGTAAGCACCAAGCCCCAGGATGTTAGGTAAATCCACATAAATACGGCGCCTTCTCACATAACAAAGGTAAGTAACTAGAGGGGCCCCTGGGTGGCTCCATGGGTGAAGCCTGGGACTTCAGCTCAGGTTATGAGCTCACGGTTCATGGGTTTGAGTCCCGCATTAGGCTCCCTGCTATCAGCACAGAGCCCGCTTCAGATGCTTGGTGCCCCCCTCTCTCTGCCCCTCCTCTGCTCATTCTGTCTCTCTCTCAAAAATAAATAAACATTAAAAAATCTTAAAAAAAAAAAGGTAACTAGACAGGTTTATGTCCCCCCCAACACCCCGTTTATATGTTAAAGCCCAAATTCCAAGTGTGACTGGATTTGGAGGTGGGGCCTCTGGTCCTTGGGTGGTGAGGACGGAGCCCTTATGATGGGTTCAGGGAGCTTACAGGAAGAGGCCGAGAAGGCCCGCTTCCTCTCTGCTCCCTGCCACACGAGCATACAAGGAGAGGGCGGCCATCTACAAAGGAAGGGTGCCTCCACCGGATACCGGGTCTGTGCCGCCTCCATCCTGGGACTTCCCATTCTCCAGAGCTGTGAGAAGTCCACGTCTGTGGTGCAAGCCACCCAGCCTAGGGGTTGGTTACAGCCCCCAATGACTAAGACAAACCTGCCTGTGGCCACAGAATGTAAAAGAAAAAAAAAAAAAAGCCCTCTAAGTAAATACGTAGATTTAAGGCAATACTACTCAAATTACAGCAGAACACTTCGGATAGCTTGACAGGGCTGTGACAGTCATTTAGAGGAAAAACGGCAGACACGACAAGTGTTCATGCGCCTTAAATATTTCATAATAAACCTTTTGTAATAAACACATTAGATAAAACAAGAAAAAAAATGAAGGCAGTTATAGCAAAGACTGTTGGGAGAGGCGGGCAATAATGGCAAGGCTTCCAATCATCATAAAGCATCTTATAAAACGCCTATCATTAAAACTTTATGGAACGGTATTAAAAATAGAAAAAAACTGGCCAAAGGAATGGAATCACAGTAGCTTCACATTCACTTAAACCTCACCAGTTAATCAATGGTGTTAAGACACACGAGAAAACACAGGGTATTAACACATATGGTGATACAAGTGTTTCAAATTTAAGGAATTATTTTTAAATTAAGTAAACAAATTAAAACGGTCTGTATGGAAACCAGGTGCCATTTCATGCACCCCGTCCCCCGGAGTGGCCATAATGACAGAAAGGACCATACAAGTGTCGGTGAGGATGAGGAGAAATGGGAACGTTGGATACTGCTGGTGGGGATGTGAAATGGGGCGCCCACTTTGGAAAACAGTGTGACAGGTGCAAACAAATGTTTGTTATCCGTAACAGCCCAACAGTGAAAGCAGTGCCAATGTCCAAAATCTCATGAATGGAGAAGCAAAATATAGTCCATCTACGCAGTGCGACATGATTCAGCAGTGGAAAGGACCAAAGTACAGAACATGCTACAAGGAGGAACCATAGAAATGTTATGCCAGGCAAAAAGGGCTCCAAAGTATATCATGATAAGTAAATTCAAATGTGTGTGTATTTGCATACACAGAGACTGACTCTAGGCCTCTACTGGTGACAGGACTTTGGGGAAGGGATGTGGGGGATGCCAGCAAAGGGGAACCCCTTACACTGTACGCTTTTGGACCACTATTACATTCAACCTTTTATCACAATTGTTTTTAATATTTATTTTTGAGAAAGAGACACAGTATGAGCGGGGGAGAGAGAGGCAGAGAGAGAAGGAGACACAGAATCTGAAGCAGGCTCCAGGCCCTGAGCTGTCAGCACAGAGCCCGACACGGGCCTCGAACCCACAAACTGTGAGATCATGACCTGAGCTGAAGTCAGACACTTAACTAACTGAGCCACCCAGGTACCCCTCAGACTTTTTCATAAGCACATTTTTATAAAAAAAAAAAAACATAAAGACATTTACATTAAAAATGAGAGCAGACATTTCCCCAATCTGTAAGGAAGATAAATACATGGTGATAAATGAGCACAGGAAATTATCAGTGTTGGCTCATAGAAATAGAAGTTCCCTCCATAATGTTAAATAATAAAACTAAAATAGAAATAGGAAGGCAAGCAAAAAAAAAAAAAAGGCATGCATTAAGAATGACAGAGAGGCTAAAAATTCAAATTAAAAGTAATTCATACATATGGAGGACATATTTTCTTCTACATTTTGGTTGAACATTTGCAGGTGTGTTACAGGAACCAAACGCCAGGTTCAATGGAAAAGGGGCTGAAAGAATTGAACATTCAGCACATTCAGAGAATGTGTGCTCAATGCCAGACAAGGGCTTTCGGCCTCCGCTGTCTCAGTTCCCACAACTCCGCCCCTTGTTTGCCCCGTTTGCATTTACGAACGTCCCTGGCCCCAAATGGCAATCCTGACCTCCCTCCCCCCCTCCCAAACCGCCTGCGTCCACCACCACCACCACCCTCCCGGGTCAGTGACGGGCGGCCTCCTGCTTCCTCAAGCTCAGGCCAAAAAGGGGAACCTGGCACCTCCATGTCTCACCTGGATTCCTGCTCCAGGAGACCCGGTGCCTCTCCTCCCCCGACCCTGACAGCGCCCACAGAGGGCTGGAGTGTCACCATCAAACTGTGACCCCTAGCAGGTGCCTGGGCCAAGCTGAGCCGCCCCCCCGCCACCCCGAGGGAAGGCTAGAGCCCCTTTCAACGCTGTTCAAATTGTTTGAACAGTTAAAAAACAAAAATCAAACTTGACAACTTAAAATTTTCCTTTGACACTTATTTTTTATTACCTTTTGGCACTTTATACTTTTGTTGGAAGATTGTTCGTTTTGCCAAGAACGTTCAAACTTCAATAGAGCCCCCAGTTCCAGACAGTACCTTCCTACACTTGGAAATCTCGTATCTTCACATTTGATTTAGTTTATTTTGCTTTGTCGTTTTCTCCTTATTAGATGGGCCGGCAGCTGGCATCTCTTATGTGTAAAAGGAAGAAACACCCTTGCATTTTCATGTATTAATTCTGTAGAAGTTTGTGTTTTTTCATTTTATAATTTTTTAATCTCCTGACGTATCTTCCCTGACTTACTGAGAGTGTTCCTTGTTAAGCTTATGGGCTAGGTGATGGCTTAAATCAGTTCTAGTCTTTTCGTTTTAAACAATAATAAGAGAAAACACTTTTGGCAAATTTCCATAAATTTATGTCAAGTTTATATCAAGTTTGCATCATGTTACTAGTAGATTTTAATTCTGAATGGAGTCATTTAATAGAGGGGGTGAGTTATTTTTTAAACCTTGCCATTAATTTTTTGTTTTACTGTACTGTGCAAAGAATAAATTCTATGCAATTTCTATTTAGGGAAATCTGTTGAAATTTTCCATTTTTGCTTGGCATATGACAAATTAAAAAAAATTCCATGACATTAAAAAAGTTATTCTTTTTCAATAAATATGGATTTCTGTCCCTTAAATTATGCCAAAACAAAGTCTAGATGAAGCCAAGATTTAAATGTAAGAAGTTAAACCATAAAGGTACTAGGAGATTACAAGTGTTCAATTTACAATTCATGAAGCTCTATGTTAATTTTCTGCATTATTTCCCTGTGTGCTAGATTTCACAACAAAGAAGTTAAATTAAAAAAAATTTTTTTTAAAGATGTTTTTATTTTTCAGAGAGAGAGACAGAGTGTGAGCAGGGGAGGGGCAGAAAGAGAGGAAGACACAGAATTCAAAGCAGGCTCCAGGCTCTGAGCTGTCAGCACAGAGCCCAACACGGGGCTCAAACTCACAGACCTTTAGAACATGACCTGACCTGAAGTCAGATGCTTAACTGACTGAGCCACTCAGGCACCCCAGAAGTTAAAAAATTTTTAAGTGCTGGAAAAACACATGGGAAAAACCCAAAAACGATAATTTCAGAGTAGAGAGGGTCTAGCTGAGCATGATATAAAACTCAGACACCATAAAAGAAAAATGGAATAAAATTGATCAGATACAAATTACAACTTTTGCATTGCCAAAGAACACAGCAAATAAAGTGAAAAGACAAATGCAAACCTGCAAAAGAGATCTGCAAGTTATCAAAGACCAAATGTTTTTAATATGTCAAGAGTTACTGCAAATCAATAAGAAAAAGACCAATGCAGCCAACAGCACAGAGGGCAAAGACCACAAACAGCTTACCGTGAAGGAAATACAAATAATTCTTAAGCATTTATGAAAAGATGTTCGACTTCACAGGAAATTAAAGAGATACATGTTAAAACTAGAAGAGATGCCTTTTCAAGTTCTTAGACAGTCAAATTAGAGAGCTGTCAACGTTGTGAATTAACAGGCATTTTGATGCATTGCTAGTGGGAGTGTGCACCAATACAGCTTTATCTGTGAAAAATAGCCAAGGGTCATCCTTCCAGAGGGTGCCTGTGTTGGTGGCCTAGGACCGCAGTGGATGGGGGGCGGGTGAACTTGCTGGCTAGGGGTGAAGCAGGTGAGTGAGAGGCAACACCAACAGACAACACCTGTGAAAATTTCAAATGCCACATAACCATACCTAGCAATTCCATGCCCAGCACTTAGCTTGCAGATATATTCAAGATGTGCAAAATAACCTATGTTCAGGAATACTTACTGTGCCCTTGTTTATAACCGTAAAAGTTTGAAAGAAAACCCCTGACTGTCCATTGAAAAGAAACTGGTTACATTGTGGCACGTCCATACAACAACGGGATTCCACGCAGCCATTAAAAGGGAAGAGGCTGAGGGCCGTGGGATGACACGGATCAGCATTCCTATCGGGCGTGTGGCCAGAGCTATTGCTAACACTCAGCTCTGGTGGGGCCTCATTTCTGTCCAAACCTCCTAACAGCTTCCCACCACCTCTCAGATAAAGTCACAGCATGTTAATATGCCTGCCACAAAGCTGTACACACCAGGCGGCCAGGAAAGGTTCAAAGTATGAATAAACAAATGGCCCCTCTCCATCTGGTCGCTGGCTACCTCCTGGCCCTCTCACACACTCGCCGCTCTGCCCATGGGACGGCGTTCACAGCCCAGCTCCCCATTCTCCTAGTTGGAGCACATGACTTCCTCTGCCTTCAGTGCCCTTCCTGTTTCCTCTCACCTGTGCAACTCCTCCTCCTGGACCAGCTCGACTCCTGCTCCCTTCTCCGGAAAGTCTTCCTGTTTGCCTCCCCAGACCTCGTCATGCCCCCGCCCCCACCCCTGGCCTTCACACCTTAGTGCTCTCTTCCTTCTCCTCCACTGCAGATCTCGTGCACCGTCATTTTCTCTTGGCCGGCCAGCTTCCCTCTGCACTTTGGCAATACCTTGAGGGCAGGGGCAGTGCCTGATTCCAGATCAGAGCAGACACCTTGCACCAGGGCCCTGGGTTTGAGTCCCTACTAGTTACCAGCTATGTGGCTTTTGGTGAGGTTACCAAAACTGCCTCAGTTTCACCACCTGCAAAATGGGGATGTTGTAGATCAGGCTTCTGGAAGTGGCGTCCAAGACAACAGGGGTTCCTGCAAGAGTTATGTACTGAGAGGGTAAGGGAAGTCCAGCTTTAGCCTGACACGCGGGGCGGGACAGGGTAGGGGGAGCTCTGGACTGTGACTGATGCCACAGAGTCTGCCCTATTAAGAGGCAAGGAGGCTGGGCCATTACACCCCCAAATCAGTCAGTCATTGGCTATGGGCATGCCCATTGGGTGGAGGAGGCAAGCATCTCTGTGTGAAGTAATCCTATTAGCCAAGGGCCATCCTTCCAGAAGGTGCTGATGTTGGTGGCCTAGGACCACAGTGGATGGGGGGTGGGTGTACTTGCTGGCTAGGGGTGAAGCAGGTGAGTGAGAGGCAATACCAACAGTATCTGATGGAAGTGCTAATCGCTACCAGACAAGGTCATTGGGAGATCAAGCAGGCAAAATCCCTGTCATGGCTTCCGGCCCTTGAAAGAGTCAAGACATGGTAGCTATGATCACAAGCTGCATTGTTGCTGTTTCCTCCATAGCCCCAGCCCCTAGCGCAGGGTACAAGGAAGGAAGGGAGGGGTGGTGAAGAGGACACGGCTGGAGTCAGGCTTCTGATCCATGTTCCTATGGCTTCCTCCCCTCTTCCTAACTCCCCAGGCTTGGATCATAGGGGAGCACCCAGGAGGCTGGGTGGGAAGGGGAAGCAGGGGCTGATGGGTCCATTGGCTTGTTGGGTCCCATCTCCTTGTCTCTACCAGGGGGTCCTCACCTGCCTTTCCTGTGCCCGGGACTGGTGGGGAGGGTCAGGCCAAGGAGAAGGGCCTGCAGGAGGCCAGAAGTCCCATCCGCACGGCACTGGTGGCCCTGGGATCTGCCTCTGGCTCCTGGGCCCGGGTGGGAGAAGAGAGGACAGAGAGGGAGGCTGAGGATGGCCAGTGGGGAGAGGGGGACAGAGGTAAAAAGGGTTTGGGTTTAACCTCAGCACCAGAAATGCCGAGGTTGGTGGGGTCATGTGAAAGGACCCTCTGTCAGGACAGGAACCTTAGACACTTGGACAGAAATATCCCACAAATGAGAAAGAAAAGTCTCGCTGAAGTTGGCTTCTCAGGACTGAGTGCAGTCAGGCCTGGGGACCCTGGGACAGACCAACTCACAGAAGCCTTCAAGTCCTCTCAGAATGCCCCATGCCATGCCCTGCAAGGGGTGGCGACAGAGATCAGGGCCTCCGCCTTCCCTGAAGGGTGGCTGATTACAGTCTAAGGCTTCAGAGGATGCCTGAGCCTGGGCACATATGGGGTTCATGCCAGGCCCATTTTATAGACAGGGAGACTGAGGCCTGAGAGGGGAGACCTTGCAAATAAGAAGCAGAGGCAGGGCCAGACTGACCCAATGGGCTCTTTGTAGAAGGCTGATGCAGCCCCGCCTTAGGAATGGCCCTCTTTTCACTGGAAAGCTCCATGGGTGGACACCGTCAGAAAGATGTTAGCAAAAGGGGCGCCTGGGTGGCTCAGTCGGCAAGGCATCCAACTTCGGCTCAGGTTATGATCTCAAAGTTCATGAGTTTGAGCCCTGCATCCGGCTTTGTGCTGACAGCCCAGAGTCTGTAGCTTGCTTCAGATTCTGTGTCTCCCTCTCTCTATGCCTCTCCCCGCCCCAAGAAAGAAACATTTAAAAGAAAAAGATGTTCGCAGCCATTTCCTCCCTCAACCACAAAAGCCAATGGAACAAGCAAGAGGGGTCCTTGATACAGCACATTTCCGTGGGGGGATGAGGATGTGGGGGTGACAGTTCCTTTGAAAACCATCATCTTCATTATCCTCCGGGACTTAAACGCAGTTACAGGCCTTTACTGATGCAGAACCTGAGGTCCCAGCAGGGAGGGGACCTGCCCAGGCCACTGCTGTTAGAGACCACAGCTGAACAAAGGTCTCCTGGCACTCTGGGGGGAGCGGGATGCGGAGGTCGGGGTGGGGAGGAACCCAGAGAGGGTGGAGCAGCCCAAGCCTACACCCTGGGCCTCAAGCCTGGGTGGTGTGTTTCCCAAACTCAACGCGGCCTCTCCCTCCTTCTCACGCAAACTGGGGAATGTGGGTCCCAGCTCCTGTCACTAGGCTTTATTTTAAGTCACCTCCTTCATCCTCACCACCTTCCTGCTCAAAAGGCTTGTGCCCTCCTCCGGGATCAGGGTGCCCTAGAGCCAGCAGGTGGCCCAGTAGTGGCCATGCCTCTCCCACTCAGCCCTGGCAGTTTGGGCCCGGCACCCACCCGAGGTGGCGGGAGAGGCCTCCGGGAGGCTTTTACCCAGCATGTTCCTGGGCCTCCAGAAGGCTCTCTTAGTATCTGCCAGGCCACGTCAGGCGTTCCCAAAAACTTGTCTGCACATTAGAATAATGGGGGGGGGGAGGGTGTGCTTTCAAAAATTCCAATGGGCCACACCCTGAACCAATCACAGCATCATCTCTAGGGGTGGAACATCAACACCTGTGCTTCTGGAAGCTTCCCGTGTGACTCGTGTGCGGACGAGCTTGGGAACTACTGTTCTAGGCAGGATGACCCCCGTTCTCCACGCCCAGCGTGGGGAGACTGGGTCTGGTTCCCTCGCACTTGTTACCCTGCTGCTCCAGCAAACCAGACCCACAGGAGCCCTGCCCTCTGAAAGGCTGGGCACGTGACTACCACCGAGATAGCCTTATTTAGATGGAAGCCCGTGGGTATCTCCCGATGACTAACACTTCTGCCTCCAGCGGGTTCCCTGGCACCTGGCACCACAGCTCTGTGGCTCTGCAAGCTGCCCTCACACAGGCCCGGGTGCGGCGCAGCTGCCCCAAACTGGAAAGGAAGCCAAGGGCTAGAAATCCCCTCTTTACTCCAACCATCCTTTGGTGAGAGGATCCCGAGGAATTTGGTGCTGGAGTTCTGGGGAACAAAGTCAGTGAGAGAAGGGAAAATACCAAGGCTCTCACTCACACATGGAATTTTAAAAAGCCAAACCAAACCAGTCAGCCAGCCAACCAACTAACCAAACAAAAGATAGAACAGATTAGTTGCCAAGGAGTGCTGGTGGGGTGGGCAAAGCAGGTGACGGCAATCAAAAGGTACCGACTTCCAGTTATAAAATAAGTACATCATGAGGATATAAACACAGCAGGATGACTATAGTTAATAATATTCTATTGTATGTTAAATCATTAAGAGATAGATCTTAAAAGTCCTCAACACAAGAAAAAAAAGTTTTTACAACCATGTATAATGGTGATGGGTGTCACTGTGGACATCATTTTGCAATATATATAAATATTGAATCATTATGTTGTCCACCTGAAACTAATATAAGGTTATACGTCAATTATCCCTTGGTGGAATATGAAACCATTTTTCAGTAAATGGATCAAAAAAGACGTATGCTGAATCCAGAGACTTTTGACTAACTGAAACACCATACTACCTTCAATGAATGGTCTTCTTTCCAAAGGAAATTTCCATTTCCATAGATCTTGGTTATTTTTCTCCTTACAAAAAAAAATCAGTCATTGAAAAAGCCCTAAACATTGCAGAAATAAAACTTAAAGTTTATATTTCACAATCTCACCCATTAGGGAGAGGCATACAATTTCTATGACTTTTTACCCATATTGGAGGACATTTTTGCTTGATCTAAGAATCAGATGACTGTCATTTTTTTAATGTTTATTTATTTATTTCGGGAGAGAGAGACAGGGAGACACAGAATCTGAAGCAGGCTCCAGGCTCTGAGCTATGAGCTGTCAGCACAGAGCCTGATGTGGGACTCAAACCCACAAACCGTGAGATCATGTCCTGAGCTAAAGTCAGATGCTTAATTGACTGAGCCACCCAGGTGCCTCAGAAGTACATCATTTCTTTAAACTTTTTCTAAAAATCCTTTCCCATTTAACTTTATTTATAAATTATTACTCACCATGAACAGAGGGTAACCCCTGAAAAAAAAATAAATAAAAATAAAAAAACAAAAAGCCCAAAACAAAATGGTGCTGTTGAACTAGAAAAAGTGTTATCACCTGCCCAAGGCTCTGACCTGGGGCCCGGACTCCCGTTGCTGAAAAGGAGACCAGGAGTGTGAGAAGCACTAATTCAGCACCAACGGAGACTTTCTTCTTGACTAATCAGGAAGAATAAACGAGAAGTGAAAAGAAAACATTGTTCTTCTTTGTGATTCAATTAGCATGAAAGCCCTGACTGCACACCTCCTGAAATTTTCTTATTGACTCCTACTGGATATATCTCTGTCCGGGGAAACACTGACCTGTCCATTTCAGGAAGACGATGCTGAGGCCCAGAAATGCACAAGAACTTGGGGAAAAGACTACCACCAAGACATAAATCAGCAAATTATTTCTCTTTACAACAAGATCCACAAAGTCCAAAGGCCTCAGAGTACCAGCTCCCCAGGGTTGGAATGCTCCCTCCAATTTGCCATGAGGGGACAGAAAGAACCACCAAGGCAAGGGACTGGTGGGGATCTGGTGATGGTGCAGGCTCTATCCCTCCACCAAGGAGATGGGTGTCGGGGCATCATGCAATTTCCCAGCCGCCTGCAGCCTCTACATCTGCACAGTATTTTAGGAGGAAAATTTAGAAACAAACACTTTCAAAATAAAGGTCAAAGAGAGTATTCTGGAAGACAACAGAGTAGGAAGCACCAGGACTCACTCTCCCCCACCTAGACAGCACTTGCACAGGCACAATCTGTCTGATGGAATTGTTTTGGAACTCTGAAGTCTTTGAAGACTGGCCACTTCCAGGGGAAGGCTTGGGTGGTAAATTGTGGTTAATTTTTGGTCAATTCCAGCTCTAAGTAGCAGCTTTCCATACCCCAAACCTGCTCACCTGACAGACTGCTGTGCATATGTTCCTGAAGCAGCCTGAACACAGCCTGCAAGAATCAGAGTGAGTAAAAAGGACCTTGTCCTGCAAATATTAGAGATTTGTGCTCTGACTGCTGATTATTGCTTTTGATCACAGGGGTGCAGGAAAAATAATGTAGGAAGTCATGGTTGTTGTACCTCCCCTCATTGTTGCAAGATCCTCTCCCTCCAGGTAAACTGCCAGGAGATTTAAAGGGCTAGACTCCTTTGTTCCCACCATCATTCTTCCCTTCTCCCCTTTCTGGAGCTAGACATTAAAGAGTAGGACACAGAATCTGCATATAAGGAGAAAACTAGAAAGTGACCACATATGCCCAAGGAAATCTCAGCAAAAACACGAGAAGACATTAGGTTTACACCTCAGACATCCTCAGCACAAAGACATCCCACAACAATAAAAAACAAACCAATAGCCAAAACCAGGAAAACCCCAGCAAGCTCTGGGGAAAGGAGAGAATCTGATTTCCAGAGTTACCATGTTATTATACTCAAATGTCCAACCAGAAAAATCACAAAGCATATGAAGAAATGGGAAAGTATAGCTCATTCAAAGGGGTAAAAAAAAAAATCAACAGAATCTCCCTAAGAAAGACTTCATGGCAGATATATCAGACAATGACTTTAAAACAAGTGTCTTAAAGGGAGCCTGGATGGCTCAGTCAGTGGAACATGCAACTCTTGATCTTGGGGTTGTGGGTTCCAGCCTCACCCTGGGTGTGGACATTGCCTAAAGATAAAATCTTTAAAAAAAAACTGTCTTAAATGCTCAAAGAACTAAAGAAGTATGTGCAGAAAGTCAAGAAAGCAATATGTGAACAAATTGAAAAAAATCAATAGAGAGAAAAAAGAAACCAAAAAGAAATTCAAAACTGACAAACATAATTACTGAAATGGAAAATTCACTACAGGGATTCAAAGGCAGATCTGAATAGGCAGAAGAATCAGTGAACTTAAAGATGGGACAATGGAAATTATTGAAGCTGATAAACAAAAAGAAAAAAAAGATTGAAAAAAAGCAAACAGAGCCTAAGAAACCTGCACATCATTAAGTGAACCAAGATGCATACTGCGGGAGTCCCAGAGGTGAAGAGGGGGGGAAAGGGGTGGCAGAGAGAATATCTGAAGAAATAATGGCAAAACATTTCCCTAACTGGATGAGAGACTGGATGAGAGACATGAATATAAACATTCAAGAAGCTCAACAAACCCCAAGTGAGGTGAACTCAAAGGAATCCAATCAAGACACATTATAATCATACATTCAAAAACCAAAAAACAAAAAATGAATCTTGAAAGCTGCAAGAGAGAAGCAAACCATCACATACAAAGGGTTCTCAATAAAATTACGTGTAGATTTCTCATCAGAAACTTTGGAAGCTAGAAGACGGTGGGTGGGTATATTCAAAGTAATAAAAGAAAAAACAAAACCCTATTAATGAAAAACCCTGCATCTGGCAAAACTGTCATTTGAAAGTGAGAGAGAAATCATGACTTTCCCAGATACACAAAAGCTGAGGGCATTCATGACCACTAGCCCAGTACTGTGAAACTGTATGGAGAAATAAAGGTAAATACACAGGCAATTATAAAATCTAGTATTGTAATGATGGTTTGTAACTATACTTTTTGCTTTCTACAGGATTTAGGAGTCTAATACATTTACAATTATTAGTGTAAAAGCTAGTACCATTGTAACGTTGGTTTTAAACTCTAAATCCTGTTTTCTTTGTAATTTAGGAAACTAATACATTTTTAAAAATTATTAGTTTATGTTTCGGGGCACACAATGTATAAGGATGTAATTTTGTGACATCAACAACTAAAAGGAGTAGAGACAGAGCTGTAAAGAAGCAGAGATTCTGTATATTACTGAAGTTAAGCTGGTATAAATTCAAATTAGAATGTTGTAACTTCAGGATGTTAAATGTCATTCTCATGGTAACCACAAAGAATAAAGCTATAGAATATAGACAGTGGAAAATTAAGAAAACATTTAAACATTTCACTATAAAAAATTAACTAAACACAAAAGAAGACCGAATGCAAGAAGTGAGGAACAAAAATGCTGTAGAACATATAAAAAACAAATAGTACAAGGACAGAAGTAAGTCACTCCTTGTCAGTAATCATGTTAAATGTAAATGGATTAATTCTCTAATCAAAAGACAGAGATTGGCAGAATGGATAAAATGACATGATTCAATTATATACTGTTTACAAGAGACTCACTTAAGATACAAAGACAAAAATAGATTGAAAGTAAAAAAATGGAAAAATATATTCTATGCAAATAATAACCAAAAGAGAGCAGGAATGGCTATATTAATATTACAGAAAATAGACTTTAAATCAAAAAAGGTTTTAAGAGACAAAGGAAATTATATAATAATAAAAGTTTCAACACAGCAAGGAGATGTCACAATTATAAACACTTACATACTTAATGACAGGCCACCAAAATGGAGAAACAGACAGTTTTACAATAATAGTTGGAGATGACAATGCCCAACTCACAATAATGGACAGAACAACAGAAGAAGAGAAATAAGGAAATAGAGAACTTAAGCAATAGTAAATCAACTAGACAGACACATACAGGACACTCTATCCAACAACAGCATACACATCCTTCTTAAGGGCACACGCATTGTTTCCCAAGATAGACCATATTTTAGGTCACACATTAAATCTCAATAGATTTTATTTTTAAAGTTTATTTATTTTGAGAGTGTGTGGGTGTGTGAGCAGAAAGGTAGAGGGAGGGAGAGAGGAAGGGGGGGAGAGAGGGAGAGGGAGAGAGAGAGAGAGAGAGAATGAATCCCAAGGAGGTTCTGAGCTGTCCAAGTAGAGCCAAAGGTGAGGCTTGCTCTCATGAATTATGAGATCAGGACCTGAGCTGAAACTGAGGGTCAGACACTTAAACTGACTGAGATACCTAGGCACTTCAAGTCTCAATAGATTTTAAAAGAGAGATGTCACAAAGTATCTTCTCTGACCATGAGACGAAAAGAGAAAGCAATAACAAAGAAAGCTGGAAAATTCACAAAATTGTCAAAATTAAACCACACAGTTTTTTTTAAGTTTATTTATTTTGAGAGAGAGCGAGAGCAAAAGGAGGGAGGAGGGGAGGGGCAGAGACAGACAGAGAGAGAATCCAAAGCAGGCTCCACACTTGGATGCTCAACTGACTGAACCATCCAGGTGCCCCTAAACCATACACTTAAACAATCAATAGAGCAAATAAGAAATTACATAAGAGATTAGAAAGTATTTATAAATGAAATAAAAAACATAACATACCAAAATGTGTGGGACACATGAAGGCAGTGCTAAATTTATAGTTGCAAATGAATGCTTACATTAAAATACAAGAAAGGTCTCATATCAATAGATTAACTTTACAGTTTAAGGAATTCGAAAAAAAAAAAGAACTAAAACCAAAACCAGCAGAAAAAAGGAAATAATAAATATTAGAACAGAAGTATAGGAAATAGAGAACAGAAAAACAATAGAGAAAAATCAGTGAAACCAAAGTTGGTTTTCAAAAAGATCAACACAACTGACAAACTTTTAGAAAGAGTAAGAAAAAAAGAAAGAAGATTCAACTTACTAAAAGAATAACTGCAAGTGGTATATTACTACCAATTCTATAGAAATAACAAGGATTATAAGATAATACTATGAACAGTTATATTTCAACAAATTGGAAAACCTAGATAAAATGGATAAATTTCTAGAAACATAAAACCTACCAAGACTAACTCATGAATAATAGAAAATATGAATAGACCTGTAATCTCCTTATTAGGAGATTATCAGTAATCCAAAATCTCCCAACAAAGAAAAGCCCTGGACCTGCTGGTTTCACCGGTGAATTCTATCAACCTCTAAAGAGGAACTAATACCAATACCAGGGCGCCTGGGTGGCTCAGTCAGTTGAGCGTCTGGCTTTGGCTCAGGTCATGATCTCGCGGTTCGTGGGTTTGAGCCCTGCGTCAGGCTCTGTGCTGACAGCTAGCTCAGAGCCTGGAGCCTGCTTTGGGTTCTGTATCTCCGTCTCTCTCTGACCCTCCCCTGCTTGTACTGTCTCTCTCTCTGTCTCTCAAAAATAAATAAATAAAAACCACAAAAAATTTAAAAAATCATTTAAAGATTAAAAAAAAAGAGGAACTAATACAAATTCTTCCCAAACTTTTCCAAAACCTGAAGAGGAGGATACACTTCCTAACTTACTTATGAGGTCAGCCTAACCCTGATACCAAAGCCAGGATACAGATACTATAAGAAATCTATAGACCAAGATTCCTTATGAACATTAATGTCAAAATACTCAAAATACTAGTGAGCCAAATGCAAAGCCTATTAAAAAGATTATACACCATGACCAAGTGGGATTCATTCCTGGAATGCAAGGATGGTTTACCACATGAAAATTGATAAATGGAATACACCACATCAACAAAAGGATGAAAAAAACAACCCCACACAATCATCTCGATTGATGCAGAAAACACATTTGACAAAATTCAACACATTTTCATTATTTTCTTTTAACTCAACAAACTAAGGGGGCATCTGAATGGCTCAGTCGGTTGAGAATCCAACTTCAGCTCAGATCACAATATTGTAGCCTCTGGGTTCAAGCCCCACATTGGGCTTTATGCTGACAGGTCAGAGCCTGAAGCCTGCTTTGGATTCTGTGTCTCCCTCCCTCTCTGTTCTTCCCCTGCTCACTCGCTTGCACTCTCTCTCTCTCTCTCTCAGAAATAAATAAACATTAAAAAATTTTTTTAACTCAACAAACTAGGAATAGAAGGAAACTACCTCCACATAATAAAAGCCATAAATACAAAACTCAAAGGAAACATCATATTCAATGGTGGGAGACTGAAAACTCTTCCTCTAAAATAAGGTACAAGACAAGGGTATTTTCACCACTTCTGTTCAATATACTAGTGGAACTTTTAGCCAGTGAAATTAGGTAAGAAAAAGAAATAAAATGCATCTAAGTCTGAAAGGAAGAAGTGAAATGATCTCTTTGCAGATGACATACAATATTCTTATATGTAGAAAACCCTAGCCCGCACAGAAAAACCATTAGAACTGATACATGAATTTGGCAACGTCGCAGGATATCAAGTTAACACACAAACGTCAGTTGCATTTCTCTACACAAACAACGTAGAATTTGAAAAGGAAATTACAAAAATGATTCCATGTACAATTGCCTCAAAAATAATAACATACTTAAAAATTAACATATGAGGTGGGAAACATGCACAATGAAAACTAACATTGCCAAAAGAAATTAAAAGCATAAATAAGTGGAAACACATTATAGGTTCACCAAACGGAAGACTTCATAATGTTAAAATGTCAATATCATCCAAAGCAATCTACAGATTCAATGAAATCCCATCAGAATTCCAGTGATGTGTTTTGCAGAAATAGAAAAACCTATCTTGAAATGGCATCTCATATGGAATCTCAAGGGACCCCCGAAGAACCCCCCCAAAAAATCCTGAAAAAGAAGGACTCATAATTTCTGATTTCAAAACTTACTACAAACTAAATCAAAACAATGTGGTATTGACATAAAAACAGACATACAGTTGATTCTTGAATAAGATGGGTTTGAACTGCATGAGTCCATTTCTACATGAATTTTTTTATAAATACAGTACAGTATGGTAAATATATATTCTCTCCCTCATGATTTTCTTAACATTTTTTTCTCTCACTTTATTGCAAGAATACAGTGTAGAACACATATACAAACTATGTGTTAATTGACTGCTTATGCTATTGGTAAAGCTTCTGGTCAAACAGTTTGCTATTAGTAGATAAGTATTTGGAGAGTCAAAAAATTATACATGGATTTTTGACTGCCCAGAGGTCAGTACCCCTAACTTCCACATTGTTCAAGGATTAACTCTATAGACGGTGGGGAAAAAACAGTCTTCAATTCATGGTGCTGGGGAAACGGGACATCTACAGGCAAAAAGGATGAAGTTGGACCCTTACTTTATGCCACATACAAAATTAACTCAAAATGGATCAAGGGCCTAAATATAAGACCCAACACAATAAGACTCTTAGAAGAAAACACAGGACAAAAACTGAACCACAATGGATTTGGCAATGATTTCTTGGATATGACCCCAAAGGCACAGGTAGCCAAATATATATATTAGACTTCACAAAATTTTACTTTTGGACTTCATGAAAATTTTATAACTTTGCATCAAAAGACATTAGCCACAGAATAAAAAGATGACCCACAGAATGGGAGAAACTATTTGAAAAACATATATTTGACACAGGATTTATAATCAGAATATACAGAGAATGTCTAAAATTCAACAACAAAACTAAATGCCTGGAATTGAACAACAAAAAGACGAATGACTCAATTCAAAAATGCGAAAAGGACTCGAAAAGACATGTCTCCAAAGAAGTGCCATTAGGGAAATGCAAATCAAAACAACAGTGAGACAGATAGCACCTCACACCCATTAGGATACTTACTGTCAAAAACAAAACAAAACTGAAAACATCAAGTGCTGGCAAAGATGTAGAGAAACTGGAATGCCTGAGCACTGCTGGCTGGTCTGTAAAATGGGACAGCTGCTGCGGAAAATGAGATGGTGATGCCTTAGAAAAATTAAAAACAGAATTACCATATGACCCGGCAATTCTACTTCTGAGCATACTCCAAAAAGAGCTGAAAGCAGAGTCTCAAAGTGATATATTTGTACATCCGTGTTCACAGCAACACTATTTGCAATAGCTAAAACAAGGAAGCAACTCGAGTGTCCATCAATGGAGGAGCGGACACGCAAAATGAGGTATATTCATATAGTGGAATATTATTCAGCTCTAAAAACGAAGGAAATCCTGCAACATACAATATGGCTAACCTTGAGGATATTATGCTAGGTGAAATAAGCCAATCACAAAAAGACAAATACTGTATGAGATACACAGAGTATCAAATCCATAGAGACAGAGGTAGAGCGGTGGTGCTGGGGACTGGGGAGGGGTGCTGGGGAGTTACTGGGCAACGGGCATGGAGTTTTGGTTTTACAAAGTGCTTTCTGGGGATGGATGATTTCTGCTCAGGTCACGACCTCGCAGTTCATGGGATCGAACCCCACCCACATTGGGCTCCATGCTGACAGTGCTCGAAGCCTGCTTCTGAATATCTCTCTTCCCCTCTCTTTCTCTGCCCTGTCCCACCATGCACTTGCTGTCTCTCAAAATAAATAAATAAACTTCAACAAAAAAGTTCACATTGAGAACATAGCCTAACAAAATAATCCAGAATGTGAAAAGCTCTAGCCACCAGATGTTCATCACAGTGTTGGATATCAGACACCTTTCCTGATACAGATGAACTGGCTCAGGCACCAAGCCACCAGGAATACAGTGGCCTCGGGAAGGTTAGGGTCCCCCCAGACTCCCCCGCAGGGGAGGGGATGGGAGGCTGTAGCAAAAAGGTCTCTTCTAGCGAAGGGTTCCTTTGCAGGTCCAGCCTTTTGTTAAATTACATGCAGAAATTTCACAAGAAGCACTGTGAGCACAGAGGACTTTAAACTCCTCCTCTTTCTCCTTCCTTCCCTCTCTTCCTCCCCTCCTCCTCCTCCTCCTCTTTCTGCCGTCTCTGCCTGGTTCCCTCTGCCTGCAGACACCATCACGGATCACTGCTCGCTGCCTCGCTCCCCTCAGCTGTCCCAGGAGACCCTTATGAGAAGGCCACGCCTAAGGTCTCCACACACACCTTCCTCACCCTCCAGCACCCACCCTCTCCCTTCCTAGTCTTTTTTCACCGCAGTCACCGCCTCTCAACCACCCCCACGTCTCTGTGTAATTGTTGTCGCTTTCTGTTGGCACATCAGTGAGACTAGATTATGTTCTCGGCTGTACCCAGGGCCCAGCGCAGGACCTGACATGTTGTATAGAAACTGGAGCTGAGTGGGTTGAGGATCGCGGGGCGGAGCCGGGTGGGAATCTGTGCTGTCGGCACCCACTGCCCGTGGAGCAGGGGGCATCACCCCACCAAAAATGCCCTCTGGCCGTGTACCTCCAAGAAGTTTCTAGGGGTCTCCTCCCCGGGTGGTCTAGCCTCTCTCCCTCTCCTCCCTTCTTTTAGGAGCAAAGTCAGCACCCCACCCCCAGCACCCCTACTCCACTGGCAGATTCCATGCAGAGTCGGCCCCACCCCCACGTCCTGGTCCTTGCTGACCACTTTGTCACTGGCCCCACTCACTCCAATCCTATCAAGGTATTTTCCCAACAGTGCTTCCCTTCCTGAGAGGAATCTAGGGCGGGGGGGGGGGGGGGCTGTGGAAAGACTTTAAATGTCACATTTTGTTTTTTATATAAAAGAGAGAAAACAGTCCACATTAAGACCAATGCTTTAAAAAGTGGATATGGTTCCACTATTCTACGGACAACTATGTGGCCACTGAAAGTTCCAGTGTATTCATATTACAGACAACGAGACAACTTTTTAAATACATAGTGTTTTTTTATAGCTAAATAGGAAAAAGACCCACAACCCAATGGAAACGTAGACAAACGGTATGAATAGACAGATAATGGAAAAGGAACTACAAGTGGCCCTTAAATATTTGTAAAGATAAGAGAAATGAGGGGGAAAGATACCATTATCCATCTGGCAGATCTGCAAATACGGAGAAGTGTGAGAACACGTGTGCTGAGGAAGGTGTGGGAACCAGGTTCCCCCACACAGAGCTGCTGGGAGTGAAAATCAGTCCAACATGTCAGAAGGGTAATTTGCCAGATTTAGTCAACCTCAGAGGGTCATCTTCCCTTTGACCTTGCAAATCTTGCCTATGTGAGAATATGAACACATGATGACTCAACAAAGATATTCATTACAGCGCTGTTTGGGATAGCAAGAGACAGGAAACAACCAAAATGCCCAAGAACAGCTTAATTAATTATGGAACAACCACCACAGAGAACTACATCCAGCTGCCCCCCCCCTCCCAAAAAAGCAGATATTTTTGCTTTGCATTGATGTGGAAAGATTTCCCAATTCCATTATTTTAAAGATGACACGGGGGGGAAGAAAGGGGGAGCCTGGGGGGCTCAGTCGGTTAAGCGTCCAGCTTCGGCTCAGGTCATGATCTCACGGTTCATGGGTTTGAGCCCCGCTTCAGGCTCTGTGCTGACAGCTAGCTCAGAGCCTGGAGCCTGCTTCAAATTCTGTGTGTATCTCTCTCTCTGACCCTCCCCTGCTCACACTGTCTCTCTCTGTTCTCTCAAAAATAAATAAAAAACATTAAAAAAATGATACAGGGGCACCTGGATGGTTCAGTCGGTTGAATATCTGACTTCGGTTCCAGTCGTGATCTCAGTTTGTAAGTTTGAGCCTCACGTTGGGGTCGCTGCCGTCAGCACAGAGCCCACTTTGGATCCTCTGTCTCCGCTCTCTCTGTCCCTCCCCTGCTCGCTCTCTGTCTCTCTCAAAAGTAAATAAAACATTTTTCAACCCCCCCCCAAAACAAAAATGATAAAAAACATTATCTAAAGCATATCACCATTTGTGAGAAGGGGGAAAATATATACATATACTTGTAAATATAGTGTGTGTGTGTATGTGTATTTGTAAAGGTCCACCTGAAGTATCTTTGGAAGGAGACCTAAGAACTTGATACCACTGGCTGCCTTCAGGAAGGGTAATCAAGTGGCGGGAGACAGAGGAGGGAGGGAGAGTAACATTTCGTTATATACTGATTTGTATGTTTTGCATTATTTTACAATATGAAAATATTAGCTACTAAAAAATGAAATCATTTAAAAAACAAAATAGGATGTACTTTTCCTGTAATCTATAATCCATTTCAGATTAAAAAGTATAATTCCAGGAGCACCTGGGTGGCTCGCTTGGTTGAACATCTGACTCTTGATTTCGACTCAGGTCATGATCCTGGGGTGTGGGATCGAGACCTACAATAGCTTCATGCTGAGCATGGAGCCTGCTTGGGATTCTCTCTCTCTTTCTCTCTCTCTTTCTCTCACCCTCTCTGTCCCTCTTCCCCACTCATGCTTTTTTTTCTCTCATAAAAAAATTTAAAAAGTATAATCCCATTTTGGTTTTTACATATGAGTCTATTTAAAAATATTAATATGCACACATAGAAAAAAGACTGGAAGTAACCAGAGGGAAAACAGAGACTATCTGGGTCAGGTCAGTGTTCTCCTGAGGCCCTTCAAAGCTCTCCTTTGCCAAATGTCAGAGGCATCTCAGTGAGAAGGACTGTGCAAAACCATATGTTTGCACTCATAGGTCTAGCAGGAAAACAAGAGAGACCTAATGGAGAACCAGGGGGAACGGAGGAGAGAGAGAGAGTTGGGGAGAGAGAGGGATGCAAAACTTGAGAGACTATTGAATGCTGAGAATGAAC
>NC_043715.1:26426159-26430231 GCF_006229205.1 Suricata suricatta
GGGGGGAAAAGAGGTGGTGGTGATGGTGGAGGGCACTTAAGGGGAAGAGCACTGGGTGTTGTATGGAAAACAATTTGACAATAAAATATTATGGAGAAGAAAAAAAAAACCTTTCTGGGGAAGACTCCGTGTCTGAGAATTGATGAGAAGTCTCTGGAGTGACCCAAAGGATGGAGCCGGAGCCCCATCACAGAGGCAGGCTTGAAACGGGATAAATGAGTGAACTCACATTCCCCCTACCCTCTCATCTCCCTGTCCCAGGGAGGAGATGACTGGTTTCATGCCCTGGTCAACTAGGGAGAAAGGATGTCCACAGAGCAGAAGAAGAGTCTGGGGTCAGAGAGGGCCAGAACTCAGCTCACACCTATCTCCACCCTCCAGATTCATAGAGAGCTAAAGCACACTTAGGGCTTCCCAAAGGAACAGAGTAGGGGTTCACGCCAACTTCACCCAGCTCTCAAGGACCCAGGAACCCCCCGATAGCATGCAGGGTACACAATCATGCCTATTTTACAGGTAACAAGTCCCACATATAACCAAGTGCTTGCCTGCCTCACTGCTTCTCCAATGGATTTAAGCACAGTGTCGGGGGAGATATGTTCTCCAGGGGCCAAAAATCTTCCCTTTCTGTATACCAGCAGCCAAACTCATCTGTTCAGTTCTTTTTTCTTTGCAAATCACCTGGGTGTTTTCTTTGCAGACTAGATTTCAGACAAGGTAGACCTGTGGGCCAACACTCAAAAATAGACCTGGCAAAAGACACCAGTAGTTTATGTCCTCAGAACACCTACAGAAACTTTTCCCAGGGCGCTTGGGTGGCTCAGGTGGTTGAGCATCTGACCTTGGCTCCCCGTTCATGAGTTTGAGCCCCACGTCGGGCTCTCTGCTGTCAGCACAGAGCCCGCTTAGGATCCTCTGTCCCCCTCTCTCTGCCTCTCCCTTACTTTCTTTCTCACACACACAAAAATAAACATTTTAAAAAAGTTTTTACAAAGTATTGGCACTTGTATTAATTTGCTTTACCCTTAGTCCAACTCTGTGTGGGAAACAGAAAAGAGGTTCTGGGATGGTGAATTCGTTTCCCAGTTTGGTTAGAGTTGTGACAAAGTATCCTGCAGGGGAAGATCCTTCCCCGTCTTTTCTGGCGTCTGGGGCGTCTGGTGGTTGCTGGCAATTCTTGGGGCTCCTTGCCTTGTAGATACATCATCCTGATTTCTGTGTCTGGTTGTCACTTGACTGTCATCTCACTGAGTGCTGACCTCTTCTCTTACAGGGACACTAGTCATAGCAGATTAAGGGCCCACTTACTCTGGTATGACCTCATTTAAAAAAATTTTTAATGTTCATTTATTATTGAGAAATAGAGAGTGACATAGCACAAGCAGGGGAGGGGCAGACAGAGAGGGAGACACAGAATCCGAAGCAGGCTCCAGGCTCTGAGCTGTTAGCACAGAGCCTGACACGGAGCTCGAACTCATGAACCGCGAGATCATGACCTGAGCCAAAGTCGGAAGCTTAACCGACTGAGCCACCCAGGCGCCCCTGGGACAACCTCATCTTAACCATGACATCGGCTATGACCTTGTCTTCAAATAAAGTCACGTTCAGAAATACTGGGAGGTTAGGACGCAGTTCAATCCACAACAAACAGGAAAAGACATACTAACAAGTTTTGTGGAATTTTCTGCAGCGGGGAGGGGGTATGTGCAGCAGAGAGATCGACCTGACCCTGCAAACATCAGCCACCTTTGCAACTTTTTTTTTTGGTGAAAAAATTCCAGAGAACTTTCCATCTGCTTGTCCACCTTCATCAAGCTCTCCGTATGTTCGTGCGGCACTCTGAGGATTGCCGATGCACAACTGGGACAGACCTCATCTCATCTAACTATGAAGCAGTCTCTGAAGGGCATATTTTCATCCTCATTTCACAGCTAAGTAACTGAGCTTCACAGATAAGAAATGGACATCTGAGAGATGTCAGTTCATGGCCACCCCGCAAATACTGAGAGGCGCTGAGAGCCCCAGTCTGCCTGCTTCCCGCACCAGGTGCCACCCTGTGTGCCATGCTATGGGGACAAGGCAGGTGGCCACAATCAGTGGCACGTCTGAGGAGAGCATGTGGGAGAGGGGCCTTGATGCCCCCCAAAATAATCAGCTGCCCCTCCTTCTGTGTTTGCCCCCGGGAGACCTGGCTGAGTGCTTTTCTGAGCGTACTGCTTCCTAGAGAGTAGGAAAAGCAATTTGGAGGGATGAGGATCTAGGTACGGGCCTGGGGTACACCCACGTCCCACCACCGCCAGGTCTGGGAGATCAGGATGTGCTGGCTTTCAAACTGTTTTTTTTAATGTTTATTTATTTATTTTTGAGACACACACACACACACACATACACACACAGAATCTGAAGCAGGTTCCAGCGCAGAGCTGGACACGGGGCTCGAATCAAGTGGGCTCAAACCTACAAACCGTGAGATCAGGACCTGAGCCAAAGTCGGACGCTTAACAGACTAAGCCACCCAGGTGCCCTTTTTTAAGTCTGCAAACCCCCAATCGTTTAAAAAGGAAACGTAAGGATCCCCAACTTATAAAATGGACGCAAAGCATGCTGAAGGTGGGGACCTCTCCCATACCCCCCCAAATGGCCACTTCAGCAAACTCCAGGTCCTGACCTCCTGAGTGAGAAAGATGTCTAAAAACCGCATAAAATGCAAAAAGGCAGGTAACAAAACGCACCTATGTCTTACTATGGGGCTAAAATGTTCATTAGAAATAGCCCGGAAATTTGACATTAAGAAATTACTGTTAAAATGCTTACAGTCTTCAGATGGTGTGGTTATTTTTTTTTTGTAAGACTTTTAAAGATTCCTTATCTTTTAGTACATTCTGCGATATTTCAGTTGAAATGCTGTGATGTCTGAAATTTGTTTCAAAATGAGGTGTGGCAGAGGCGCCTGGGTGGCTCTGGCCGTTCAACAAACAGACTCTTGGTTTCGGCTTAAATCATAATGATCTCAGGGTCTCTGGGAGAGCCCCATGTTCAGCGGGAGCCTGCTTAAGTTTCTCTCTCTCTCTTTCTCTCTCCCCCCTCTTCCCTTCTCTCTCTCTGTAATAAAAAGATAAATAATGAGGTGTGGTAGAGACGAAACTGGGCTGCAGAACGTTGCAGTGGGCATTACAGGGTGGGGGGCTTCTCACGTGGCTCAGCCTAAGCCCCTTCCTCCTACTCTATCCCGGAGGCACTGTCTGTAACAAAAAGCATTTTTTGGCTAAAAAGACTGAATTGTATATAATGAGCAGCATGACTTCTGTAGTTCTTTTTTTTTTTTTTTTAAATGTAACTGAAGCACAGTTGGCATAGGTTATACTAGTTTCAGGTGTAGACCCAGAGATTGGACAGTCCTGGACACCCTCGGTCCTCATACAGCACCGTCAGACACCATTGCTTCTACTCCCTCTGCTCTACTTTTCATCCGCATGAATGCTTTATTTTATAACCGAAAGTTTGTAAAGCACTTTATGGAAGTGTGACTGACATACAAAAAGCTGTGTATATATTTAATGTATACAACCTGACGAGATTACAAGTCAATGTATATCTGTGAAGTCATCACCACAGTCGATGCCATAAACCCACCCAACACCTCCAAAAGTTTCCTCCTGCCCTCAGTAGTGTGTGTGTGTGTAAGAACTATAGGCGCTATGCTGTACAGAACATCTCGAGGACTTACTTATCTCGTGCATCCAAACCAAGTTCGTACATCTTAACCCCCTTTATGTATCTCGCCCACCCCCCACCCATCTCCCACTTCTTTAATTCTTTAAAAAGCAATTAAAAGTTAAAGTTCTAGGAGGTGACAGGGGCGTTGGGAGGGTAGGGAGAGAGGGGACCGAGGCCGCGTACCCCATCCCTCAGCCCGGGTTGCGGGGGGCCTGGGGGGGACCCCGACCAGCCTTCCTCTGTGGCTCGAACCCACGCTCCAAACTTCCCTGGGTGGCCGGCGGAGCGCTGCCTGGCCCCGGGCGCCCCATCTCTCAGCCCTTCCACCCGGCCGGCCGGCGAACCTTCGGGGCCT
>NC_043715.1:26430331-26460515 GCF_006229205.1 Suricata suricatta
GCGGCGGGGCCCGGGCGCCGCGGCGACATGGAGGCAGAGGCGCGCGCGCGCGAAGGGGTCCAAGCGCTGCAGGGGGACCCTGGGACGAGTTCCACTCTCCCGGTCTCCTGGGACGCTTAGATGGGAAAGAGGAGGTGGTCGCCGTGCAGGAGGAGAAGGCAGAACCCAGCCGGCCGGGCTCCCGTGGCGGTGCTCTCCCGGACGAAAGGAGGGAGAAGCGGGTAAGAGCAACAAGTGGTCTTAAAAGGGAGCCTTTGGCTTTCTGACACGGTGCCAAACACTATCTGGGAATTCCTCTCATCCTCAAAATAACCCTAAAATGGAAATGCAAGCATGACTCCGTTTTACAGATGAGCAAACAGGTTCGAGCGGAGCGAGGTGAAGGATTTTGCCCCAGTCACGTGGGCAGAGATGAGGAAGAGAAGGAACCAGGGGCACTGGAGGGACAGAGAGATGAGCGGGTTCCCCCAGGAGGGGCTCAGCAGCTGTCCTGAATGAGCTGGGCAGGCAGTGGGGACACGTGGCCCCACTCCCCTTCCAAAGCTCCACTAACGCACCCCCAGTGGGACAGGGAGCTCCCTTGCTCCTAAGGAGGACACGTCCATCACTGGATCCTAGCCACCTCTGGGTGACAGCCCTGCAGTGAAGCAGCTTTCCTCTCAGGTCACTTCTGTCCCCCTGCCTCCCAGGTCACGGGGTGAGGGTGTGAGCATGGGCGTGCTGCACACACAACCGCAGCAGTGTCAGACGCCCCAGGTAGATGCCCAAGTCTCCGACTCCTGGTCACATTCCGTGACTCAGGTCTCAAGGACTGTGAAACCACCTTGACCCTGCCAGGGGCTCTGCCTGACAGTCCCTACAAGTGCTCCTGGTCAGCCCAGTGAGCCGGACCCTTGCTTTGGGCGCCAAGATAAAGAGAAAGAGCCCAAGAGAGCACTGGAGGGGACAGAGCAGGCTTGGAAGGAACTGGACTCAGAAGATGGTGGCCTCCTCCCAAATCTTCCCAAAGCTGAAGGGGCATCCCCCTGCTATGCCCCACATCAGCCCTTGCCCCCCTAGCCATCAAGATACAGGTCAGCCCCCTTTGGCACCTACATGATGTGGACCCTGACCTCTTCTCTCCCCCTCTGCTCTTTGTTCTCTGTGCTACATCAGCCTCCATGAAGTTTCCTGAGTCTGTCATGATTCCTTCTGCCCCAGGACTTTGCACATGCCAGCGTCCCCCCTCCCCCGAAACAATTTGGGCAACGTGGCAGGAGGGATTTTCTTCATGCATCTTTCCTGTAGCCTGGCACCTCCCAAGACTAGGATGATAGAAACCTTTTGTTTTATCGCCCCAGGGTGGGAAGATGACCTGCTTTGATCATAATAAGATGGTTTGCCTGAAAACATGCTCATGAGAGATTTCTCTTCCATGTTAACATCTGGCTCCATCCTCCTCCTCTTCTACCAGAAAGCAGACCTCTGTGAGGGCCCCTTGCCCTGCCTTCCATCTCCAGGATCTGAAGCCCCCCGTGCCCCCATATGCCCTGTCCAACACTCAAACCACATGCAACAAAGGAGCGACAACTCATGCAGGAAGCTGGTCGGAAGAGGATATGGCACCTTTGGGGGGGGGGAGGGGCCAAAGTTGCTGAAAGGAGCCAGTGCTGTTGGGGAGGGGAGAGAGGGTCTGAGGGATGCTCTCTGCTGACCAAGGGGAAGACTAGACCTGGCCAGGGCAACTCCAGCTTGCACTGTTTCCTCTCTCCCAAAGCCACATGGGCAAGTAGATATTCCAAAGAAAGGCAGGGCTAGCTCACGTATCCTGCGATGGAAGGGAGCCGAACACCCTCAGGCCTTCCCCCCTGCATGCCCCGGTAATGGTGTCTGAAATTCCACCTTAGCGTCACTTCATGTGGATGAATATCCTACAATGTCGGGGTCCGACGGGAATGTGGGGAACATCAAATCCAATGCTCTCATTTTATAGGAAGGCAAACTGAGGCTCAGCGCTGGGCTTGCACCAGGTCCCAGCCTTCCAGCCCACGGCTCTTTCTGCCACATCAGGTTGCCAATAGGAGATCTGTGCCCTTAAAGTGGGTCGAGTCATCCTGTGTGATGGCAGAGGTAGTATTCTCCGGGTCAACCCAGAAACGGGTCTGTGCTCGGCTGGGTCATCAGCGTGCAATGCCACCAATAGGGAGAGGTGCCTTGAGGGACCCAGGACTCCTGGCGGCTAGAGGGTCAGAGGCATTTGCAGCTCTGAGAGCCTAAAAGGTGAATGAATGCCCCCCATGAGGTTCGTGTCCCCCAACAGCTCTGGACAGACGTGAAGCTGTCATGCCCATCAAGAGAGCCACTGTGAGAGCTCCCTGGGCACACAAGTGACCCACATGGCAGATCGCCCCACAGCCTGGGCAGGCATTCATCTTTATGCCTGTGATAAAGTACACCCCAACCCACACCTCTCATCTTGCTCCCCACCCGGTGTGGCACCTCTCCACAGAGGGGCTCTAGGGTGGGCTCTGACTCTCATCCCTCTCCATAGAGGGGAATCCAAGGCCCAGGGGACAGCCCGCTGGCCATTACTCTCCTGTCCCCTTCAACCCCCTGATCCCATACCACTAGGACCCTCTTCCCACCAGATGCTCAGGGAGAATGGTGGGTCACAGAAAGAGACAAGGGAAGGATCCTATAGTCTTATTTCCTTTGGTCCTGTTGCCTGATTTTCTTTAAGGTCTTCTGTCTGCTTTCTTTAAGACGTAAGGTACTATAGGGGCGCCGGGGCGGGGGGGGTCAGTCAGGTAAGCACCCAACTCTTCATTTTGGCTCAGGTCATGATCTTATAGTTCATGAGTTAGAGCCCTGCATTGGGCTCTGCGCTGACAGCTCAGAGCCTGCTTGGGATTCTTTTCATCCGTCTCTCTGCCCCTCCCCCAAGTGCATATGCATTCTCTCTCTCTCTCAAAAATAAATAAATAAACATTAAAAAAAAAAGACATAAGGTACTATAGGGCTTATCTCTCTCACTCTACCTGAGACCATTTCCCTCTCTCAAGTTGGAAACAGTCTTCGATTTCATTCTAAAGTCAAAAAGAGGGGCGCCTGGGTGGCTCAGTCGGTTAAGCATCCAACTTTGGCTCAGGTCATGATCTCACAGTTCATGAATTCAAGCCTTTCATCAGACTCTGTGCTGACAGCTCAGAGCCTGGAGCCTGCATCCGATTCTGTGTCTCCCTCTCCCTCTGCCCCTCCCCTGCTCATGCTCTGTCTCTCTCTCATAAATAAATAAAAACATTTAAAATAAAAAAGAGATGAGAATTGGGCTCTCTGTCATACCCCCATTCCCAGAAAAGAAACTCTGGAAATAATTCCAAGTGCTTGTGTCTAACATTGAAGTCCTTCTTAAGAGAGCCCCTTTGAACACTCTCCTGAGATTTGCCATTCCAGCCTCCGGACCTTTGCTCGGGCAGTCCTTTCTTCCTACCCTGCCCTCCCTCTGGTCTTCCTGGTGATTCTTCCTCCTAATAAGGAGTCGAGGTAGAAGGGGGCACCTGGCTGGCTCAGCTGGTAGAGTATGAGACTCTTGATCTTGCGGTCATCATTTCAAGCCCATGTTGGGGACAGAACTTACTTAAAAAAAAAAGTCTAGGTAGGGTCTTGTCAGGTCATAAGTCCTGGAGGGAAGGGGCACTGATATCTGTGCCTGTCACCAGAGGGACAGGGGAAAGATCTGGGGAGTCTCTTTCTCTCTCTCTTTCTCAGCAGCACATACTGGGAATCCCAGAGGCTTGGGAAGAGCTCCTTGTTGAATCAGAGCCTGGGAGTGATGGGATCCTGGGGAGAGTAACAATATTCACCATGAGCTGGTGCCCTGCTGAGGACCCTGGACTCTGCACTGAGCAGTTGGAGGGTGTGGGCAGCTGCAGACCCCAGGAATCTTGGGGTCAGTCCTAACCCCTGACCTGCTGAACACTGAGGGACATTTCCCAGCATCTGCAGCTTTGGAGTCACCTGGGTCCTTCCTGCCCTGGATTCTCACTTACGCACATTCTCAGCAACTTCTTCCTGGTTGATCAGAAACCAACGTGCACCAGGACTTATGCACGTAGCTCACATCCTCTGCCTCAGAAATGAAACCTTCATCAAAGCAAGGTGAGACTCCCTCCCCCGGCAGTCGGATGTATCTGCTTTTCTACTTTCCAGACCTCAGATATGCCAGGTGGGCGCTATGCCAAGGGTGGACACTCGACCAGCAGCTTCAACACAAAGAGGGAACTTGTTAGAAATGCAGATTCTTGGGACGCCTGGGTGGCTCGGTCAGTAAGCCTCCAACTTCAGCCGAGGTCATGATCTCACATTCGTGGGTTTGATCCCCGCGTCAGGCTCTGTGCTGACAGCTCAGCCTGGAGCCTGTTTCCGATTCTCTGTCTCCCTCTCTCTCTGCCCCTGCCCATTCATGCTCTGTCTCTCTCTGTCTCAAAAATAAATAAAACATTCAAAAAAATTTTTTTTAAGTGCAGATTCTCGGGACACCTGGGTGGCTCTGTCTGTTAAGCATCCTACTTTGGCCCAGGTCATGATCTCATAGATCCTGAGTTTGAGCCCTACGTTAGGCTCTGTGCTGACAGTGCAGAGCCAGCTTGGGATTCTCTCTCTCACTTTCTCTCTCTTCCCTTCTCCCACCTGTGTGTGCTCTCTCTCTCTCAGAAGAATAAACTTAAAAAAAAAAAAGGAAGAAATGCAGATTCTCAGGCCCCTCTCCACCATATCAGAAATTTTGAGCCTGGGCCCAAGACTCTGTCTTAGCAACCCCCTGTAGGTAGATTCTGTTATGTGCCCCCAAATTGACCCATAGATAAATTTCAAATAGCCTCTTGATTTTGAGTTAGGAGTTGTGCAGGCACCTTCCCTGGCCAACCATTTTTTTCTCCATAACTCTTAGTGGTTAGATAGTCTTTTGTTTGGCTAGTTATTGGCATCTCTACCCATCAGATTATAAATTTCATGAAGTTAGGAACCATATGGGCCTGGCCCAGAGTAAGATATTGTTGAAAATGCATACCTATGTACATATGTAAAGGTTCGAGGGACGCAGAAGTTCTTGACTCTGGTATGAACTTGACATCTGACCTTGAACAAGCGTTCTTCTGGTTCTGGCATCTGGAGCACCCTCTGTACAGTGAAGGGGTGGGCCCAGCCGTTCCCTGAGGGCTGCTCCTGCTCCCTGACATTTCAGCAGGGGCTCGGGTTCATGCCTCCTCAGTCCAGCCATCCCACACCAGTCCTGCCAACTCATGTCCTTGGCCCCCAACCTCAAAGCTTTCTGCTGCCTCCTCCTGGCCTTAAAGTCTCCTAAACATGACCTCAACCTACCTCCTGCCCTGGCTTGCAGCCCCTTTGCCCCAAAACAGCACTTCCCCTCAGCCACAGTGGGAACCCCACCCCACCCCCTCAGGTCCTCTCATTGTGATCCCCCTCACCAGGACACTTTCCCACAGCTCTCTCCCTGCCCCTTGAGATCTTGTCAAATCTGCCTTCTAGAAGCACTCCAGCCTATAAAAGTCTTGGGTGACAGATTCCTAAAAAGGTTTTATGTCACAGCCAGACTCCAAAGCAAGAAATCTTTAGGAGCCAGAAACAAGAGAGGACTCCTAGAAAAGTTGGAGGTGGGGGCGTTACACAGGACCTTCTGGAACAGGGAGTTCACAAGTGTTGTTAGGGTATTCTGAACTTTTCAGATGCCTAAATGACAAACAAACAAAGTAAAGAAAACAATACAAAGCCAGAAGAGGTTTTCAAAAGGCTGGATGCAATGTGCTAGCCTAGGTTGGCTCCCAGGACAGAAAAAGGATATCATTGGGAAAAGTCTGGAATTTTTTTAACAGCAAGGTACCAACATGAATCTCTCCGTTATGACAAAGGTACAAAGGTTAGGAATAACAGGGGGGCGGGCGTAATACTTTTCCCTATTTCCCATGATGTGCCTGCATTCCTTTTGTCTTCAACAGTCAGTGCACTAAGAAATACTGAAGATACACATAGTCTTAGCCTCAATCCCTTACCTACAACAACAAAAGTAAATGAGCTCTAAAAACTGCATGTTTTTTCCTTCCGTCTGTCAGTAGACCTGGCCATTTGGATGGGGGGCTATCTACAGTATTTACCTCATTTCTTGATGTGGAGAAATATCAGTGTGTTTGATTGTGGGGTGCTACCCCGCATCCCAGAGGGGGTGTCCTGCATGCATCCAGTGTGTGCACACGGTGCTACCTTTCCGAATTCCACAAGATTCTGAATGTGGAGGTGCATGCAGCCCTCATGGACATGAACAGGGGTTGTGGGTCTATGTGACCAACCCATCCTACCTCCCAGCCCAAGAATGAAATATTACTGGAATGGCTGAAAGCCTGTGTGTACCCTCCATAACTTGTGTCATATGATTTTGATTATCAGGAAGATGGCCATGTTTTTAAAAGCAGCCAATTGCAACAGGAGTGGTGAGAAGAATTTGGAGGTTTCAGAGGGTCCTTTGTAGACTGAGTCCCCTATTTCCCCACCTCCCCCCATACCCACCTCACCTCTTCTAAAGCGTAAGCCACCAAGAGTTGCCTACTTGGGCATGGGAAGAGGAAGTATAGCACACAAAGGAACTGCCCAGGACCTTGTTCTGATAAGCAATCTTGGGCCCCCTGTAGCAGTGGACGGTTACTTGAAGCTGCAGGAGACCTAAGGGGTCCCATGACCAGGACGGGGACCCGTCAGAACAGCTGTGATCACTTCCTCTGGGGATGGAAAGAATGAGTTGACATGGGGGTCCCCAGGGCTGGGAAAAGAGGAAGCAGTCTGGGGCAGGTGCTGGGGCCCAGGCTGGGCTCTGCGGCTTGAGTCCGAGGCCCCCACTCCACCGTCAATTTGCCTTTGCCCTCGCCGGCCCTTGGCTTCCTCATCTGTATGACGGTGAAGCAATCCCTTGCCCTGGCCACCTCTCAGGGCTTGGTAAGGATGCCATTACTGAGCCTTCTGTGCCTCATCTTCTTCTGCAAAATGAGAATAATAACAGTAGCTACTTCATAGGGTTGTCACGAGGGTAAAATGACATAATCCACATGGAGAGCTTCGAGCAGGACCTGCTGCACGGAACCCCTCCAAGAGATGCTGTTGCTTTTTTCAATATCCCTCGAATAATGACTATACTTCAGCCCTGGGTGAGAAGGTGGGTACAGCAAAGAGCTGAAAAGACATGGTCTCCACCTTCAGGAAGCCCAACATTCATTTGCCAACCCCAGAACTAAATGCAAAATCACACCTGAGCAGTATTTTAAAGGAGACATGCACCAAGCTGTGGTTTGAGGACCCTTAAGAGGGGAACTGACCGTGTGTGTGTGTGTGTGTGTGTGTGTGTGTGTGTGTGTGTGTGTTGCGGGGTGGGGGTCTTTCCCTGAGGATGAGGCAGAATAAGATGGAGGAAGAGAGAGAGAAAGCATTCAGGGTAGAGGCAACAACATGTGCAAAGGCCCTGGGGGTGTGTGGCAGGGGAGCATAAGGCATGGTTAATGCAGGGGCTGGGGCTGGGGAGTGTGGCCTGAGGTGGCCTGGGCAGGCCAGCAGGACCTCCAGTCTACAGACTGTTGGGCTGGGCTCTGGGAGACCTCTCTCCTCAAGAAACAATTGAAACCATAGCTACACAACTGGTTTTATTTAACACGCAGCTGAGCTCAAAAGAAAGGAAGGGATTATATCAGGCACTAGAGATGAATGGGACTGAGAGCTAAAACTGTAAGTAAAGTAGCCCAGAAAAGCAAATTTGAGGATGTGGGTTCAAACCACATTGGCCTGGGGTTCAACGTCCTCAGAGGGAAAGAAGTGAGACGAAGAGGTGGAATAAATGATAATAAAATCATAATAGGGGACTTTAATTCCCCACATAGGGCAATGGATAGATATCTAAGCAGAAAATCAACAAAGGAACAATGGCTTTAAATGACACACTGGACTGAATGGACTTAATAGATATATTCCGAACATTTCATCCTAAAATAGCAGAATACACATTCTTCTTGAGGGCACGTGGAACGTTCTCCAGAATAGATCACATACTGGGTTACAAATCAGTTCTTAACAAGTACAAAAAGACTGAGATCATACCATACATATTTTTAGACCACCGCACTATGAAACTTGAAATCAACCGCAAGAAAAAATTTGGAAAGGCTGTGAATACTTGGAGACAAAAGGACATCCTACTAAAGAATGAATGAGTTAATTAAGAAATTAAAGAGGAAATTAAAAATACATGGAAACCAATGAAAAGATTAACACAAGAGTTCAGAACCTTTGGGATACAGCAAAGGCGATCATAAGAGGGAGGTATATAGCAAGCCAGGCCTTCCTAAAGAAAGAAAAAATGTCTCAAATACACAACCTAACCTTACACCTAAAGGAGCTGGAAAAAGAACAGCAAATAAAGCCCCAAACCAGCAGAAGACAGTATATAATAAAGATTAGAGCAGAAATCAATGATATCGAAATAAAAAACAAACAAACAGTAGAACAGATCAATGAAATCAGGAGCTGATTCTTTGAAAGAATTAACAAAATTGATAACTTCCTAGCCGGATTTATCAAAAAGAAGAAGGAAAGCACCCAAATAAGTAAAATCACAAGTGAAAGAGGAGAGATAACAACCAACACTGCAGAAATACAAACAGTAAGAGAATATTATGAGCAATAATATGCCAACAAATCAGGCAATCTACAAGAAATGGACAAGTTCCTAGAAATATATGAACTACCAAAACTGAAACAGAAAGTAAAAAATTTGAATAGACTCATAACCAGGAAGGAAAGTGAATCAGTAATCAAAAATCTCCCACCAAACAAGAGTCCAGGGCCAGATGGCTTCCCACAGGAATTCTACCAAACATTTAAAGAAGAGTTAATACCTATCCTTTTGAAGCTATTCCAAAAAAACAGAAACAGAAGGAACGCTTCCAAACTTATTCTATGAGGGCAGCATGACCTTGATTCCAAAACCAGACAAAGACCTTATATGAAGGAGACTTGTACACCGGTCTCCCTCATGAACATGGATGCAAAAATTCTCAACACACTAGCCAACCAGATCCAACAATACAATAAAAGAATTATTCACCATGATCAAGTGGGATTTATTCCTGGGATGCAGGGCTATTTCAATATCTGCAAATCAATCAATGTGATACCTCACATTAATGAAAGAAAGGATAAGAACCCCATGATCCTCTCAATAGATGCAGAAAAAAACACTTAATACAGCATCCTTTCTTGATAAAAACCCTCAAGAAAGTAGGGATAAAAGTAGGGATACCTCAAAATAATAAAGACCATATATGAAAGACTCACAACAAGTATTATCATCAATGGGGAAAAACCAAGAGCTTCCCCCTGTGGTTAGGAAAGGCAAGGGTGTGCACGCTCACCACTGTTGTTCAACATAGTACTGGAAGTCCTACCCTCAGTAATCAGACAACACAAAGAAAAGACATCCAGATCATCAAGGAAGAGGTCACTCACTCACTCTTCACAGATAACATGATACTCTACATGGAAAACCCAAAAGGCTCCATCAAAAAACTGCTAGAACTGATCCTCAAATTCAACAATGTCACAGGATATAAAATCTACATACAGAAATTGGCTGGGTTGCTATACACCAATAATGAAGCATTAGAAAGAGAAATCAACCCCCATTTACAATTACATAAAATAACTAGGAATAAACCTAACTAAAGAGGTGAAGAATCTATACACTGAAAACTACAGAAAGCTTATGAAAGAAATGGAACAGTACACAAAGAAATGGAAAAGCATTCCATTCTCATGGATAAGAAGAAAAAATATTGCTAAAATGTTTATACTACCCAAAACAACTTATATATTCAGGGCAATCCCTATCCAAAAACACCAGCATTCTTCACAGAGCTAGAACAAACAATTCTACAATTTGTATGGAACCAGAAAAGGCCCCACCTAGCCAAAGTAATGTTGAAAAGGAAAACCAAAGCTGCAGCCATCACAATTCCGGACATCAAGTTGTATTACAAAACTGTAATCATCCAGACAGTATGATACTGACACAAAAATGGAGACATGGATCCATGGAACAGAATAAAGAACCCAGAAACGGACCTGCAAACATATAGCCAACTAATCTTTGCAAAGCAGGAAAAAAATATCCAATGGAAAAAAGACATTCTCTTCAGCAAATGGTGCTGGGAAAACAGGACAGCGACATGCAGAAGAATGAATCTGGACCACTTTCTTATACCATATACAAAAAATAAACTCAAAATGTATGAAAAACCTAAATATAAGATAGGAAGCCATCAAAATCCTAGAGGAGAAAGCAGGCAAAAACCTCTTTGACCTCGGCTGCAGCAACTCCTTACTTGACGTGTCTCCAGAAGCAAAGGAAACAAAAGCAAAAATGAACTCTTGGGACCTCATCAAGATAAAGAGCTTTTGTATGGCAAAGAAAACAATCAACAAAATTAAAAGTCACCCAACGGCATGGAAGAATACATTTTCAAATAACATATCAGATAAAGGTTTGGTATCCAAAATCTCTGAAGAACTTATCAAATTCAACACCCTCCAAAAAATAATCCAGTGAAGAAATGGGCAAAAGATATGAACAGACACTCTTCCAAAGAAGACATCCAGACAGCTAACAGACATATAAAAAAATGCTCAACTTTACTCATCCTCAGGGAAATAAAAATCAAATCCATAATGAGATACCACCTCACACCTGTCAGAATGGCTAAAATTACCATCTCAGGAAACAATAGATATTGGCAAGGATATGGAGAAAGAGAAACATTTTTGCACTGCAGGTGGGAATTAAAATTGGTGCAGCCACCCTGGAAAGTAGCAGAGAGATTCCTCAAAAAATTAAAAATAGAGCTACCCTACAACCCAGCAATCACTCTACTAGGTGTGTATCCAAAGCATACAAAAATGCTGATTTGAAGGTGCACATGTACCCCAATGTTTATAGCAGGACTATCAGCAATAGGCAAACTATGGGAAAAGCCCAAATGTCCATCAACTGACAAATGGATAAAGAAGATGTGGTGTGTATACACACACACACACACACACACACACACACACACACACACAATGGAATATTACTCAGTGATCAAAAATAATGAAATTTTGGAGCACCTGGGTGGCTCCATTGGTTAAGTGTCTGACTTCACCTCAGGTCATGATCTCACGGTTCATGGGCCTGAGCCCCACGTTGGGCTCTGTGCTCTGGCAGCTTGGAACCTGGAGCCTGCTTCAGATTCTGTGTCTTCCTCTCTGCCCCTCTCTTGCTTGTGCTCTGTCTCTCTCTCTCTCAAAAATAAATAAATAATGGGGCGCCTGGGTGGCTCAGTCAGTTAAGCCTCTGACTTTGCCTCAGGTCAGACCTCACGCTCGTGGGTTTGAGCCCCGCGTCAGGTTCTGTGCTGAGAGCTAGCTCAGAGCCTGGAGCCTGCTTTCGGTTCTGTGTCTCCTTCTCTCTCTGACCACCCCCACCTTTCATGCTCTGTCTCTCTCGGTATCAAAAATAAATAAAAATTTAAAAAATTTTAAAAGAATGAAACCTTGCCATTTGTGATAACGTGGATGAAACTAGAATGTATTATGCTAAGTGAAATAAGTCAGCCCGAGAAAGATAAATATCATATGACCTTAGTCATATGTAGAATTTAAGAAACACAACAGATGAACATAGGGGAAGGGAAGGAAAAATAAGATAAAAACAGAGGGAGTGAAACCATTAGAGACTCTTAAATACAGAGAACAAACTGAGGGTTGCTGCAGGAGTGTTGGGTGGGGGATGGGCTAAATGTGTGATGGGCATTAAGGAGGGCACTTGTTGGGATGAGCACTGAGTGTCATATGTAAGTGATGAATCACTAAATTCTACTCCTGAAGCCATTATCACACTATATGTTAACTAACTTGGATTTAAATAAAATTTAAAAAATAAAAATAAAAGAGACGGAGTCAAGACATATCCCCTCAGTGGGGGGACAAAACTGAACAAGGAAGCCACAAGGTGTGTTAGGTGGGTCTGGGTCTAGATTGAAAACTCAAGGCCATGCACATGCAGCAATAGAGAATGTATTTACACTGCCAGCAAGGTGCAGGACTTCCCGAGCTGAGGAAGTAACCTAGAAACACATCCAGACTAATGACTGATGCAAACTCTGGGGTTCCAGGCAGGGATAAGTGCAAAACCACCCTTGAAGGAAATGTAGGTAATCCAGAGAGCACTCTGTCCACAGGACACCCAAATTCCACTCAAGATGAGCTTCCAAGTACATGAAAATCACAAGCCATATAAGGAAGGCATCTACCACAAGAGAGAGCTAGCAAAACACACTCAGTAAGAAAACAAGCACCCCAAGGATCTGGTGTTATAGAACAACATGGAGGAAACTATAAAGGAACTAGTTTTCCACTGATTAAGGACATTGAGCCATAATGAAATCACAGGACTCCAGGGGTTAAAAAAAAAAAAAAAAAAAGAACAGTTAGAAAATGAACTCAATAGAAATTTCTAGAAACAAAAATTGATATTAAAATGAAAAACTCAATGAATAAGTAAATGGGTTAGACACAGATATAAAAAGTAAGAGAACTGAAAGAAGTATCTCAGGAAATGGTCCAGAATTTAACAGAAAACTCATAAATAAATCTAAATTACAGCAGATCAACTAAGAGGCATGTGGGATGGAATGAGAGGGCCCAACATACGTCTAATGGAGATTCAAGAGGTTATGGACTGATAAACGGGAGAGAGGCAGTAACTGGAGAGACAGTGATTAAGAAATTTCAGAGGTGATTGAAAGACATGGACTCCAGAACTGAAAATCTATGCTGGGTCCAAAGCAACTAGGTTGAGAGGTAATCAGGGGCCAGATAATGCAGGACCCTGGGCCCACGCAGAGAATTTTGCCTATATCCTAAGACTCTCCTTATTCTTGATGAGTTTTTGGCATGCAAGTGAATGATCAGTTTTGCTTCTTGAAGCTGCTGTGGGGAAGAGATTACAGGAGATGTCACAATGCAGGAAGATATCAGGACCCAGGAGGCTATAGATGGGTCCCCAAAAGAGATGGTGGTGGCCTGGCATAGGGTGGAGATGGCAGCAGGGAAAAGTGGTAGGCTAGAAATATTGAGGACATAAGATGAAAAGGATTCAGTGAAGGGGATGAGCGAGAAGAGCAGGCAAGGGCTGCATATTTGGAAGGAGAGACATTCCCAGAGCTGAATTCACAGGCTGGAAGGGGTTGGTCTGCAGTTCAGAAGAGAAGGACCATGCATTGTTACAATAGGAGAAAACAGGAAGTTGGGTGAGTCTAAGTTACAGGGAACAGGAAGATGATGGATTTCTGTCGACCACACTGCTCAGCAACCTAGAAAGGAGGGCACAAGGCTGATTGTGGGGAGAGAGGTGGGAGATATACAGGATGGGGCATTTGCGAATTTCAGGATGGTAGAGAAGGATCTAAGATATCATTGCTGTGGGCGGGGAAAAGGGTTGACCAGAAAGCTGAGGGATGCTTTACTCAGCAAAGGTCTGTTGGAGGTAGGCGGTCATGGATTCTCGGTGGGACCTCACACTGGGGAGTGGATTATGGACACCACTGCCACTGGGCAGGGCGGGCAGAACTTATGACCTCTACGGAGACTATGACCTTCAAGGAGCTTGCCTGAGGTTGACTTTGGAATTAGAAGTAACCAATAGTCACATCCTATTGCAGGGACCCGCTGAGCCTAGGTTTGGTCATGGGGTTCCAGCACACCCCTCCCAACAAGGCCTTACAGCTTGGATAATGCCCATCCAGCATGCGCATGGAGCATAGTCTTTGGGGGCATCATGGCTGGGCTAACACCCCACTCTTACTAACAGTTGCCCTGCATGAAAATGAGGAACATAAAAGTACTTTGCCCAAGGGATTGTCACGAGCACTGAATGAAATGATACATAAAGCATCTAGCTCAGTGCTAGAAGGAGCTTAGAGTTAATTATAATGGGTGTCATTGCTCTTGGCTCCAGCAGGTTGAGGTGCTCCTGGAAAAAAAAAAAAAAAAAGGCAGGACGGGGTATGCATGAGATAAAACCCAAGCAGATCCGAGGAGTCAGGCCTTGGGTCTCCAGGTGGGCATGAGCAGCATGGTCAAAAGTGGGGTAGGTCATCTGGACCTAGGTCCAGCAAGGTCATCTGGGTAGCAAAGACCAGAGGGCAGAGACGGGAGGCAGGAGGCCACTGGGACACATTCAGACTATTCAGACCCCTTGGGCCACCCAAGCCCTCACCATGGGCCCGATTTCAGCCTGCAGAATATGACACAATGAAAATAGCTCTTGCTACAGTGTGTCAGGCACTGCCCTGGGGGTTTTTTGTATTTCCCACGCTGGTCCTCACAACCACCCCATTAGGCCGTGACTACTGTGGTACCCACAGGCTCAGAGAGCTGACATGACCTCCAGAGAACTGGGACTTGATCCCAGCTCTGTCCCAGCCCAAATCCTGTACGTGAAGCCACTGTGATGTACTGTGCCCAGCAGCGAGAATCTAGATATACTCAGTGCTCTCTCTCTCTGTTCTGTTCTATTCTGTTTCTTTCTGAGAGAGTTGATATAAAGAGTTCTCATTGTACCCATTATCCAGATTCATTTAATGTCATTCATGGCCAATCATATATTAACTCTACTCCACCCATATCTGTTTTGGATAGTAATTATATATTTATCCCATGGCAATCTGGTCTTATTAAATTATTGATTCTTAAAGACAATATTTCTTTTTTTTTTTTTTTAATTAGAAGACAATATTTCTTTTAACTTCTACAGGCATGTTTGCCATCTCTGACCTCTTGTGAGATAGGTCTAAGATGACTTTATATGCATTTTACAGAAGGGGAAATTGAAGACCAAGGTTCCACAGGGAATGAGGGGCTGGATATGGGACGCCCCCACTCCAAACCCTGGCACCTGGTGCTTTCCTCATGCAAGGTAAATGCGTTCCAGCATCACCAGCACCCCCTAGTGGCCGCAAGACGTTTGCACCGACTCCAACACCAGCTTCTCTGGGTAGAGCTGGTTCCGCTTATGGTGAGCTTATTTCAGGGGAGGTTGAGGCAGAGATGGAAGTTGCTTTTAGGACAAAGATAAGGTTTCTGAACAGTGTCTTCCCCACCCTTTGGGCCTCAGAAAGATGCACGGACGTGGGCTCAGGCTCAAGCTTTGTGCTCAGACCTGCGCTTGAGCCTGAGGCTGCTGTTGTCTCCATGTGACCTCCAAGCTACTTGACCTCTCTGAGTTTATGTCTCCTTGTCTGGTGAGCAGGGCTAGTAGCGGGGACGTGATGAGGATAGAATGAGGCATGATCTGTAAAGGTGCCTGGCCCACTGCACGTCTCAGCCCTGGTGGAGTCAGGAGACCGATTTTGCCAGGAGATCTCATTACCCTGCTTCCCTTTACCAAAAATAAGACCCTCATCTGCCTAAGGCATCTGCCCAGGCCTGAATGTTACTGGGGCTGTTGAAGTGTATCCCCAGTATATCCAATATATCCCCAAAGGGCATGTAAGGTGGGGGTAGATTGAAGAAGCATGGCCGGGGGGGTAGGCAGCGGAATCAGGCTCCCATCCATGGAACCAAGCTCGGTGGGGAGGCGTGAGTTCTCTCTGTGGGCTGGGGGAAACTACCAGGCTACTCCCACGACCCCAGCGTCCAGCTTGTTCACACCCGCCAGGCCTGACGTAACTCAAACAGACCATATTTGACTTGACCAAGGGTCATAATGACCTCTCACCCTTGCCAGCGGGGTAGCTGGCTCTCTGGAAGGCTGTCTGGCCACGGTGGTGGTCTCTGGTTCTCTAGAAGGGCAGGCAGAGGTAAAGGGCTGCAGGCCCAGGCCCAACCCCCTATGAGTACACTCAGCCTTGGCCATGGCTGAGCCTCTTTGGGATGAGGAGTTGACTGGGCTGCATTCTGGGGTAAGTCAGATGGCTATGCTCAAGGGACACAGAGACAGCCCTGACCCCTGACTCTGACCAGAAATCCTGGTCATGTGACAGATTCTCAAATCTGACACACAGCAGTTGTAAGATCCCAGTCAAACGGCAGCTCCTGAACCAAGTCTCGCTAAGTCCAGCCTCGCCCAGACCATGCTGGGACACCTCCTCCCCCAAGTACAAACTGAGGGTACAATCCTGGGCCTCAAACTTTGGTACCCTGTATGTTACAGATCATCACATTTGCCCCCCGTCCCAGGCCCTTATTGTATTGAGCAAGAGACTGAGGCCCAGAGAGGGAAGAGGAACTGCTTGCAAAGGCCACACAGCAGTCAGTGAGAACACCTCCCACCCTGGACTCTTTCTTCACCCCTAACCAGGGTGTTCAGGTCTTGGGACAATGGTCTGCCCTCCCCGGTGGCTCCCAAACCCTGTCCATCACCAACAGCCTGTCTCTGGGGGCAGGTTGAAGCAAGGGGCCCTCCTGGAGAGCTTCAGGTCCCCTTGCTGGCAGCCTTCTAGGTTTTCTTGTTGTTACAACGGCCGGAATCAGAATTTTTTGGGGTGTCTGGACCACTCCTGCACCTGCGCTCCCGTATCCTTGGCTTCCAGACAGGAGGGGAGCAAGTCCAAGTGCGTGCGTGCTGTGCCCAGGCCTGCACTGTACAGTGGCGATCACAGTGGCCCCCAGGAGCCCTGCAGATGGGTGAACACAGGCCGAGAGAAGCCAGCACTCCCCTGGCACCTCACAAGTGCAGCCCAGGAGGCCCGAGGAGCCTGGGTCCAGGGGGTAGGACGCCTGGGGACACAATGAGAGAGTGGTACGCAGACCTGCCTCACGTCCTAAGTTAGGAACAGGAACCGGGCTGATCATATTCTGGCTCCCACGGCCAAGGTCTCAGCCTCATGGCTGGCTGCTGCCCTACCCACTATAGGACTCCCTTCTAGAGGCCTGCACGGCCAAGATGACATAGGGGAAAGAAAATCAAGCCACTCGTCAGTCCCCCCATCCTGAAGCAATCTTGATTTGGGTGTGGGGGTGGAGAGCTGGGGGTGGGCAGAGGCTCTCTAGCAGGTCTGTTGTCCTTCTGCACATTCACTCCACAAGTATTTACTGAGCACCTACTCAATAAATGGCCCCAGGCAGGGATGAGAGGTGGGAGTAGAGAGCTGCCGGCCCTTCCTCCCACGGCTCCACAGTCTGGTGGGGGACACAGACATGGTCTCAGGCTCCTGTTGTGCGGTCTCGCCTCCACCATCACGACCAGAAGACCATGTGACTATCTGCTGAACAATAATACCCATGGTTCATTGAGCTCTTTTCTGGGCCTGCTAGGCTGTGAGCTCCTTGAGCCAGGATCACATAGTAGGTGCGTGGCACATAGGAGATGCACAATAAATGTTTGTTGAGTGGAGAACGAATAGCAGGAGCTGTGCCAGGCTCTTCACATGCCTTATTCCATTGTCATGATCACTGTCAGCAGCTACCGGACGTAACCTCCAGTTCCTAGGTGGGGGTCTGAGCCCAGAGAGGTACAGCAAGCTGTTCTAGGCAACCCAGCTGGTGGCCTTTAGAGCCAGGACTTAGGCTGCAAGGCCGTACTCTGTGCAAGGCCCCACACCCAAGTGAGGGTGGGGAGGAGGCGTGCACTGGCATCAGGGCTGGGATCAAGCCAGACCCCGACTCACTCGCTGTGTCACCATGGATTGGTCATTGGCTCTCTCTGAGCCTCAGTTTTCTCATCTGTAAAATGGGAGAGTGTTGACTGCTGCCCTTTGCATTCAAAGAGATAAAGGGAGCAGACCCGTAGAGTCCTCCGTGGAAGCTTTCTCCAGATTTGCACACAGGACCTCCGGGTGGGTACACAAGACGCTGAAAACAGGGGCTACCTCTGGGAGGAATTGGGTGTCTGGGAAAAAGGGCAGGGGACTTTTGTGCCTTTGGAATTCTGACTCATGTGAATGTGTTATTTTTAAAAACATGACAACATCCAGCATTTCACCCACAACTGGAGCCAAGAATTCCCCTTGGCAAGTGACCAGACAGTCAGTTCCTCTTCCTCAGAGCTCCTGGACAGGAAGCCAGGGCTGCAGGCATGTGGCCGGAGGCTCTCCCCAAGGGACACCTGCTTGGGTGGGTCCTTCCCTCGGCCCAGGTCACACTCCTGCCCACGGAGCAGGGTGAGCCTCACCGATTCCCGAGGCCCAGCAGGTAACCTGTTTCTCCTGGGGCACCCCACCCCCCGGCCCTCGGGGGTTCACACCCATAGTCATTGCGGGGCTCCCCTTAGCTGAGCTGGGGGTGCCTACAGGCCTTGCCAGGACAAGGGTTGGAGGGCGCTGGTTTTGCCAGGCCTCCCGACACCCCCATCTGGCTGGGGGAAACTTTTTAACGGGCTCCATTTCCCAAGAAGTGGGAGAGCTCCCCCGCAGGCCGCTGCCTGCTTACTCTTTCTGCTCTGTTCCCAAGACCGTGGAGGCAATGGCTGGGGTACTGGTGGTCCGCGGTTGTGCCTGCTAAGGAGTGGGAGGCACGTCCCTCTGCTTGTGCAAGGGGTGCTAGGACCTGGCACAGGAGTGAGAGAGGTCACAGGAGCAAGGTTAAAAAGCAGTAGAAAACAAATAAAACCAAACAAAACCCAGAAACGTCTATCCCTGCATCTTAGACCCTTAAAATGTCATTGGCATCATTATCATCCCATCAGCTGTATTTTTGAGTGCTATGCTTCCTGCATTATCTCATTAAATCCTTTTTCTTCCTCTTTTTGTTGTGGTGAAATACACAGACCTTAAAGTCTATTATTTTAAAGCACACAGCTCAACGGCATTCTGCACATCCACAGTGCTGTACAGCCATCAAATTCCAGAACACTGGCATCATCCCCGCTCAGCCCTCCTCCTTTGGCCCTCCCACTCCCACCACCCCCAGGACCACAGATTTGCTTTCTTTCTCCATGGATTTGCCTCTTCTGGGCATTTTCTATAAATACAATCATGCAATATGAGGATTGTGCAAGTACACCAGGCCTTTGTGCCTGGTGTTTTGCAAGAAGCATAATGCTTTCTTGGTCCCTGTTGTGGCATGCATGGGTGCTTGGTTCCATTATGTGGCTGGAGGGCATCCCAGTCCATGGCTGGACCACGTTGTGTTCAGGCCTCATCCTCATGGACACTTCGCTGGTTTCCTATCTCATTTGATCTTCACACCTGCTCCCTGAAGGACCTTGATTGCTCCTGCTTCACAGCTCAAAAGATGAAGCAGAGAGAAGTTAACATGGCCTTGGTTGCATGGGGATGTGACATCAGGATTTGAACTCAGAGCTGGGTTCAAGGGCTGGTAGACAATGGGATACACAGCCCCTTTGTTCCTTGATGCCCAGAATCTGAGAATCATGGGAACACAGGACAAGGACCTTCAGAGCATGAGCGTTCCTGTGACCTTCCTGGTGTGGCACCTGGGACCACTGAAGGGGCTCCACAGGGTGGGGAGGGGCTCCGACAGCCTGGCCAGTCGTTTCTGCTTCCTCAGCTAACCTGCACAGCGTGTCATGGAGGAGAATGCAAACTCCGTGTTAAATGTTTAAATTTACTTTTTTTAATGCTTATTTATTTATTTTTGAGAGAGAGAGAGAGAGGCAGAGAGAGAGGGAGAGAGGCAGAGCTGGCAGCACAGAGCCTGACATGAGGCTCCATCTCACGATCCATGAGATCATGACCAGAGCCGAAATCAAGAGTCAGACACTTAGCCAACTGAGCCACCCAGGTGACCCTAGACTTACTTTCTAAAACAGTTTCACATTTACTGCAAAATGGAGCGATAGTACAGAGAGTTCCCATATACCCTGCCCCCACTTTCCCTTAAGATTAACATCTCACATTAGTCAGGTAACTTTTTTACAGTTGATGAACATGTTGACGCATTATGTTCAGCTAAAATCCGTAGCTATCCAGAGGCCCTTAGCTTTCACCTAATGTCCTTCTGTTCCAGGATCCCATCAAGAATATCACGTTATAGGGGCACCTGGCTGGTTCAGTTCGTAGCACATACAACTCTTGATCTTGAGGTCAAGAGTCTGAGCCCCACATTGGGTGTGGAACCTACTTTAAAACAAAAGAATATCACATTGCATTTGCTTGTTGTGTCTCCTTAGGCTCCTGTTGACTGTGACAGTTTCTCAGACTCCCCTTTTGAAGCAGTTTTGAGGACTGCTGGTCCATATATTGTAGGATCTATCTAATGTTTTATTTATTTTTGAGAGAGAGAGAGAGACAGACAGACAGACAACATGAGCAGGGGAGGGTTAGAGAGAGGGAGGCACAGAATCCAAAGCAGGCTCCAGGCTCTGAGCCATCAGTACAGAGCCCGACACAGGGCTCGAACCCACGAACTGTGAGATCATGACCTGAGCCAAAGCCGTTCGATTGAACCACCCAGGCGCCCTCTAGAGTGACAGGCTTTAAAATAAATAGAGATTTCCCTGATTAAAAATCAAACCAAAAAACTGAGCATCTAGCAAGTCTCAACAGTATCAAGGGAGGTGACCACAGAGGTTCCTGATACCTGAGTGAGGACATCCGAGTGTATCTGTTACTCATTTCATATTTCACTTAATACTGCACAGAATCGCTAGGAGAAGAGCAAGTAGAGATTCACTTCTTGCAGACAAACTGTTTCTGGTAACTACTTCTTTCTCATTTACACAGAACTTACATTCTCCTGATCTAGAGCTCTAAAAACATCTATAATGGCAGCATTAAAAAAAAAATTACATCCAAGTTAGTTAGCATATAGTGCAATAATTTCAGGAGTAGAATCCAGTGATTCATTCCCTACATAGAACACCCAGTCTCCTCCTAACAAGTGCCCTCCTCAACACGCCTTGTCTGTTTAGCCCATCCCCCCACCCAAAACCCCTACAGCAATTCTGTTTGCTCTCTGTATTTAAGAGACTCTTACATTTTGTCCCTCTCCCTGTTTTTGTATTAGTTTTGCTTCTCTTCCCTTATGTTCATCTGAGTGAAGTCTTATGACATTTGTTTCTCTCTAATTTTGCTTAGCATAATTCATTCTAGTTCCATCCATGTTGTTACAAATAGCAAGATTTCATTCTTTTTGATCACTGAGTAATACTCCATGGTGTTTGTGTATGTGTGTGTGTGTGTGTGTGTGTATACATACACATGTATCTATACATACCTACATGTGTGTACACACACACACACACACACACACACCCCACATCTTCTCTATCCATTCATCTATCAACGGACATTTGGATTCTTTCCATACTTTGGCTTGTGTCAACAGCACTGCTATAAACATTGGGGTCCACGTGCCTCTTCAAAACAGCACTCCTTTATCCTTCTGAAAAATACCTAGTAGTGCATTTATTCAAAATTTTAACCAAAAATATCCAATTTATCCAATTGCTGGGTCATAGGGTAGTTCTATTTTTAATTTTTTAAGGAAACTCCATACTCTTTTCCAGAGTGGCTGCACCAGGTGCATTCCCACCAGCACTGCAAAAATGTTTCCCTTTCTTCATATCCTTGCCAATAACTATGGTTTCCTGAGTTGTTAATTTTTGCCATTCTGACAGGTGTGAGGTGGTATCTCATTGTGGTTTTATTTGTATTTCCCTGATGAGTGATGTTAAGCATTTTTTTCATAGTCTTCTTTGTAAAAGTGTCTAATCATGTATTTTGCCCATTTCTTCACTGGATTGTTTGTTTTTGGATGTTGAATTTGATAAGTTGACTACTACTAAACCTTTATCTGATATGTCATTTGCAAATGTCTTCTCCCATCCCCATTGGTTACCTTTTAGTTTTGCTGGGTGTTTCCTTCACGGTGCAAAAGCTTTTTATCTTGATGAGGTCCCAATAGTTCGTTTTTGTTTTTGTTTCCCTTGCCTCTGGAGACGTGTCAAGTAAGGAGTTGCTGCAGCCAAGATCAAAGAGGTTTCTGCCTCCTTTCTCCTCTAGGATTTTGATGGCTTTCTGTCTTGCATTTAGGTTTCTCATCCGTTTTGAGTTTATTTTTGTGTATGCTGTAAGAAAGCGGCCCACGTTCATTTTTCTGCATGTCGCTGTCCAGTTTTCCCAGCACCACTTGCTGAAGAGGCTGTCTTTATTTCATTGGCTATTCTTTCCTGCTTTGTCAAATATTAGTTGGCCATACATTCGTGGGTCCATTTCTGGGTTCTTTATTCTGTTCCATTGATCTATGTGTTTATTTTTGCACCACTATCATACTGTCTTGATGATTACAGTTTTGTAATATAGTTTGAAGTCTGGAAAATTGTAATGCCTCAAGTTTTGTTTTTCAGGATTGCTTTGGCTATGTGGGGTCTTTTCTGGTTCCATACATATTTTAGAATTTTCTATGGCTCTATAAAGGATGCTAGTATTATTTTGATAGGGATTGGATTGAATATGTAGATTGCTCTGGGTAGTATCAACATTTTAACAGTATTTGTTCTCCCAACCCATAAGCATGGAACGTTTTTCCATTTGTGTGTGTCTGTGTGTGTGTGTGTGTGTGTGTGTGTTCTTCAATTTCTTTCATAAACTTTCTATAGTTTTAGTGTATCAAATTTTTACCTCTGGTTAGGTGTATTCCTAGCTATTTTATGGGGTTTTTTTGTGCTATTGTAAATGGAATCTATTCTTTGATTTCTCTTTCTGCTGCTTCATTATTGGTATATAGAAATGCAACCAATTTCTGTATGTTGATTTTATGTTCTGTGACTTTGCTGAATTCGTGGATCAGTTCTAGCAGATTTTTGGTGGAGTCTTTTGGGTTTTCCATGTAGAGTATCATGTTATCTGTGAAGAGTGAGTGTTTGACCTCTTCCTGGATGATCTGGATGCCTTTTCTTTGTGTTTTCCGATTGCTGAGGGTAGGACTTCCAGCACTATGTTGAACAACAGTGGTGAGAGTGCACATCCTTGCCTGTTCCTGACCACAGGGGGAAAGCTCTCGGTTTTTCCGCATTGATGATAATATTAACTGTGAATCTTGTACATGTGGTATTTATGAATTTGAGGTATCCCTACTTTTATTCCTACTTTTTTGAGGGTTTTTTTTTTTTATCAAGAAAGGATGCTGTATTTTGTCAAATGCTTCTCTCATCAATTGAGAGCATCGTGTGGTTCTTATCCTTTCTTTTATTAATGTGAGGTATCACATTGATTGATTTGCAGATATTGAGCCAGCCCTGAATCCCAGGAATAAATCCCACTTGATTGTGGTGAATAATTCTTTTATTGTATTGTTGGATCTGGTTGGCTAGTATCTTGTTGAGAATTTTTGCATCCATGTTCATGAGGGAAATTGGTCTTCAGTTCTCCTTTTTGGTGGGGTCTTTGATTTTGGAATCAAGATAATGCTAGCCTCATAGAATGAGTTTGGAAGTTTTCCTTCCATTTCTATCTTTTTGGAATAGCTTCAAAGGAATAGGTATTAACTTTTCTTTAAATGTTTGGTAGCATTCCCCTGGAAAGATATCCAGCACTGGACTCTTATTTTTTTGAGAGGTTTTTGGTAATTCAATTTCTTTACTGGTTATGGGTCTGTTTAAATTTTCTATTTCTTCCCGTTTCATTTTTGGTAGTTCATATGTTTCTAGGAATTTGTCCATTTCTTCCAGATTGCCCTATTTATTGGAATATAATTGCTCATAATATTCTCTTATTATTATTTGTATTGCTGCAGTGTTGAATGTGATCTCTTCTCTTTCATTCTTGATTTTACTTATTTGGCATCTTTCCTTCTTCTTTCTGATAAGTCTGGGTAGGGGTTTGTCAATTTTGTTAATTTTCAAAGAACCACCTTTTGGCTTCATTGACCTGTTCTATTGCTTTTTAAAATTTTTTTTAAATGTTTATTTTTGAGAGAGAGTGAGCAAGAGAGAGAGAGAGAGAGAGAGAGAGCGAGCGAGAGCGCGAGTGTGCATGACCATGGGAGGGGCAGAGAGAGGGAGACACAGAATCTGAAGCAGGCTCTAGGCCCATAGCTGTCAGCACAGAGCTCAACATGGGGCTTGAACTCAAAAAGTATGAGATCATGACCTGATCTGAAGTCAGACACTCAACAGACTGAGCCACTCAGGTGCCCCTATTGTATTGGTTTTTTTTTTTTTTTTTTACTTCAATATCATTGACTTCTGCACTAATCTTTATTATTTCCCATCTTCTGCTGGTTTGGGGCTTTATTTGCTCTTCTTTCTCCAGCTCTTTAAGGTATTAGGTTAGGTTGTGTAGTGGAGACCTTTCTTCCCTCTTTAGGAAGGCCTGGATTGCTATCTACTTCCCTCTTATGACTTCCTTTGCTGCATCCCAGAGGTTTGGGGCTGTTGCGTTATTCATTGATTTCCATGTACTTTTTAATTTCCCATTTATTCCTTAGCAGGGTGTTCTTTAATCTCCAAGTATTCATGGTCTTTCCAAATATTTTCTTGTGGTTGATTTCAAGTTTCATGGCATTGTGGTCTGAAAATAGGCACAATATGATCTCAATCTTTTTGTACTTGTTGAGGGCTGATTTGTATCCCACAATGTGATCTATTCTGGAGAACGTTCCATGTGCACTGGAGAAGAATGTGCATTCTGCTGTTTTAGGATGAAATGTTCTGAGTATTCCTGTTAAGTCCATCCAGTCCAGTGTGTCATTCACAGTCATTGTTTCCTTGTTGATTTTTCTGCTTAGATGATCTGACCATTGCTGTAAGTGTGGTGTTGACATCCCCTACTATTATGCTATTATTATCAATGAATTTCTTTGTGATTAATTGATTTATACATTTGGGTGTTTCACATTGGGGGCATAAATGTTTACAATTGTTAGATCTTATTGGGGGATAGACCCATTAACTATGATATAATTACACATCATCATCATATAATTATACCTTCTTCATCTCTTGTTACGGTCTTTATTTTGAACTCTAGGTAGTCTGATATAAGTAGGGCTACTTTGCTTTCTTTGGCGACTATTAATATGATAGATGGTTCTCCATCCCCTTACTTTCAATCTAAAGGTGTCTTTGGGTCTAAAACGGGTCTCTTGTAAACAGCATACAGATGGATCTTGTTTTCTTATCCATTCTGATACCCTGTGTCTTTGATTGGAGCAGTCAGTCCGTTGACATTTAGAGTGAGTACTGAAAGATATGAATTTATTGCCATTGTGTTGCCTGTAGACTTGGAGTTTCTGGTGGCATTCTCTGGTCCTTTCTAGTCTTTGTTGCTTTTGGTCTTTTTTGTTTCATCTTTTCTCCCCTCAGAAAGTCTCCCTTAACATTTCTCATAGGGCTGATTTAGTGGTCATCAACTCCTTTAGTTTTTGTTTTTCTGGGAAACTCTTTATCTCTTCTTCTATTTTGAATGACAGCCTTGCTGGATAAAAAATTCTTGGCTGCATATTTCTCTAGTTCATCACAGAATATATCCTGCCACTGCCTTCCGGCCTGCCAAGTTTCTGTGGATAGGTCTGCTGTGAACCTGATCTCTTTTCTCTTATAGGTTAAGGACTTTTTCCCCTAGTTGCTTTTATAATTCTTTCCTTGTCTGTGTATTTGTGAATTTGACTATGATATGCATTGTTGATGGTTTTTGCTGAATCTAGTAGAAATTCTGTGTGTTTCTTGGACTTTGATGTCCATGTCTTTCCTCAGATTAGGAAATTTTTCTGCTCTAATTTGCTCACATAAAACTTCAACCCCTTTTTCTCTCTTCATCTTCTGGGACTCCTATGATTCAGATGTTATTCCTTTTTAATAAGTCACTGAGTTCTCTAATTCTTGTACCATACTCTTTTGCCCTAGTTTCCTTATTTTTCTGCTTCATTATTTTGTCTTCTATATTGCTGATTCACTGCTCTGTTTCATCCGTCTTTTCTGGTGTGGCATCCATTCGAGATTGCATCTCAGTTATAGCATTTTAAATTTCTTCCTGACTAGATTTTACTTCTTTTATCCCCACAGAAGGGGATTCTATGCTTTTCTCCAACCCAGCTAGGATTCTTATTATTGTGGCCCTAAATTCTAGTAGACATCTTGCTTGTATCTGTGTTGATTAAGTCCCTGACTGTCATATTTTCGTGTTCTTTCTTTTGGGGTGAGTTCCTTTGTTTTGTCATTTTGGAGGAAGGAAAAATAACTAATAAAATAAAAATTAAAAATTAAAAAAATTCAAAAACCACCAAAAAAATCAAATAATGGGAGCTAGAACTTAGGTTTGTTTTGGTCTGGTTGTTAAAAGAAGCTTGAAGAATAGAGATAAAAGGGAAAGAAAGAAAAAAAAGACAAAGTTTAAACATTAAAGCAGTATATAATGAAAAAGAATTAAATAAAATGAAGAAATGAAATAGAATTTAAAAATTTACAAACAATAAAAAACATAGTAAAAATAATTTTAAAAAATTTTAAAAAGGAAAATACCAATAAAATTCTCTCTGTATATTCAAGAAAAAGAAAAGAGAAAGAAAGAGAAAAACCTGAATAGATGGACCAGCAAACAGAATGAAACCCGAATGAAGTTACATCCAGTTTCCCCTCGAAGTCAAACGATGAAGCATTTGATAGTCTGAACTCTAAGCAGGTGAAGCGACTTGTGGTGTCGTCCGGCGCATGTGCTGGGAGGGCACAGGTGAGCAGGAATTGATGTAACGGGTCTGTTCTCCACTAGGTGGCGCTGTTGTGCATACGCGCTCATGCACACACATGTGTATGCACATGCATAGGAGAAGTGAAAATGGCATCACCCAGCTTCCTAGTCTCTGGCACAGGAATTCTGCATTCTCACTGACCCGCAATAAAGTGCCCCTCCTTTGTGTGAGGCTTCCGTCCACTCCCTGCTTCAACACTGGCCGTGTCCAAGCTGCCATTCTGCCAGGTAGTGCTTCCCTCCCAGATTGTATCTCAGATGGGGCTGTGTTTCCAAACCCCTTGCTTCAGAGAACCCTGCAGCTCAGACCCACTCTGACCCTCTGGGGAAGGGTCTCTCTGAGCAATGGCCAGGTGCCAGCTTGCCCCAGAGGATGTCCATGCAATTGCAGTGCAGCAGAGGTTCAGAGTTGTGGCCAGGGGCTGGCTTGCCCCAGAAAAAGTTTGTGTGATTGCGCAGTGGCAAAGGTTCAGAGATTATGGCAAATCACATTGCACACCCGGCGCCATTTCACTGCACTCTAGTGTCTTTGTTCTAATACCAGCAAAATGGCTGTTCTCAGTGCAAAATTGTTGAGTGTTGACTATAGGGTCCATGTGTCTGCCCGCGTGGTCTTGGCCAGCTGAGTGGACAGGGAACCAGGAGCACCTTCATGCTGAAGCACACACGAATACAATGGGGATCAGAGAATTTGCCCCCGTGGCTAGGCCACTGGGACTGCTGTGAGCAAAGCTACTCTAGGATGTCACCAAATCGGGGACAGCATTCCACCCCCCACCCAGGTTCCCACACCATTTACAGCCCACATCTAGCCTAACACCTTCCTTCTCCTTCTTATGGCTGTGTAATATTCCATTGTATATATATATAAAAAACATTATATATGTGTATATATATATATATATATATACACACCACATCTACTTTTTTTAATGTTTACTTTTTGAGAGAGAAAGCATGAGTAGTGGAGGGGCAGTGAGAGGGGGGACAGAGGATCTGAAGTAGGCTCCTCACTGACAGCAGTGAGCCTGAGGCAGGGCTTGAACTCACAAACCAGGAGATCACGACGTGAGTTGAAGTCGGACACCCAACTGATTGAGCCGACATATACCACATCTCCTTTATCTACTCATCTATAGACAGACACTTGAGTTGCTTCCATATTTGGGGTATTATGATAACGCTGCAATAAACAGAGTGCATCTATCTTTCCAAGTTAGTGTTATTGTATTCCTTGGGTAAATATCTGGTAACGGAATTACTGAATCATATGGTAATTCTATTTTTAATATTTTTGAGAAGCTCCATCTAACATGGTGGGTTTTTTCTGAAAATTTTTAGGATAAAATGCACTTTGCATTTTGCCATGACAGATTCAGGTCCCTGAAACCAAAGCTGGGACTCAGGTGAGGTAGGGAAGGGATATAGGCATCTTGGGCACAAAATCAAGAAGCCAGAAAACCTAAGTAGTCAAGATAAAGACTTTAATGCAAGAGTTTTAGAAATCAGACTTAGGGAAGCCAAGAGATAGTTGTACACACACGTTCATAGCAGCATTATTCACAATAGCCAAGAGGTGGAAGATTCTCGGGTGTCCATCAACAGAGGAGTGGGTAACAAAATGTGGCATCTGTACAATGGGATGTTAATCAGCCTTAGAAAGGAAGGAAACTCTGGCACCTGCCACAACCCGGGTGAACCCTGAAGACGCGGTGCGAGCGAAATAAACCAGTCATAAGAGGACAAACATCGTATGCTCTCTCTTACGTGAGGTTCCTAGAATAGTCAAATTCATAGAGACAGAAAGTGGAATGGTGGCTGTCGGGGGCTAAGGGAGGGGACAATGGGGAGTTAGTGTCTAACAGGCGACAGAGTTTCTGTTGGTGAAGATGAAAAGGTCTGGAGGTGGATGGTGGTGACGGTCCCACAACCAAGTAAATGTACCGAACGCCCCACAACTGTATACTCAAAAATGGTTAAAATGGGAAGTATATGTTGTGTATATTTTACAAGTTTAAAAATCAAAATGAATGCAAAAGATCCATAATAAACAAAGCATCAAAAGACTCAGTCAATATTACTGATTTCTCCCTTGTGTCTCAGGCTCCAACAAGGTTTTGTCACGGCACCGTCACTGAGCCCGTCCCGTGACAGACCAGGGGCCAGCTCTTTGACCCAACATCTTCCTTTGACCACTCAGTGATGCCTAAAATCACAGCTTCAGAGGGTACACCCAGGAGGAGAAATTTATGGCAAAACTGGACCCAGAACCCAGGCCAAAAATTCCCATTCTAACAGGGGCATTCCATTGACTTTGCCAGGTCAGTCAACTACACAATAGTAGAAACTAGCTGATAAGTTTCCTTCCTAAGAGGAAGCGTTGATCATGAAGAGGGGACGATGTATGCAGGCATTAGGGAGGAGGAAGAGAGGATGGGGAGAGTGAGGCAAGAATGAGAACGGACTTCATCATTTGCCCCCATATGGGGGACTCTGTGACCAAGGATTTGGGGTGGCAGGACCTGTACCCCAGCCCTGGAGGGAGTGTGAATTAAAAGCATGGTGGCCTGAGCAGAGTCATAGCCCTGTGGCCCAGCCTCCTAACTCTCTTGGGGAGGGTCCCAGCCTGGGAGACGGAGGATAGTTGTGACAACCCCTCCCGCTAACGTTTGGCCCATCTCCCAGGAGAGTTCTCTACATTCCGAAGAGACGCAGGACAAGGGGTCTCCGGCTGGGGCAGGAAGGCCTCGCTGAGGCTGCACGGACTGGGTTTCCCCTTTACTTGGAAGGACATGAGGAGCCCGTGCCCCCTCTGCTGAGGCAGAGGCTGGCATTCTTGCCGCAGGTCAATGGCCTGGGGAAATGCACGCTGGAGGACACAGCCGTGGCCATGGTCACGGCTCAACTCCAGTGGGGTCTCAGGCTCGGAGCGAGCGCCTCAAGCTCTAAGAGGTGGCTTCACAGAGTAGAAGGGGGGCCCGATCTACCCTTAGGAGTCAATGGTTACATTTTTAGGAATTTTGCAAGCCAGTTATTAAACGCAGCTATTATTATAAATTAAATGATACAAATTATATTAAAAACTAATTTAGTTCAAAACATGATTTCCGATTAGTCTCCTGGGGGTTACTGACACCTGCTGGATCTGGATCCGCAGTACTGTGTGTCTCTTGCTGCGTCTGCATTCTGTGACGCCACGTCAGGAGCTTGAATCTGGCTGTAGTAGGAGTGCTTACAACCTAGAAGCTAGCAAAGGCTACGTGCCAGGCTTTCTGGTCTGTCCCACAAGAACGGACTTTTAGGCTTCTGCCTGCACACCACTGACTAGGAGCCTGAAATCTAGTCAACTGGGTCCACCACCCAGCCCATGGCTTCCTCGACCCCCCCAGACCTCCCTTCCCAGCTCCAACGGCACCTCTTCCAGGAAGCCTCCCCTGACTTCTTAGCCTCAATTTCCAAATTCTTTCTCA
>NC_043715.1:26460615-26490529 GCF_006229205.1 Suricata suricatta
TTTCCTTTCTTTTTTTTTTGTTTTTTTTTTTTTTTTTGTTCTTTTTTAATCTCTGTAGAAATCAGTACATTTACTGACTTATATAGTTGGGGCCCCTGGGTGGCTCAGTTGGTTAAGCATCAGACTCCTGGCTTTGGCTGAGGTCACGATCTCACGCTCGGTGAGTTCGAACCCCACGTCGGGCTCTGTGCTGACAGGACAGATCCTGCTTGAGATTCACTGTCTCCTTCTCTCTCTGACCCTCCCCCATTCCCTTATACTCTCTCTCTCAAAATAAATAAGCATAAAAAAACAAACATCTGTGCAGTGTTCTACTCAGCGGCTGCATCATGACTTACTGAACCACACTGCACGGTATTGCGCCCATCCCTTCACAAACAGCTTTCATTACGTCCGGACTTTAAGTTGCCAGAGGGAAGACTTGCTAGGTAACGAGCATGCACGTATTCACATGTTCTCCCCGGTACGTCCCTGGGGCACGCATGCGCACATACACACGCCCCATCTTCGTACAAAAATGGGTTCCTACTACACATGCTGTTCTGCATCCTCCCACTTAGAAATCATTATGACGATGAGGACGATGATGATGTGCTAATATGTCCTGCCCAGTCATCTGGGGCCTGTATTGCTCTCCTGTGGCTACCAGGACAAATTACCACTAACTTGATGGCTTAAAACAACAGAAATGTACCCACTTACAGTTCTGGAGGCCAGACAGCTGAGGTCGGTGTCCCTGGACGGCACTCCCGGCTGAGGCTCTAGGGTGACCCCGTCCCTCGCCTCTTCCAGCTTCTGGTGGCTGCCTCGGCTTGCGGCCACATCTCTCCCATCTCGGCCCCCATGTTCAAGGTACCTTCTCCTCTTCCGTCCGTGTGTCCCGTCTCCCTCTGCTGCCCCAAGAGGGCATTTACCAGCCGCCTGGCTAGCCCACGATAATCTCTTCCTCTCAAATCTGTAATCACATCTGCAAAACAAGAAAAAAGATATTTTGTTGCCATATAAAATAACATCCACAGGAGCCAGGTATCAGGACAGGAATATGTTGGGTGGGGGGAAGGCACTACTTGGCTTACCACAGGCTCTTGGGTGGGGGGACGTCTATAATACGACCACTTTCGAAAAGCAGATAACGATGACAGCCCCAGAGCCCGGTCTGTACGGGACTGTTTGTGAGGACACACGCCAGATTGTGTAGAGGCCGCCGGGCAGTCCTCCCGCACTGCCCACACTGGATCGTTAACTTGTCACCTGGGGCAGGGATGGGGAGCAACGTTACCCCTGGGATGCAGGCAACGGCCCAGCATCTTATGTTTGGTCACAGGCAAAGACGCCACCGTGTCTGGGGGTCTTGAAAGAAAGGGAAGGACTTTTGAATGAGAACAAGCTATGTGTGGCTCCCTGCGTGGGCCACTCACTGGCGGTATGACTTGGAGAAGTTGTGTAAGCTCTCAGAGCCTCAGTTTCCTCAACTATGAAATGGGCTGAGCATCCATCCCTGTTGTGCAGATTCAAGGCCTGGCCCACAGTTGGCTCCAGGACGGAGGAAGGCTGCCCACTAACGTCCTCTGCTCCAGCAAGGCCTTGTCACCAAGGCTGGCAGCAGAGGGGGCCGCCCAGCACTGGGAGGGGAGTGCCTGGCACACAGGAGGACTTCGGTGAGGTTTTGTGGAGAGAAGAAATCTGAGAAGGAGCTGGGATTTCTGTTGAATATTGCCGCGGCCTCCAGGCTGGCCTCGGGGTAGTGCAGGTGGTGACGCTTGACACGGGGCCATCTGACCACAAAGGCTGTAGGGACCATCTGCCCCTCTGATGCCCACTTTGGAGCCTAAGAGGGGCCCATTCCCCACAAGCCCAAAGGTTTAGCGGTATTCTGAACAGGCTCAGGACTGAGAAGAGCAGAGACAGACGCTAGAGAGCACCCCTGAAGACACCCAGAGTCGGGGTGACCGAGCCGAGGCTGTGGAAGAGCCAGAAGTGGCCAGCTGGCTGTGCTCCCAGAGGTCCAGGGGCCCAGGCCCTTCCCCCAGGAGACCACCCGAGGCTGCCAATGGGTCCCAACCCACCCTACGGCAAACATTCCACTTTCTGAGTCCTAGGTCTTCCAGAAAGCCTCAGCCAGAGACAACCGGCAGAGGCCTGGAGGAGGTGGAGGGGGGCAGAGAGAGACTTCGGATGGCCTCCAGGGCCAGGCTGAGTGGAAGCGGCCCGGAGTGCAGAGGCCGCAAAGGTCCTGAGGCTGCAGGTTGGGGAGCAGGCTAGAGAAGGCCCGCAGCGCCATCTGCTGCCCCCTAGTGGCTAGTGACCAACCAGCAGCAGACTTCCCGCCAGCCGGGTCTCCCTGGGTAGAGCTGGGGATGGGGATGGGGAGGCGGCTCTGCACACATTCTGGTGTCATGGTTAACAGCAGGGACTCGAGATGCGCACACACCCGACACACTCATATCCACACACCTGCCCAGATAAAGCAGCGCACGCGCAGGTAACCTTGTGCGCATGTGTGTACAGATAAGCCCACGCCACGTGCACACACAGGACCCTTACACGCGGGCTTCTCCACGGCAATCCCGGCGACATCTGCGTCAGGGACCCATTTGCCCATACATATTCATGTACACCCACAGGAACCATCCAGGCCACATACCAACAAACGCGCTGCTGTCTGTGCCTTTTTAAAAAATATCTTCATGGGCGATAGTTCAGAAAACTTTTGGTGTTGTGTTTCCTGAACCCCGATCATTTAAGAACTATGGTCATGATCTCTGTCACCTGTGTAGGTGCTTTTATTTATTTATTTTTACACCACGAGGAAATTCTTTACTTAACTATTTTAAATGCTTTAGAACTGCATGTGCTTTACTTATTTAACCTTTTAAACTGACTAGCCTTTTTACTGAAATATATTTTTAAAGGGAACTTTATATTCTCACTTTAAGTGGCAAAATGCACTTAACTAAACCATTTAAAAAGAAAATGGTTATTGGCGTCTGGGTGGCTCTGTTGGTTAACTATCTGACTTCGGCTCAGGTCATGGTCTCCTGGTTTGTGAGTTTGAGTCCCACTTCTGGTAAACACAAGCCCCGCTTTGAGTGAGCCCTACTTCTCTCTTTCTCTTTTTCCCTTCCTCTCTCTCCCCCTCCCTGTCTTTACCCATCCTAGGATTCTTTCTCTGCCCCTAACTCACTTGCACACTCTTTCTCTCAAAATAAATAAATTAATAACATAAAATAATTTAAAACAACGTGGTTATTAAGGGGTCCACCATGGACCCTCTAGATTTGTTCTGCATGCCCACCCCAGGTCACCTTTGCCACCTTTGGAAAGCACTGCATTATTCCGAGCCTCATGCCCCCGTGTGGTGGGCAGAGCGGGTTTGTGTCCCAGGGAACTGTGTTGTAGGTGAGAAAGCAGGAACTCAGCGCAGAGGCTCAACTTCCCCAGGGCCCCACGGCTAGGCCTCAAACCAGCTCTCCGGTCCCCACACACTCTGCCCTTCCCAGGGGACGACCCCTCTGGCCTCACCCCTACCCTTCTGGTCACAGGCCAACCCCAGCAGCTTCCCCGCTGGTTCCTCAGCCTTACCCTCCCTGACCCCACTTCCCCCAGTCCCGCCCTCGGTCATCTGCGATCTCCACAGTCCCCCCGGCCCCTGCTTTGCTCCACCTTCTTGCTCTGACATTGGCTTTGCAATTTCTGGGCAGGCTCTTGGTGAAGCTCCTCCTATATCCTCGTACTTGACTCATTTCTCCTCCCTCTTCCTTCATCAAACTCCAACTCCTTCCAAAATGAGCCTCCCCTCCCTGACCCCTCCTTATGGCTCCTCCAATGGCTCCCATTCACTTTCCAACCCACACTCCTGATAGTGGCCTACAAGGCCCTATGTGATCCTGCTCCATCTACTTCTGGATCTTATCACTCACCACCCACCCTTCAGCCACTTGGCACCTTCCAAGAAATGGGCTGTGTTGAGCCTCTTCCTACCTCAGGGCCTTTGCACTTGCAGTACTTGCTACTCAGAAGGCTCTTCCCCAAATCTTTGGTTGGTATGCGTCCGTTCCTCATTTAGGTGTCACCTCCTCAGAGGTCCTCCATGACCACTGTCTAGGCACTCACCGTGCCCCAAACCCATTGCTATCTAAGATGTCCCCAACCCATTATTTTCTCTCTTGTCTGTGCTTTTATTCCCTGGCCCAGGCCTGGTCATTTTCTGTCCACTTGTTCCCTTGCATAGTCTCTGTTATCCCAGCAGGATGTAAGCTCCCTGAGGGCAGGGAGAACCGGGCACCAGGTAGGTCCTCAGTACGGAATTGTTGGGTGTTGACTGTAGCATAGAGGTGTTGGCCCCCGTGTTCTCAGCCAGCTGAGGGAACTGCGTGCACCTTCATGCCGAGGCACGGACAGACGAGTCCAATGGGCATCAGAGAATTTGCCCCTGTGGCTAGGCCTCTGGGACTGCTGTGAGCAAAGCTAGTCTTGGATGTCACCAAATCAGGGACAGCATCCCCCCTCCAAATTCCCATACCCACCCCTTCTGGCCTAACACCCACCCTCTGGCTGAGGCCTCCTCTTCCTGCAAGCCTGCCCAGCCCCCTCCCCAGGAGGGAGATCTTTATGAGGCACAGAGCAAAGCCTTCCCTGGAGCCTCCCCCGTATGCATTTAGCCGGAAGCACACCCTATTCTGAGTAAGTGACACTGCCTGCCAGACAGCCACCTCCCACCGGCCAGCACGGCCCACAAGGATAAGGAGCCGGACCGGTAGTCTGCAGAGCCGGGACTCAGTGCCAGTCACGGTTCTGTCCGAGAAATAGAATAAGTAGAAGATTAACTTTTTGTTTTTTTCAAGGAAGGGGCTTGCTTACGTGATTGTAGAGGCTGGCCGGGTAGAGGCTGGCCCAGCAAGTTTGAAGTCACAGAGCAGGGCAGCAAGCCGGCTGGAAACCAGAGCTTCTCCTGCATTCTGTGGGCCGGACTGCTACTTCCTCAGGGAGGCTTCCGGTTTTGCTTTCCAGATCTTTCAGTTAATTGGATGCAGCCCACTCAGACTATAAAGGATAATTGCCTTTACTTAAAATTTACTGATCGTAGGAGCACCTGGGTGGCTTGGTCAGCTAAGCGTCCAACTTCAGCTCAGGTCATGATCTCGAGGTTCCTGAGTTTAAGCCCCACATGGGGCTCTGTGCTGACAGCTCAGAGCCTGAAGCCTGCTTCAGATTCTGTGTCTCCCTCTCTCGTCCCTTCCCCCGCTCACCCTCTCTCAAGAAATAAGTAAACATTAAAAAAAAAGGTTACGAGAAAACCTACTGATTGTAGATGTTAATCTTCACTTGCAAAATCCCTTCACTGGCAACACCTGGCTAATGGTTGATTGAAGAATTGGGCCTAACCTTCCTCCAGATCCCCCTTGGTCATTCAGTACCCATGGACGAGTTCTCAAGCCACACTTAATCTCCAGATAAAGACAATAACGAAGTCATGCTTCCATTTAATATGATGCAACTATCCTGTGTTTATAAAAAAAAAAACATGCTGACTTTTTCCCAGGAAAGGATGCCAAATTCTTGGATTACTTTTCTCTCTGGTGTCCTGTAACTAAAATCCTGTGATATGTTAGGTTTTATGTTTGTTTTTTTAAATGTTTTATTTCTTTTTGATAAAGAGAAAGAGCATAAGGGGGAGGGGCAGAAAGAGAAGGAGACACAGAATCTGAAGCAGGCTCCAGGCTCTGAGCTGTGAGCGCAGAGCCCGATGTGGGGCTCGAACCCACAAACCTGAGATCATGACCTGAGCCGAAGCTGGAGGCTTAACTGACTGAGCTACCCAGGCGCCTCAGTCTTATGAATTCACCTAATGTTAGAAGATAAGGAGATGAGGGAAGAAAACATATATACCAGCTTGTGTGTGCATATGCAAACATACGCATAACAATATGAGGACCGTTCCTGACAACTACAGTCCTCATGTCTCCAGCCGGTCACGTGGTTGTAACTGGTATTTGTAACTCTCTTCTACACTATCCATTCCATGTCCTCAGCGAGCACCTCAAATGGTTATGGTTCCCACCTGGTGAGGGGGTGGTGGCGACCCAAACCTTCATTCCTCAAGAGTCAGGCCATTAGTAATCCTACCTAAATTGGATTGTAACTTTCCATTGGCTTTATTCATAGGGCACGGTACATAATGGATCTCCCAAATTCCCCAAATCTTATCTTCATTTTATTAGTAACAGCCTAATTTCCTCTTGACAGCCAAGATCAGTCCACCCAGCCAATAACTCCCTTCTTTGCCTGTTGATTCAGAAACCTGAGGACCCTAAAGCGGACAGGTACTTGTCTTAGCTTTCAGTTCAATGGGATCATTGAGTCTCCTGGTGGAGGCATTTCTCTCTGCTGTGGCTTGAATGGTATCCCCCAAAGCTCATGTCCATCCGGAACCTTGGAATGTGAAAAGCAGTCTTACAGGCGTAAATCCAATGACCGGTGTCTGACAAGGTCGTATAAAGACACAGAGACACAGAAACAGGAGTTTCTGCCATGTAAAGGAGACAGAAAATAGTCACACAGTGACAAGCCAAGGAGCACCAAGAATGGCTGGCAACCGCCAGAAGCTAGGAGAAAGGCCTGGAACAGGCTCTCCCACAGGGACCCCAGAGGGAAGCAACCTGCCAACACTGAGGTCAGACCTCTAGCCTCCAGAACTGTGAGAATAGATGTCTACAGTTGTTAAGCCACCCGGTTTGTAGAATTTCTTGTGGTAGTTCTCAGAAACGAATATTCTCCTTTAGGAACTAAGGCTTCTAGAACAAAGCAGGAGAGTGTGGGGAAGAGAAGCAAAATTTTTGCTAATGGATCAGTAGGGTAATAGTGGGTGATAAGACTCCCATTTCTACCCCTTGATTCCTGGACTCATGAACCCTCTGGGAGGAGGGATGGGAGAAATAGCACCGTATGCTGGACATGGACTAGAGCATGTACAGCCTTCTGGAGACAGTCCTGCAAAGTACTGCCACCTGAAGGCGCCATGTGGTTCAGTCCCAGGCACCTTGTGAAGGGCGCAGAAGTCCTGCAGTGGCATCAAGCTGAGGTTTCCAAATTTACTTGACCATGAGCTCTATTTTTTGTGATGTTTCTTCTTTAGAAGTAAGATTCAAGAAAACACACATCGAAAAATGCAAACTCAAAACGTTGCTACGGTTTGAGTAGAAATAAGGAAATTTTTGTTGTTTTTAGCTATTTAATTGCCACTTAATGGAGATCCAAACCAGTAATTTTCTAAATATTAAAAGTGCTATGAAGTAATTATCATACATTTAGTCACCTGCTGTGGATGCGCTGACGTTTCCACCACATCGGCCACCGGCCAGCTGTCTTAAGCCTGATCTGTGGTCTGAACATTCCCTACCTCGTCCCGGTGCAGTCAATCTGAACCTGTGTCAGCTGCCCTCAGGAGCATCTTCCTGGGGCTATTTTGGGCCCATGGAATCTGGAAGCTCCATACCCAACATGGGGCTTGAATATATGACCCTGAGATCAATAGTCACATGCTCTACTGGCTGAGCCCGCCGGGTGCCCCAATGTCACTAAGTCTAAATCTGGAGAATTCAAGTTTGGTGGATTAGTACGTAAGCCAGTACTGCTGGGATCAGGGAATGGGGACACAGTATATTCTTAGTAAATTAGAACTTTCATGGCCTTACATTTTCATTCTTCATTAGTACAAACAGTCCCTTTATAAAAAGAAGCAAAACATTCAGATTACTTACAAATCAGCAACTTAATTGTTGACCATCCAGTGGTCAAGGGACATGGAGCAAAATGCTAAGATGACAAGTCTCTTCCAGGGTCATTCATAGTAAAACTTTATTGAACAGAAAACCCAGCAAAGGTTTTTACCTCTGCAAAGTTCCCCTTGGTTTAAAGTAAAGCACTGCATTTTAAAAAGCAATTATACATAAGTCTTCCCTAGAAAAGTCCTGCTAAAACATGTCTAGCAATTTCATTGATTATATAAAGTAGTACACTTAGTGTAATTTAAACATTCCAACAGGAATCGAATCGTACCAGCAGAACCATTTCTGCATCTATGAGATTTATGTACAAACACACATGCAGACACACATCTGAAAAGTTCCTCAGGCAGAAGCATGCGACACTAATGCCTTCTACTTACAATGCCTATTAAACTAAATACAGTATATATTAAAGCTCTTCGGAATAAAGACAAGAGAAGCCTTGGGCAAAACTTTTGTTCATTAATTTGTATCATGGCTTCACGTCTTAGTTTCTGCTCTTCCTTGACCACAAAAGCATGTCCTTCTCCTTGTTGGTGCTTTACGAATTCTGTGCCATTGCCATGTCCGGGTGAGGAAATCTAGCTGGAGTCAGATGACCCAGTCCACGCCTGTCGAAGCCTCCAGCAGCCAGAAAGCAAGCACTGTCAGTTTGCTATGGCTGGGGGACCTTCCGGAAGAAGAGAAGCAAAGAAAGTCTTGAAGACAAGCCAGGCTGTGCTCATAAATGAAGGGCTGGTCTGCTCATCGTCCAGTACGTCCCTGTCTGGAGGGAGGTGGTTGGGGTCTTCGATTTCTGCATCGGGACCTTCCTACAGTTATGAAATACAATGAGAACACAATTAGGACCGTGATAAATACCAAATAATGTAATGCTGTTAGGAAAGGGCAGACTAAATCCCTGGCCCCATGGTCCAAGCAGCCAGGCAGGCAGGACGCCAGGGAATGGGGTCCTAGGCTGCATGGAGTTCCCGGGCCTCACAGCACAACTGTGCTGGTGACGTTCTCACAGTTCTGAAAACTCCTGGCAGTAAAATTAAAAGAAATGAGATAACCAGATCCTTATTAAACTCATAAATTAAATTAACCACTTAATTAAATATGAATATTCTAATTTTGGCAATATTCTGAGTTAAGAAGCTAAAAATGGAAACCCAGGGTGATAATTTATATTATAAAAATGGTAACAGTTGGGTGAGAATGTATTTTACAAAAGAATTCCTTTAGGATTATGCATTAAACTGCTTTATAAATTTAGGGAAATTCTCCAGGAAATCTACTGAGACACGCCTATACTCTTAATCCTTAATTAGAGTAACTATCCATTAGCAGGGGCGCCCGGGTGGCTCAGTTAGGCATTCAACTTCAGCTCAGGTCATGATCTCCTGGTTTGTGAATTTGAGCCCCATGCTGGGTTTTGTGCTGACAGCTCAGAGCCTGGAACCTGCTTTGGATTCTGTGTCTCCCTCTCTCTCTGCCTCCCACCCCCCACTGATGCTCTCTCAAGAATAAAAATATCAAAAGTTTTTAACAAAAAAAAAATTATCCCCCCCAAAAAAAAATTATCCATTAGCAGTTTCCATGGTATAACACGTTACAGACCACTGAAATTCAAAACCACTGGGCTAAAAAAAACCATCATATATGCCAAAATGCACATTGCCAAATGTCAAAAAATACCTGATGGATTTTATGGCACATTCAATGTTTTTTAAAAATTGCTTCTGCTCAGGGCACCTGGTGGCTCAGCCGGTTAAGCATTCAACTTTGGCTACGGTCATGATCTCACAGTCTCTAGAGTCGAGCCCTGCATCAGGCTCTGTGCTGACAGCTCAGAACCTGGAACCTGCTTCAGATGGTCTCCCTCCCCCCGCCCCTCCCTGACTCATGCTGTCTCTCTCCTCCTCAAAAATAAGCATTAAAAAAAAATAGCTACTACTCTAAGAATAAATTGGAACAAATTTTGACCCTTCAGCCTAATTAAATGGTAAACTATGAGGCTAAATATCTAAAGGTTAAGGATTGGAGAGCCTGGCACTTCACGTCAAGCTTGCTGGGCTCCTGTGCGGGCTCCTTACCTGTAAGTTATTGTTGGGGTCCTGATTCACAGCTTCAGGAGGAGGACCATCCTGGGGGAAGTTCTGAATTGGCCTCTGTCTAAATGGAAACCACCCAACGTGATGCCTTCAAAGGAAGCACATAAAAGCTTATCTTAGCTAATCACAGTGAAATTCACTCAAGAGTTTGTGATCAGATAAGGTTCCCTTTGCTCCCCTCCTCTGATTATAAGCTCACAGCCACACCCATCTGCAGAGATTTCTGTCACACCAATTCCTAGCCGTCTTCACTGGCCCGTTGGCTTCTTCAAGGTCACTATGGGGCCTATGTTTTATTCATCATTGTATGCCCAGCAACGTTAACAGCACCTGGCACATAGTATGTGCTCTATAAAGGACTGCTCATCCAAACTAAACTTTGCACATGAAAACCTGAACTGGGAGATGGGGGAGGAATAAATATACACACACACACACCCAGAGGCAGGACTGGGATTATAATTTAGATAATAACCTAAGATAATACCTAAGTTTGGTCACTTAAAATATATGATTCTAGAGGCTATGAAACTTAAACTGACTATGGGGCATCTGGATGGCTCAGTCGGTTAAGCATCCAACTTCGGCTCAGGTTATGATCTCACTGTTCATGGGTTTGAGCCCCACATCAGGCTCTGTGCTGACAGCTAGCTCAGAGCCTGGAGCCTGCTTCAGATTCTGTGTCTCCCTCTCTCTCTGACCCTCCCCTGCTCATGCTGTCTCTCTCTTTCAAAAATAAATAAAAATCATTAAAAAAAAAACCTTACACTGACTAGAAGTTTTATTTGGAAAATCCAATTAAGTGCAAGTTTTGAAGCAAATATGACAAAATATTAATAATGATTCTGGATTTATGAGTATTTGTAATATTATTAAAAATTCCTCAAGATTTTTAAAACTAAAATAAAAATTTTCACTCTAGAGGAAAAATTTGTCAGTCTCAACCACGAACAAGGACATATCACTCTACGCCAGGGTTTCTCAACTTTGGCACCACTGACATACTCGGCTCGCTATTTACCGGGGGGCTGTCCTGTGTACTGCAGGGTGCTCAGCGGCATCTCTGGCCTCTACCCACCAGATGACAGCAGGGCCACCCCCCTAGCTGCAAGTCAAAAACGTCACACTCTGGGAGTGCAAAATCATCCTAGTTGAGAACCACTACTCTGAGCCAAGGACAAGCCAAATGTCAGGTCTGTACAGGTTCCTTGGCCTTTACACGTGCAGATGGTCAGTGCTGACCTTCACCCTGGAAAGCAGCAGCTACAGCTTGATAAACATGTTTGTATTCAAAACAAATCAGTTTTCCCTTCCATGCCTCACAACGGCTGTATTACTGTGGTTCATGAGCCTGGCAGGTACCTTATCTAGAAGAAAACAGAATGTTCTCCTTGCATTAACACACGATTAATGTGTTTTCAGCAGTGCCCAACCAGGCCATCAGTTCCTTGCATTGAAAGTGCCAGAAGCTATGCTATTGAAATACACTTCCATTAATAATGACTGAGACTGCTCAAAAAGAGAAAAATCTGAACTTGGTTTGAGTCACCATGCAGTGTTAACTTGTGGTGAGTAAGGGCAAAAAAGAAAGCAAAACCACGTGCTTACAGGTACATAACGACGGTGGCCCCCATGACCATGAGGAACCTGCTCAGGGAGGAGTAGAAGTAGAGGATACTGAGAAAAACGGAAAATGTGGCTGCTGAATAGGTCCAATCCAACCAATCTCGATTTATCTCGTCATCCTCTTCCACGATAGGGCCACCTTGTGCATTCATCCGCAAGTTCTGATTGGCCCCGGGATTAACCACCACTGGAGGAGCAGCGTTCTGATTGGCTGGCTGGTTCTCCGCGGGAAACTGGTTGTGAATAGGGGCTGGAGCAGGTGCAGAAACCACAGGTATCTCTTGTGCACTTGGTGAGGGGACAAAAGCCCCTGAGGCAGCGGTGGCCGCTAAACTAAAGTACAAATGACAGAAGCAGATACTGTTGAAGGCACAGCACTGTAAAGACTGTGCCTTTCATAATCTTATCTACGAAGGATCTTTTACGGTTAAGAATTGTCAGTAGGTACGTGAAAATCCTGACTTTTAAGTTAGTGAAGAATTTCGTTACTAACAGTCATATCTATAAATGCCTCTTCTGCTCCTAAGAGAGCCACGCTGTAAATTTCCCCTGGGGCTAAGCATTTAAGGCCACTATAAAAGTACGGTACAATAAAAAACTAAAGCTTTCACAAAGCTTTGAAGCTACCACATACTGAAAAGGAAGTAAAGTAGGTAAAGACACAAACACCCCTGAATTAGCACATGAATTAGGTAGGAGGTATGGGTCCTACCCTCCTCCACCCACCGACCAGACGACCAGACAGAACAGGGCGCTGCAGAAACTGACGAAGGCCCACTGGGTCCTGCAGCCCCAGCCCGGCGCCCAGCACCAGGGAAGGACTCACTATTGCATGTAGTACTGCCGCGCGTAGATCTGCTGGAACCAGGAGAGCTGCAGCCAACCGTAGGTTGTATAGCCCGAGAAACCAGGTGCCAGCCCTTGGAAGGCTGGCTGGGCAGCTTCAGGCCTATGGAAGATTTTTAAAAAACACTCATTTTGACTTGGTTTAGTATGAACAAATGGAGAGCTTAAATTACAATTAGAACTTCAAATCAAAGACAAAAGCTCCATGACAGCTACACGGCATACTGTGGGATGCCCTCGTGTGACACAAGCACAGACAGTGCCACTAAAGCCCCCCTACCACGGCCCGGAGCCCACAGGGAAACAAGAGCCCATGCCCGGCACCAGGTTCTCATGCCACGTTGCTCCCCCCTCCCATTTCCTCCCCACCCCTAAATCTGACTACATGGGGCAGGGAGGGGGGGCAGAGTCCTGTGTGTATGCGGCATGACTCACACATGCTTTCTGACCACTCGGGCCCTCTACAAGCTGCTGGGCTGCCATCTCCCTGGATCCCCGACAACGTTGTGGGGAGGGAGCTTTCCGTTCCATTTCACAGAAGGGAGTCCGAACACAGCTCAGGGAAGACCAGGGATTTGCACAAAGTCACTGAGCTAGTTAAATAGCAGGGCTGCATGGGAGACCTGTTTGACATCAAACTCCTGTTTCTTAAGCAGCCTCAGCAGAGCACAGGAGTGCCATCTTTGGCTTTGTGTGCCTTACACCGTGAACTCCTTAGGCAGCAATTCAAAACTCAAGCTATAAAAATTACGGTAAGATCATGAATTGGTTATGTGAACGCCTCTGCTGGTTAACTCCCATCCTTAAAGTTATATGTATTCGCTGTTCAATAAATATGTGTTGGATAAAGTTGTAAGTTTTATCAAGGGGAAATTCACATAGATATGGGCCACAATTCTCAGGTTGTATAGTCAGAATAAGGGAGGCAGTTTTAAGTGGTTCTATCCAATTATCCAATTTATATGCTGACAGTCTTTTAACCAAATTCCCTACCCAGAGTAGTTCTAAACTGGTATTCCAGTTCAAGTAGGTCTTGGTATAATACTGTTTTTGATCATTTCAAAAAACTGCAGTGCGAGGAAATGAGACCATAACAAAGTGCTTCTGTAGCTCTCATAAGGACAGCAGTGTAGATATGCGAGGTAACTCCAAGGTTTTACTCAAGTATGTAGGGGTGAACTGACAGGGCAACTGGGAATTACTGCTAAATACGTCAGAGAGGAGAAAGCAGAAGAGGAGTAGATGAAACAAGCATGGCGGAACCTCGATCGTTACTGGGCGCGGGTGATGGCTATGTAGAGATGCATTACACACTTCCCTCTGCTCGTGTGTGTATTTGAAATTTCCATTAAGAAAAGAACAACTCATTCCCCAAACACCAGACTTCATCAAAATCAAGTATTAAAAACTAGTAGGAAAAGGGAAACAGGGGAATTGAGGGGTTACAGAATTTCAACTCGCAGTTAATTATCTTTTCCCATAAGAACTTTCATAATAAGGTGGTACAAGAAGTTATGAAATCCAAACATCAGAACATTTAGTCTAGAAAAGAGCTCTAATTGCTCTAAAGAAATGACCTTTTTCCCTAGCACCATGGGCTCAGTCCTTGGCAGAGCATTTCTTAAACAATTTTTTCACCTTTTGTCCCCCATTGTTATGACAGACAAAGCACAAAGCCACTCAGCAAAGCAGCTGCGAAATGCTCACACCAGCTGTCTCCTCTGCGGCAGCACTAATTCCCCACCATGAGGTCAGCACAATGCAAAGCATCCCAGTGTGGGAGGGGAAATGCCACATTGTCAACACATGCATCCCTATATGTTTATATGTACTTAAAAGGCTATGTATTTTTTTAAATGTTTTATTTATTTTTGAGAGCGAGAGAAAGATAGCACGAGCAGGGGAGGGTCAGAGAGGAAGACATAGAGTCCGAAGACAGGTTCCAGACTCTGAGCTAGCTGTCAGCACAGAGCCCAATGCGGGGCTCAAACCCATGAACCGTGAGATCATGATCTGAGCCGAAGTCGGATGCTTAACCGACTGCACCACCCAGGTGTCCCCGCACTTTATTCTTAAAATTGATGCAAACGATGTACATCCATACTGTACACACCTGCTTCTTTATGAGGACACTCACCTTGAGATGTTCTCCCATCCAGAGGGAGAAAGGTTCCGAAGAAGCTCCCTTTGCCTTAAACTCTCACCTGAGGAGCCCCCAGGATACTGTCCCTGAGGAAGACCAGCGGGCTGCTCTGCGGATTCGGCAGCCTAAACAAGTGGAAGATGAACATTAGAACAAAGGATCTGATGCAACAGTCTGCAACCCAACTGAAAGGGTTATTCTGCTGTGAATGGCTTATACCCCTCACCCTGAACTTCACAAAATTGAATAGACGCAGTGTTATGTAAAAAATATTCTGAAATTTGTTCAACCCAATTTCAATATACAGATATTTTTAAAAGCCGTATTTTTTCCTACAGTAACTACGCTGTAGTTTCATTAGAATCTTCCAGTGAAGTGATCACTGGTGAGAAAGCATCCTGATAATGTTCTACAGATCTTATGGCGCTAAATTTACTAAATCAAGAAACTAAATCCAACCAACAAGATTTATAAATACAACCCAGTCAGCAACCTAAAAGAATTTTCTATGCTATGTTCAGATGTTTCAGGAAATAGAGCTGTAATGCTAATTTAGCTCTACACTAGATACACTAGAATATTACTGCATCTTCAAATCAACACCACAAAATGAAAAATAAACAATTTTAACTGTCAAATATAAGTCTTTAGAGATCGCTTGATTGAGACGGTGGTCTTTTCCTATCTAATTAAATAAATCATAATGAAAATTTACAAAGGAGGGGTGCCTGGGTGGCTCAACTGGTTGAGCTTTGACTTCAGCTCAGATCATGATCTCGTGGTTCATGAGTATGAGCCCCATGTTGGGCTCTGTGCTGACAGCTTGAAGTCTGGAACCTGCTTCAGATTCTGTGTCTCCCTCTCTTTCTCTGCCCCTCCCCTGCTCGTGTTCTGTTTCTCTCTCTCAAAAATAACCATTAAAAAAGAAAGAAATTTCCAAAGGAAATATATTCACTTTTGTGCTATTTATAAAAAGTAGTGATTCCTTACAAGAAATTTATTATGTACCAAATTCAATAAAAGCCCATTTTGAGTGCCTTGCTAATTCAGAGATCTAGATATGCAGCTATTATAGGTCAAATCATGTCCCAGAAAACAGTGTAACGTAGAACTCTATTTTTCTACTACAACACTAACGGCATAGTCTACTGCTAGAATAATAAACACGCACGTGTACTGGTAAGCTTCTCATTCTTTATTCTCACTGGGGTAGAAACAAAATATTACTTGATAAAAAGGTAATAAAATCTCTTAAGAGTTTTATTCAACTCCCTTTATTTCTACCTTGAGGTCTGAATGACACAGATGGTTATAATCTTGAAAATGCAGAAATACCTTTGTGCTGGTCTCTGACATTTTTGAAGGCCCCTTCACATTGCATACCAGATGCAAAACATGCCGTTTTTCCTGCTAAAAGAAAGAAGGAGGTACTTTAGGACCTGAATTCAACCGTAAGTGCTCAAAAACATTCAAAAGTTAATGTGTAAATGATGTACCTTTGGAAGCAAGTCCTTGAGACACTGGTGATCCAACAACAGCTTCCCAGAATAAATTAACCTCTGGTCCTCTGGACACTGGGCATGGAAAGAAAGAGTAGCACAGGTCAGCAGTCAGCTCACACGAGTTCCCAAACACAGAAGAAACTGGTTTACACACAAATAACTTGAATGGATGTGTTTTTACCTAGAATCACAGGAAAGCATTTTTTCAAAGGTCTCATATACAAAACTTCTCTGTAAAAGTGCTGAACTCTGAATGTCTAACATGCAAGTAAATTTCGGAGGGCAAATTAATCCACAAAACCAATGGTGACCTACTTGACTTTTAAACTCCTACGGAAATACCTTTCTGCCACTAAAAACACAAATTTTATTTGGGGATCCTACAGCAACTAACTTCAAAACCTGGTTTGGTCTCACAGAAGAGTCAAAGTACTCCCAACCAAGGTCGGCCTTCACCACAACCACCTCGTCTTGTCCTCACGTAACACGGGGCAATTCTAAACGAAGCTCTCAGAGACTTCCCAAAATACAAATGCAGGTATAGAGAAGCTGGTGTGGGAGGTACCATTTCATATAACCCTGTGAGATCTAATATTCCTATGTGAAGGGAGGAAAAGTCTGAAATTGACTTGTCCACGGTCACCTGCTGCTAAAGAGTCAAAATTCCAACCCCCTCTTCTCCATTCCAGTGATTTCAAAATCAAGGGACTCTACACACTTTCATACAAATCTGATTTTTAAAAATCTAGTTTTAATTCCTTTAAGAACCATACGTAAAGATAATGGTGTCAAACGATATATACCAAAGTCAGTACCCTAGAGATCAGTAAACAATGCCAGAATAAACCATTTTGCCAAATTAGGAATAAAGCTGCTCCTGCCAAGTAGCTGGAGATTGTTTAAAACAATCAAAACAATAACCGCATCGATTTATCTGCATGAACCAGATGTTTTGACACTGCCCCTAAAGCAAACTACAGAACCAAACTGGATGCTGCGCTCACCACTGTTCTGCTTGACTTTATAGGTAAATGCCATACACACAATTCTGTAAAATGCTACTGTAGAGGTGGGATCCTACATTAGAGAGTTCCACACCAGTAAAGGTTTGAAATCAACAGGTGCCTGTAATTTAAACATTTTCCTTTTTAAAGGACTGAATTGATACTCTATGCCTTTACCCAGAAGCTTATCTGAAAAAAAACCCTAAATATGTTAAACTATTATAAAAGTAAGACTTCTCAGGTTAGAAACCAAATGCTGAGTGTTCTCCAGACATCCTTTTTTAAGCACCAATGGGCACACCTGAGACACCTTTTATTTACAACTCTCGGTCTTCAGACTTAACAGGGATGACGTTTGTCACGCAAGCAAGCCCTTAAGGGGAGCTCTCCTCCAAAACACTGCCTTTTACCAAATGATGCAACTAGAGACGACACCAGTCCGTGTATCTAACAGCCATTCTCACAGCAACACGGCCACCTAGTCTCTTGGAAGCAGCCGTGGTGAAACTACAAACGGCCCGAGGTGAGCGCTAAGGGAACGCAAGCTTATCAGACACACACACACAATTCAAAAGAATAACTCAGAAGGAAAACTCACTTCTATACTCCATCCTGAACAAATGAGGAACAAAAACAGCCTGACCCGTGAGCCACTGCTCACTGCAACTCTTCAGAGAACAAGGAACAATTTCACAGTCTTTTGGGGGCCCCCCGCCTCCTCCCGGCTGATGGGGAATCACACTCGTGGGCAGTAAGGCCCACTGCTGACACTTACATAAGATCAGAACGAAAGTAAATACAGGAAGGTCCGGCTCACAGCCTCCGTCACGTGGTGGGGAGAGAGGGCGGGGCTAAGGGTGAGGTTGACAGATGTGTCAACCAAAACAAAGCGAGGAAGTCGGTAATTGAGGGGCCGAAGTCTGAAAACGCAGACTCAGGAAGACTCTAGCCACCGGCTTTCCTTCTCACTCGCTCTGATCAGAAAGTGCGAGGGGCTCCTCCCTGGGACACAGGCTGCGGGGCCCGGCGCGGCGGGGAGGCGCCCCGGGCGGAAGGTGGCCAGGGCGGGGAAGAGCCACGTCTAGCTCCTGGGCGTGGGACCTTAAGCACACACTCCCTGGGCGCGGACCGCGTCTCCGGAGCCCTGGCCCAGCAGGCCGCCTCCGCTCCGCACCGACACGCTGCGTTCAGAAAATTCACTCCGCTTCTATCCAGTGGATGCAATCCTAACGCCGAACACCTAGCCGCCCTTGTCCTTTCGGGGGGAAACCGAGGCTGGTGATTCACCCAAGGTCAAACTGCGGTCTCAGCGGCGTAGCTAAGGCCGGAAGCCAGAGCTAAGGGACGGGACAGTGGTCGGGGGTGAGGAGAGAGGGGCTGGAGGGTGATAGCCTCAGGGGCTGGGGTACACTGAAAGCGAGGTGACAGGGGAAGGCGGGGCGATGGTGGCCTAGGACGTGGAGGTGACGACCACTGGGCAAGGCGAGGCGGCGCCTACATCGGTAGGACAGAGAAGGGACAGAGCCTGGGGAGTGAGCGGGCGAGGGCCAGCCGTCGGGGGAGAGACGGCGAAGGGAGGAGAAAAGCTGTAGGGGAAGGGGAGACCGGCGCAAGGAGGGCCGAGGTAACGACTGCGGGCCGGGAGTGGGCGCTGGCGGCGGGAGTCGGGGGCTCCACTCACCGGGCGCTCGGGATAGACGCGGCTCAGATGGGCCTTGAGCCGGCCCACGCTCCAGCTGCGGTCCCCGCTCAGCTCCAAGTCGCGGTGGCGCTGGTTGGGACTCTTCACCAGGAGCGTGATGGGCTCGGGCTCGGGCTCGACCTCCATGTCAGCGGCGCTGTGGCTTCCGCGGCGCTCTTGAGAGGCCAGGCTGGCGGCGTCGCATCCGCTCCGCAACACTCGCAACGACTGTACGCGTCTCTGGGGCGCGCGCCCCCACCTCAGGCGCCCTTTTATAGGCACCTCGCGCTGGGGCTCTGCAGCGAGCACACTCTGTGGCTGCATCCCATTGGCTGAGGCGGAGGTCACGGCCCTAACGTGGCCCAATCGGCGCCCGGATCCGTGGGCGGAGGGACGGGCCGAACACGTGGGCGCGGCTGATGCAACCCGCCGCCTTTGCGTCACCTAAAGTTGCTGCTGCGGCCCCGGAACTCCCGTTCGGCGGCCATGTTTGGGTTCGCTCCGAACCTGACGGAACTGGCGTGCGACCCAGACCCGAGGGAACTGGGTGCGCCGTAGCTTGGGTTTCTCCGGGAGCCTGGCGTTGGGTCAGCCCGGCAGCTCGCCGGTTTGGCGGCCTCTGCAAATTGTTCTCTCACAAAACGGCGCTCCCCACCCTTTCTCACCCCCAGCTGCCAAGGCCCACTTCCCCTTTCCCTTCCTGGGCGCCCCAGCCAGCCCTACTCGTGAGGCCTCCCCACGCCTACCCCGGCCCCAGCCCGAAGAACGGCTGGGTCAACCCGATTGCGAGCCCACCCGGAAGGGCGGCCTTAGCGTGAGGAACAAGCCTGGCAGATTCTTCCTAGGCTACTTCCGAGCCATACTTGGCCCTTCCTTCTTCTGTGGCCTCAGACGTAAACCTTACACCCTCAAGCGTGGGTCATGACCTTTGTGGCTGGCAAATGGGCCGCGGTCCAGCTTAGGCTAGGAGACCCTTCCAGAGGGCCTCGCTTCAAAGGATACTAAAACATGCCCCCTTTAAATTGCAGTTGAGACAAGGCAGAGGGTTCTTAGTTACGGCCTCTCTGATTTAGGCTCCCTCCCCTCTGTAGGGGAAAAAAAATATATCTCGTAAAACAAAACTGACCGAACGCGGGGCCCCATCCTTACTCCAGTCCTGTTGGGACATCTGTTTATGCAGGTGTCTGGGCACTTGGCAAGGGCAGGAGGCTAATGGGAGGGTCCTGGTCTGGTTGGTACCTGTACTACCACAGACTGGGTGGCCTAAAGGACAGAAATGTATCCTGTCGCACCTCTGGAGGCCGGAAGTCCGACATCAAGGTGTTGGGCAGGGTTTGTTCCGTCTGAGGGTTTTGAGGGAGAATCTGTTGAATGCCACTCTCCCAGCTTCTGGTAGTTTGCAGGTGATCTTTGGACCTCTCCGGTGTGTGGCTGCATCATCTCATCTCTGGCTTCGCTGTTACATGGCGTTCTCCCTGTGTACGTGCCTTCAGTCATTTTCCCTGCATGCATGTCTGTCTCTGTGTCCCCAACCCTCCCCCCACCCTTTTTGTAAGGACACCACTCATACTGAATTAGGGTCCACTCTAATGACTTTATCTTAACTTGATCATGTGCGAAGACCATATTTCCAAATGCAGTCACATTCACAGGTACCGGGGCTAGGACTTCAACATCCTTTTACACATTCAATCCACAACAGTTGGCCTTAATGTAACACAGAACTAGGGTGGCTGCTTTTTCTTTTCTTTTTTTTAAATATATATTTTTGAGAGACACACAGGGAGCACAAGCAGGGCAGGGAGACACAGAATCCGAAGCAGGCTCCAGGCTCCAAGCTGTCAGCACAGAGCCCGAGGCTGGGCTCAAACTCACCAACCGGGAGACCATAACCTGAGCTGAAGTCAGATGCTTAACCCACTGAGGCATCCAGGCGCCCCGAGAAAGCTCCTTTTCAAGGACTTTGGTGATTGTTGCCTATAGCATATTTAGAGAAACATTAAATCCAAGTCCACAAACATGCCAGAACTAGGAAGATAAACATGGAGTGATCCTATTCTTAGTAACCTTACAAATAGTATAGGGGTGATAAGACAGTACAAAAATACAGGAATAAAGGACAGCCCCAAAGTCTCCCACATTTCTGAAGGACTCATGATTACATTGAGGGATTCCACAGTGGCAGGAGGGGGAGTCTGAGAAATCTTGATGGAAAAGGTAGAATCTGAGCTGAACTTTGAAGGATGAATGTTTGAAGAAAAATAATAATGGCAGTGATTACTGATTAAGCCCCATAGGGTGCCTGTATACAGAATTTATGTAGGCAATGTAACTGCATGATTAATCTCATGGTCCCAGATGCAGACTGCCTGTTTACAAACCCAGGCAAATTACTTAATTTCTCTGTACTTAATTTTCCTCTTCTGTGAAATAGGAAGACTAATATTATTTACTTCATAGGATTGTTGTCAGGCTTGATGAATAGAACTTTACTGAAGGTCTTGGGACAGATCCAGTCAGTAAGTAAGTGCTCAGTAAATGTTGGCCATTAGTATTTAGCAAACTGAATCAAGTCCAGTCCAGTGGTCCTTAAACCTAGCTGTGAAACATAATCACCCAAATAATTCTTTTGTAAAGCGAAGATTCCTACAATACTGAGTATTGGTGAAGATATGGAGAAATGGGAACTTTCATACGTGGTTGATAGGAGCGTAAAATGGTACAGCCCTTTTGGAACTCGCTCTAGCAGTTTCTCATAAAAGTAAACACACACCTACCTACAACCTAACCATTATACTTATAGGATTCACCCAAAAGAAACGAAAGACTTGCACAAGAACATTCATGGCAGTTTTATTCCTAATAGCACCAAACCCTGGGAACATTCCAGGTGTCCGTTACCAGAAGACTGGATGAACTAACGATAGAACATCCACACAATGGAATACTACTCAGCAATAAAAAGGAACCACTGGAACGCCTGGGTGGCTCAGTCAGTTGCGCGTCCCACTTTGGCTCAGGTCAGGATCTCACCTTCGTGAGCTGGAGCCCCACATCAGGCTCACTGCTGTCAGCCTGTCAGCACAGAGCCTTCCTGGGACCCTCTGCCCCCTCTCTTGGCTCCTTCCCTGCTTGTGCTCTCTCAAAAATAAACATTTCTTTTTTATTTTTTATTTTGTTTGTTTTGAGAGACAGAGACAGTGTGAACAGGGGAGGGTCAGAGAGAGAGGGAGACACAGAATCTGAAGCAATCTCCAAGCTCTGAGCTAGCTGTCAGCACAGATCCTGACTCGAGGCTCAAACCACGAACTGTGAGCTCATGACCTGAGCCAAAGCTGGATGCTTAACCGACTGAGCCACCCAGGTGCCCCAACATTTCTTCTTTAAAAAAAGGAACCAACTGCCTATACATGCAGCATGAATGAGTCTCAAAACCATATTAAGTGAAAGAAACAGACAAAAAGAGTAGTTGTTATATGATCCCATTCCTAGGAAACTCTAGAATAAGCAAAGTTAATCAATGGTGACAGGAAACAGATTTATGGTTTCCCAAGGACAGGGGTGGCAGAGGTTGACTTGGAAAAGGGCACAGCAGGGGTGTGCCAAGGTCACCTGGTACTGGGTCCCAAGAATGCACTGTGAGCCTCTTCAGTGAGAACTCTTTCAAGTGACATCATATTGATCGCTTGAAATTGGCGTGCTGGGACTGTTTACATCACAGAGATCAGCAAACACTACAGCACGGTGTTTTGTTTTGTCTATCCCAGGGAATCAGATATTAAACTTTTGCTAACACACCACCGGACATGAAGAAAACGTCTGGGGTGTTGAAATGCTCTGTCCTGATAGGGTGTGGGTTACGCAGGAGATACAGGCGTTTGTCAAAACAGATCAAGCTGTACTGTGAAAGTTTATGCACTTCCCTGTGTGCACATTATGCCTCAACTAAACATGTTAAGTGAACAGGCAAACAAAATACCAGGGTGGGTGGCTGGGACCCTTTTTAGGCCTCGCAAATTGGGCCTGATGCATCCAAGTTGGTACTGGTTCAAGGGCCAGGTTTGGAAGGCACTGGTCAAGTTTGACAGAAGTACACGGCTTATTTGAAAATAGTAATAATGATAATGTCGGCGAGAGGGAAGACTGGAATGAATTCTTGGGACCACCTCAAGAAAGACTTTACACGGTCACCCCTGAGAACGGGAGTCCCTGAGAACATGATCACAATCAGTGTGGTTCCCTGTCATCATCGGGGCTGCACTTGAGGGGGAGACACAAGACTAGAAGACTGACTAGTTCATTCCAGAGGAGACGCAGATCAGCACTAGGATAGATCAAAAAAAAGGAAATGTGGGGGGAATGGACAATAAGACATTGCAGAGATAAAGCAGGGGGAAGCAAAGGTTGGTTCATGAGTGAAGCTCATGGTGAACGCTCCGGGATGCTCACCACGTGTGACACACAGAGCTGAGGGGACATTGCACGGTGTGCATTTGCGATCCTCACAGCAACCTTATGAAGTAGGATGCGATCGTTATTTCCACCTGACAGCTGGAGAAACTGAGGCGTGGAGAGTTTAAGGAACTTGCTCAAGGTCACAGAGCTAGTAACTCCTTGAAGTTATTATTTTTAAATTAACTGTATGGGGTATAATTTACATACAGTAAAATGCACAGATCTCAAGTTCAAAGAGTTTGGGCAGGTGTATTTGCCTGTGTAACCCTCACCCCCTATCAATAGAGAATATTTCTGACACTCCAGAAAGTTCTTTAGTGCCCTTTGCCAGCCAACCCTCTCACCCTGCCTTGCAATCCTGGTCCCAGGCACCACTGATGCACTTTCTGCCGCCCAGTTCCAGAAGTCCTGTGCCTGTTCCAGAAATTCATATAAGTGAAATCATACAATACTTATTTTGTGTCTTTCAAAGATAGAATTTCAAGCAGATCAGAGAAAGAAATATAGTGAACTAAAGGGAAATCCATATTCTTATTTTTTAAATGTTTTTATTTATTTTTTGAGAAAGAGCTCAAGCAGGGAAGGGGCAGATAGACAGAGGGGGACCGAGGATCGGAAGGAGGCTTTGGGCTGACAGGCTGACAGCAGTGAGCCCGATGCAGGGTTTGAACTCACGAACTTTGAGATCATGACCTGACCTAAAGTTCAACCCTCAACTGGTTGAGCCACCCTAGGTGCCCCAAGGGAAATCAATATCCTTTTTTTTTTTTAAATGTTTAGTTATTTTTGAGAGACAGAGGGAGACAGAACATGAGTGGGAGGAGGGGCAGAGAGAGGGAGACACATACTCCAAAGCAGGTTCCAGGCTCCGAGCTGTCAGCACAGAGCCCTACAAAGGGCTCAAACCTACAGACTGTGAGCTCATGACCTGAGCGCCAGTCAGACACTTAACAGACTGAGCCAGCCGGGGTGCGCCAGGAAATTTCTGGAAATGTGGAAATTGAACGGACTATGGAGATATTTTAACTTGATTGTAGTAGCACTCCCATGGTGCTGTCTCTGCTGTGACCTAATTCATCTTTAAATTCTGAGGAGGGAAAGGGAAGGAGCCAAGAACTGTGAAATTGTGAAGATCTGGAAGGGGCCTCTGCAAATCCCGAACAGGCAAAAGGTCACTGACAGTGCTCGTGCTCTATTTTAAACAGTCTGGGGATCAGGGCCCTGTTTCTCTGTACTTTGTTCTTGGAACTCTTATTTTATTGGGGTTTTAGAGATTTCTCCCAAGCTCCAGCCAGAAATCTTGCCTTTTATGGTCTTTCTGAAGTCCCAGTTTGGACACACACACACACACACACACACACACACACACACACACACAGCATCTTCTTTGGCCCAGGAAATAGACATCCTGTTCTATACTCACGAAATCCATCCCACAGCAACTAGCAACTCTGGTGCCCTGGCTAACTAAGCAAAGCCGGAAGAAGCTTTCTTGCCTCACCAGAAGCAGCCACTGAGGTAAAGCCTCCCGTTAGGATATGGCCTGTGCTGGGAGGAGTGACTTTGTTTGACAAAGGAAAGAAGTGTCTCAGATTATGGTTCTCAATCTTTGAGGAGTGTGACATCCACTTCCAGCTCTTTCCCAATCAAGCTGTTGATCTCTTAAAAGGGTTTGTTACATACCTTTTTAATGCAAAGAAAATTGAAAAGGAGCTGGCTTTTGAAAACCCCAGGTGTCTCTTGAATGGGAGACACCAAAGGGTCTGACCAGTCAAGGTTGACCATCGTGGCCAACAGTTGTTCTGACAGTTACCTGCAGCGTGCTCAGCCCTGGGTCCTGGGTCTACTCTGTGATTGGTTAACACTCTAAATGTTGTAATTGGATAAACCTGCTGTCAATAATATTGTGTAATAATAATTGGATCACTGTACCTATGTCACCATTTCCTGTAACTCCCCCTTCCCAAACTCATAAAAGCCCTGCCCCACCTTTGTTCGGGGCTCTCAGCATGGATCCACCACGTTGGTAAAGTCTGTGAGCCTGAGTTTAGGCCCCGGTGAGCCTAAACCCGTAATAAAGCCCTTTGCTTTTGCATGCGGTCTCCCTGGCAGTTTCTGGTTTTTGGGGATGATAAAGAAATCTTGGGTATTACATCCTCCTAACCGGGAGTAGTTTGGATCACTGGTTGGTGATGTGAAGAGCAGGCCCCGAAGAGTTGCGTAACCAGCAGAGAGATCTTGGGAAAAGAGAAATCAAACTTTCCATGAAAGCCACTGCCATTTAGAGGGTAATTTGTTACTGCGGCATCACCTGGCATTGTCCTGACTGATATACAACCTACAATAATAATCAGAACACCTCTGGAATCTGTTTCCTCCTCAAAATTCCAACTTATTTTTCCCCACTTTATTTTCCATTTCCATCTCTCCATTGCTGGGTCATTCATGTACAAGGTCTATACAGGCATGTCCACCGCTTTCCTTTTCTCTCTACGAATCATTCCTCAATCCCTGGGCCCTGACTCACCACTTTACCAGATTATTTTCTGCAGAGCTCCCTGTGATGCCCAGTACCCCAAATCCAACAGCATTTCTCAGCAGCTTCAGCCCCTCTGCAGACAGCTGCCCTTGGGGGGGGAGGGGTCTGTTGTGCTTCTTTGACCTTTTTTCTGGTGTCTTCTGAGGGCCTGGTTACCAGGGTTTTCCTCCTGCTCATCAATGCTCTTTTTTAGGCTGCCCCTCCTTTCTGCCCCCTAAATATGGCCCATCCCAGAGTCTAGCCTGTAACCCTCTCCATTCTCTGTACTTTCTCTCTTGGTGATCTCACTCAAGCTTTGGCTTCAATATTCCTGTTCGAGAATGTGACTCTCAAATCTATTTATGGTCTCTTCTCAAAGAGCACCCAGCTAACAGTGGACACCCTGTGCTCTCTGAGCTCCAGGACCCCAATTCTGTCCTCTGGGATGTCTTCACACTTCAAGTATCCAAAACCAAACCCACTTACTCTCTCCACCAGAAACTTTGTTACCTTGCCCTCCATATTACACAGTTTCTCCATTCTTACAGCTGCCCAGGCTCACTTCGGGGACCCTAGCTCCACCCACACGTATATCCAGGAAATCCCTAGTTCTGGAAGGTTCATCTCTTTTCCACACCTTCTGCCACTCCTAGAGGATTGGGCCTTGCTGACTTGCCTCTGCAGTCTGCGCAGCCTCCTACCCGGGTGCCCTGCCTTTTCTCTTCCAGCCCCCTCCATCTCTTGTCTGGCCAAGCTTCCTAAGGCTCTGCCCCTTCACCTTCAGTGGCTCCCCAGTGCCTCTGAGTCAGTTACGTGCTCCCCAGCCTGAGAGTGGGAGCCTTCTACATTATGACTTTTCTGATCTTACCACCACCACCCCTCCCCCAGCCGTCATACTCCAGAAAAACTGGCTTATTTCTTATTCTCCAAACAAGGCCTCTCCCTATTTGGATCTCATGCCACCTGAAACACCTCCTCGCAACCACAGCCCTTGTTTCTGTCTGTAGAATCCTCCCGATCACTCAAACCTATTCTCAAATACCATTCTCTCCAGAGAGGCTGGCCTAAGTCCCTTGCTCTTAATGGTTTGCTCCCTCCTTCACATCCTTAACGTGTTTTATTTGTAATTCTCTTATAAGCTGGGATGAAAACCACTGTTCTCTCCTGACACTGTCCTTGGTCCGTATGACATGCCCCCGTCTGTCCTCTCAGCCAGGTGGTTCTTCACAAGGTTCTACCCACATGGCATTTTTAGAAACTGAATTTATTTCAGCTCCTTTGCAGGAAGCAGTGCTTACATCATGTTCGTGCTTTCGATCATAGGTTTAACCCTCACCTCAAGTGGGGAGTTACCAATGAATGGGTGGCTGGGCTTTCCTGGGTCCCGTTTTTGTGAACACTTTTGAGTTCAACAGCATTTTTTTTTTTTGTAACTTCCTGAGCTAAACACGGCTACAAACGAAACCTGGCTGCTTTGCATGTGCCTGGGGGCCTCACAGCCAGGTGATCCTTCTGGAACATTCCAGCTGGTCTCATCCTCATAAAGCCCCTCTCCCTCACCACACAGGAAAGGCCAGGCAGGTGTGTAAAAGGGAATCCAGTCCAAACGGAGGCCCTCCATGGGCTAACGAGGCCCCCGGCTTTCTGCCTGGGAGGTAGAACTCAGCAAGCCTATTGGGTGAAAAGTGGGCCACACTGTGCTTACTTCAAAGCCGCAACAAGTCTGAGCAGGAACTGAAGGAGGATGTGAAATTTGGAGGCTGAAATGCTGAGGGGAACATTGGGCAGAGGATCCCGGTGGGGGGCGGGGGTTGGGAGGGAGATGAGTGAGGCTGCTGGGCTCCATCCACCTCTGGCGGGGAGGAGGGGGGGGCGTCAGCTTTTCCACAAACCATGCAAGGGGATATGATGAGGGAAACACTTCCCAGCCCTGAAACTCACGAAGGTAGAGGATTTTATCACTCAAAGGGAGATATACAAATACACACAGACACACACACACAGGGGATTGAAATTGGTCACACTTCTGCCTATGGGCCAAACAACGAGCTTGAGGACCTTTGGACGCCTCTGATCACACAGGAAGGCAGTAGGCAGTGCTGGCCGAGGGTGGGGGTGACTGAAGAATGTGCTCACCCCACCCCCAGCACCCACACCTTTGATCAACTGTGTGTGGGCCAAACCATAGCCATCAGCAGGCCAGCTGTCTGGTGACACCTGTTCTGGTCCTGTCCTCTCGTTTTACACAGAGGCCTAGAGGGGTTAAGAGGTTTCTGAGATCATCACACTGCCAGTTTTGGGAGGAGACAGAAACTCAAGTCCAAGCATCTTGGTGGTCACTCTGTGACTCTTTCCACTTAATCCCTCCCCCTCTTGGTTTGAGGCAAGATTGAGATACTCAGGGACTTTTATCAAGGCAGAAGATGGGGTGCCTGGGTGGCTCAGTCGGTTAAGCATCCAACTTCGGTTTGGGTCATAATCTAACGGTTTGTGGGTTCAAGCCCTGCATCAGGCTCTGTGCTGCCAGCTAGCTCAGAGCCTGGAGCCTGCTTCAGATTCTGTGTCTCCCTCTCTCTCTGACCCTCCCCTGCTCATCCTCGGTCAGTCTCTCTCTCTCTCAAAAAGGAATGTACCTTTAAAAAAAAAAAGGCAAAAGAAAATGAGTTCCCTGTGAATCTGCAAACACATGCCAGAAACGCAAAGGGAAAATTCGTGGCTCCTACAAATATTCATGTGGAAGTTAGGCAATATGACCTAAAGATCCAGAAGCTCGGAGAAAGTTCAATCCAGCATTGATCAAACAATACAGTTAATTTTTTTCAAAACACTCAGCAGAGTTGAGAAACAGTATGTTCCAAAACAAACAGATTCTGTTGACCGAGTGAACATAATTTTTTATTCCCTTGTTTTTGACCTTACTGTTAACTCAAGACTTAAAAAAAAAACACCAAAAAAAAAACCCCCCCAAAGCTATTATCATGGCTCAAAATGCAGTTTCCAACAGAGTGAAAATTGGTTTTTTGTTTGTTTTTATCTAATGTCCTAAGCCGAAGCATTCTCTCTCCTTGGATCAGGGTGTCCCTGAAGTCTGAAGAGGGAACACCCATTGGCCAGGAACTGGTTTTCTATGCAGTTCTAGAAAGGCAAGCGTTTCCCAACTGTTGCTTCACCTTATCTGGAGTTGAGGGTTGGCCCGATGTCTATGGAATGGCTCAGAGGCAGGACCCCTCTCCGGTCCCCCAGGAGCAGAGGGGCCATCCCTCACGAGCTCAGCCAGGCACTTGGTGACCCCCGGCAAGTCCTCGTGCAGTGAAACTACCGTGGGACTTGTAACAGCCCAGAAGCCTCCAGCCTTTGCTGTTACAGCGACAGGGCCTGAGACATACTGATGTCTGTTGGGTCCTGATCCTAAGAAAGAGATTTTTGCCTTCATAATGAAGTGGGCATTTTTGTGGGCTTGGAGGGGGCTTACCAGACCCAAAGATGCCTCCTTCCTTCGGTCACCCCGAAGAAAGTGGCCATTGCAAGGAGGCCCAGCCAGTTCTACCTCCGAACAACCCACTGGGATGCTGCAGGGGTGCGTCTAGAGCCGAAATGCCCTTTCAGGGAGCCTCGCCCACTGGCAGGGGGCATCTCTTAACGTACCTTCTGCTCTTGCATCCTACCATGGTTGGCGCAAACACTGTGAGTATCCAAACACCCTTACCTGAGCCAGGCTCATCTTCCCCAGGTTCCCTCTCACCTCTGAGCCCCATCTTACCCTCACCTCCACTGCAGCCCCCCTGCCTCCATCTCTTGCTGGTTGTCCCTCCCCCCCTCCCCCCAGCCTTGGATGGAGTGTGGACCTTTCTGATCCTTTGCCAATCTGACCATCTTCGTACCTCTCCTCTGCTTCTCCATTGCTGACCCACAACCTGCATCCCGAACATCCCTAAGTGAACGTCCCCCTCCCTCCCCAACGACACCTGAACATTAACCTCCTTCCGCGAGACACCCTAACTCTTGCCCCTCCTTTGAAGCTCTTTCTCAACACATCCACCACCAGTGCCCCGCCTCACACGTTTCGTTGGTTCCTTTTCCTCCTCTGTGGGACATGATGGAGAAAGGGCAGTGATGCCCAACATGGCCTTTCTGCAAATCATGGGTCACCACCCATTAGTGGATTGCAACCAACATCAAAAAGAGAAAAAGAGGGGCACCTGGTTGAGCAGGCAGTCGGTTGAGCATCTGACTCTCGATTTCAGCTCAGGTCATGT
>NC_043715.1:26490629-26541873 GCF_006229205.1 Suricata suricatta
GCAGGTGGCTCACTGCCCTAAGGTGAGGACACACCAACCTCCCTCATAGGATGTCTGCGAGTTCTAAAGAGGACAAAGCACATGAATGGAGCCACACGGCAGGCACTTCCTAACGCCAACCGCTGACATCACACTCACTGCTACTTAGTGGCAGGAAAGGACGGAGCTGGTGCGTAGTGGAGCTGGGACCCCAACCACAGTCGGGGCTTCTCCCTCCCTCCCCCGCACCAGCTGCCCCTGCTCACTGCAACCCTCACCTCTGCTGAGAAGGCCAGCCAGGGTCCCTGAGCAGCTGACCCTTTTTTAAAAGTCCATCCTCAAAGCCTCCCGTGGGGCCACCTCTACCCTCCTTTAAAAAGCAGGCTCCCTAGGGCCACCTGGGTGGCTCAGTCAGTAAGGCATCCGACTTCGGTTCAGGTCATGATCTTGTGGCTCGTGGTTTTGAGCCCCGTGTTGGGCTCTGTGGCCTGCTTCAGATTCTGTCTCTCTCTCTTTCCCTCAAAAATAAATAAACATTAAAAAAAAGAAAAGCAAGTTTCCTAGGAGTGGGAAAGGTGACGGGAACAGAGGTATTTTGGTCTGCTAGTGTCGCCTCAGTTAGGACGTGTCTCTGATGACTCTCGGGGGAGGGAAGTGGAGAGATCGAAACCCAACTTTTCTGACTTAACAGTCAGGCTGCAGTTTCGGTTACAGTGAAAAGCTCTCCGGGAACTCCCATGTCATTCTCGGGCACTGAAATCAGAAATCTCAAAGCTGGTGGCTGTGTTTCCAGGGGCAGGGGACACCCATCAGGCCTGCCTTGGCCTTCAAAGCTTCAGCACCATGTTCCCTTCCCCAGTCTGTCCACCTGTCCTCCCGTCTGACGGACAGACTCCCTCTGTGCTCCATCCTGGGCCCGTCACTCCTTTCCCAGGATGTGTGAGCGTTAAGCTGTTAAACTTCAGAAATAACATTGCTCCAGAATAAAGGAGCCTTTTGTTCAGAGTTGCATCTGACCTGGATCCAAGGTTCCAGAACACAATCCCCACCTCACGGCTGTGGGGTCCTGGGCAAGTTGCCCTAACTCCTGTGAGACTCAGTTTCTCCATCTCCAAAGTGTGTGTTGTGGGGGAGACGGGGCAGGGGGACTGAAGCAGCTCGCAACGCTGTGAAAATTACTGAGGCCCAATGCCCGTGTGGCAAAGGAGCTTGATCAATGAGATGCAATGTTAATGGTTACTATTGCCGTTGAGGAGGGCGTCTTTATGGAAAAAAGAGGGGTCGAAAGCCAAAAGTGGGACCAGAAATAGGCTGTTCACCTCGACAAAGAGTATCGAGCTGGCTTATCATCTCATAAGGCTGGCTTATCAGCTGTGCAGGTTAAGCGGAACTCAAACACGGGCCATTAATCAGAGAAACTACTGACGGGTACAAACACCAAGTGCGGCCCCAAACCTGCTCTAGCAGAGGGTCCAAGGGCTCACTTCAAGATGCTGAAAAATGCAGTTTTATCTGTTCACCGAGGTCTGGGAGGGTTCTTTCCCTTCCTCGGAATTTCTGAGGAATGCAGTTTCCTGACTCTGCCCCAGAGCCTGATCTGGAAGGCGCTGAGGAATTGGCCATTTTCCACAGTGCCTGGCAGCTCTGATGGAAGTGACCCCCAGCTGAACTTGTAGAAACACTGGTGGGCGTGTGTCTGGGGTGGAGATGGGCAGTGCAGAGGCACTCCCTCCCGGTGAGGGTGGCCCGACGGCCAGAGCCCCTTGCGCAGCAGATGTCGCTGGTCCCATGTGATAGGACACCATGGGCAGGCATCTTCTTAAGGTGATTGGACCCGTGATTATTCATATCAGCTAATCCCACAAAGCGGGGGACTGGCTCTCCCTCTGAGGTCCAGGGGACAGGCGAGGGGGTGGGAGGAGGTATCAGCAGGGGCTCCTCTCCCAGGGTGAAATTTCTCATCTTGTGTCTTGAGAGACAGACTCATTTTAGTGGCAAACAAACTTAGAAATCACAGCATGTTAGAGCGAAGCCTTGGAAATGATTAGGTTTAACTCTTCTCTGTCTTCAGGGAGACGGAGACACAGAGAAGTAGGACTACTTGCCCAGGGCCATGCAGTGAGCTAATGACAGCAGAGACAAAATGCAAAAAAAAACCTGCTCAGGGGGCACCCGTGGCTGTGTCGGTTAAGCCTCCAGCTCTTGTGTTCTGCTCAGGTCGTGATCTGGCTCCTGAGTTCAAACCCCGCACTGGGCTCTGCGCTGTCAGCACAGAGTCTGCTTGGGATTCTCTCTCTCCCTCTCTTCTGCCCTTCCCCTGCTCATGCTTGCTTTCTCTCTTTCTCTCTCAAAATAAATAAGTAAACATTGCAAAAAAATAAATCAATCCTGCTTCTCTGAACGCAGGTGGCACTCGTGAAGAGGTGACTTTGCACACACCAGGTGCCACACCCGAAGAAAGTTCCCGGGAGTCATCCCAGGATGCAGCCATGCCCACTGTCTTGCCCTCTGACCCGGTCCACAGCCTAGTCCGACCTTGCCCTGGAACATTCTCTGCTGGGTGTTGGCCAGAGGCTCACAGATAAACCCAGGTCTTTCTCTTATCACAGTTCCCACATCAAAGAAACACAAAGCACTTTGTACAAAAAGTGATCTCCCTACCAGCCTCAGGGAGCACTGTTCCAGCAGAGTCAGCCGCATGGGCGGGTAGCCCAAGCCCCTGGAAGGGTCCCCGGCTGAGTTTAATCCTCTGCTCCTGCTGTCTTGCCATCCTTAATAATGTTTGAACAAGGGGGCCCCACATTTTCGTTTTGCACTGGGGCCTGCAAACAGCGTGTGGTCCTGGCTTCAGGACATGAAAAAACAGGCTCAGCAGGCTTCTGGGCTGTCCCGGACGGATTCCCAGGCGGCTAGCCCTCAGGAAACATGAGCCAGGCCAGCCACCCGCCTGGCCAGATAGCCCCACTCCCTGGGCCCTGGGCTTCTCTCGGGGAGGGTGTCCAGAGGGCTTGGCTGACCATGCTCTTCCTCCTGGGCTCTGAGAGAACAGAGCCACCCTGAGCCCCTCTGCGCCCCTGCCGCCTTTCGCCTCGCCTTCCACACGCTCAGAAGCAGCTCATAACGGACACAGGCAGCGGCAACGGGAGCCGGAGAGACTGCCAGGCATGGAGCCTGGAACAGCGAGCCTCAACTTCCGCTGCCAACCCACATCAGTCGGGGGTTGGCCAATGGCCAAGAAGGGCTGGGTGATGCCCAAACAACCAGGAACTGATTTTCTTCTGGAAGGGGCTGGATCCCCTTTGCCAAGCTGAGTTTGGCAGGAAGAGGTGGCGGACGAGGGAAAACCGTGTTCAGGGGAGTCGGCGAGGCCTGGGAGGAGTGAGGCCCTGGATGTCTGCCAGCTGACTGTCAGGCGAGGGGGCACAGGGGACGCAGGCCGAGGCATGCGCTAAGGAGCCCCCACCCCCACCCCGGGCTGCGTTTACTGGAGCTCCAGGCCCTTCTGCCTCACAGGAGGGCTCGGTCCTGAGGCCACCTGAGCTGAGCACCTCTGGATCCCTTCCCAGAGTGGACGCCTGGGCCTCTGCGACAGGCCTCCCCTCCCACTGGGGACTACTTACATGACCACCAGCGCGGCGTCCTGAGAGGAATCCAGCAGGATCTCATTCAGCCTCACCTGCCGAAGGGACTGGGGCCAAGACAAGCCACGTGGTCACTGCCCGCGTCCTCGGGAGAGGTCCCCGCCAAGCCCACAGGACTCTTTTAACATTCACACCACAAGCATGCGTTGTTCCCCCTAAGCTATTACAGACACTCTTTCCCCTGAGACGGAAGGGGACTCTCAGAGTCACCGAGTGCCAAGTTCACCTTGAGAAGCCCTCTGTGGCTTTTCCTCACTGGACCTTATTACCACGGCCGGGGGGGCATCGCCGGGGGAGCGAGCACCTTCTGTGGTGTGGAGGGAGATGGGTCCAAATCTCAGCCCTGAGAGCTCGCCGCAGAGAGACCCCGGGCAAGGCACATGGGCTCCCTGGGCTTCACTGTCTTCACTGCAAAATGGGTGAAATGATCCCCTCCCCAGGGGAAGGTGGGCGGTGTTGAGAGCGGCGACCCATACAAAAGCACCAAGCCGAGGTCCTGGCATGCGGAAGGCTCTTGATAAGATAGAGTCAGAGCAGAGGAGGAAGGTGCCACCTCCTCCGCCATATCAGGCCGGGCCAGAGCCTTCCTGGGACACTACGCTTTCTCCAGCGTTTCCCAAGGAGTTGCGAGCCCTCTGGGACAGGCCCTCAGGCCTGTGACAGATCAGAATTCCCCAAAGCTTATGTGAGGTTGGGTTGGAGGCTCCCTCCCACCCCCAGACCTGTCTCCAGATTGTTCAGAAATGATTGATACTCAAGAGTCTGATCGTGGGAGGACACCCTAAAGAACGGAAAACTATGGGGGCAGTGAGTTCACTGAGATCCCGGACTCCAGACCCTGCACTAGTGGCATCCATGAGGAGTAATTCTTCCTTGCGGGAACTGTCCCGTGGGTGGTAGGATGGTTAACAGCATCCCAGGCCTCTACTCTCTAAGTGACATTAGCAATCCCATCCTCCAGTGGTGACAACCAAAAGTTGAAGCTGAAGCACACAGACCTGAAGGTGCAAAGGCCCTGAGGCAGCAGGGTGTTTGGTCTGTTTGAGGAGCCGTGGCTCTAGCATGGCCGGAGCAAGGTGAGTTTGCCAGTTCCCAGAGTTTGCCACGTGTCCTCTGAGGGGCAAAGTGGGGGCAGGGGGACCACTGACCCAGAGCACACAGGGAGCAGAACTGTGATTCCTAGGTCCCCTCCCTCCTCCCACAGCTTGGCCACCACAAGTGGCCACAGCAGCCACACTTTCCTGTAGGCCTTGAAAGACTCTGGAAGATGCTGTCTGGGTAGGGGCACCCATGGTTTTACGCTGCATGCAGGATGGGGTCCAAGGCTAAGGGAACCCATCAGGCAGCTTTTTAGGCCCACAGCACAAGGTCAGCCTTGACCTTCGCCACCTGTCTCAGGAATCTCTCCCACCAGCCATAGAGCAGAGAGGGAGAGCTCCGGCCAGTCCATTGCCATGGCCGGGGGGACTCAAATGGGCAGGAGGACCAGACTCTCATGCTAAGAATGGTTCTGAGTTCTACGACTAAGCTACTGAGCACCTGTGGCTTGAGGATACCACAGAGGCTGGGGCACGGTGGAGGAGGCGGGTCAAGAAGAGGGTTAAGAAAGTTCAGAACACGGGGTGCCTGGGTAGCTCAGTGGGTTAACCATCAGACTCTTGATATCAGCTCAGATCATGATCTCACAGTTCATGGGTTCCAGCCCCACATCGGGCTGTATGCTGACAGTGCACAGCCTGCTTGGGATTCTCTCCCTCTCTCTCTCTCTTCCCCTCTCCCACTCTCTTGCTTGCTCTCTCTCAAAATAAATAAACTTGAAAAAAAAGAAAGAAACAAAGCTCAGGACAGATAAGCCACATGGCCCTGACCCAGAGGAGTGCCTTGACCCCCATCCCCCGCAAGGCCCTTCTGTCTCCGGTACCTTGACTCTGTTCTTGTTAATCTCCTCATCTGAGATCTTCCACGGGCAGTCCTGCCTCATCTCGGTGACGGCAGCCTCATCCTTGAAGCCGTCATTCAGGCGGAAGGGTGCGATCATGTCCTCAAACCGCTTGATGCTACGGTCAGAGAGAGCAGGTGAGGCCAGGTGAGATGGCCCGGTTTCCATGGGAACCAGGTCCCCCAAGGGAGATGGAGATGGGCCCCAAAGGCACACACTTCATAGGCTGAGCCCATTCTGCCACTGAGGTTCACATCAAAGCAGCTTCCTGTAGAAATCAGCCCTGAACCTGGGCCTGGCATTCAACCAACCTTCCGCAAGCTGTGCACATTGACCGCCTTGGGATCCACCTCCACCCACCTGTCTGGTGCCCGGGCTTCTCCTGAGCACTATCATGTGCCAGGCTTCATGCTACAGGCCAGGGAACAAACCCCACAAGGTCCCCTATCTAGGGAGCCCACAGTCTGCTGGGCCATCAATAGGACAATATAGAGGGAAAGTTTCCTGAAGGCGCAAACCGAGTACCAGGACAGGAAATATTCGGGGCGGGGAACGCCTCCCTGAAGCCAAAGGATGCCTGTCCTGAAGCCAGCTCTTCACAGGCCAGCGGGTGCTGAAGCACACAGAACTGAAGGTGCAAAGACCCTGAGGCAGCAGTGTGTTCGGTCTGTTTGCGGAGCAACGGAGGAGCCAGCATGGCCGCAGCAAGGTGAGTGCAGGGGAAAGTGGGGGGCCCAGATCCGGCAGGCCTTCGTGACTTGCCGTGAGACGGCAAGCTGGTGCAGGCTGTTCTGTGACTTGACTTACATGATTCAAAATGGACATTTGGACTGGGCAGCATTCAGATGAAGCCACCTGAAGCCATGTGGCTGGATGAGCTCACACGGGGGACAGAGTCAAGAGGAAAAAAATCTCAGGGCCCAATCTGAAGGATGCTGACAAGTTTAAGTCAGGTAAAGGAGCAATAGCCAGCAATTAAAACTGGAAAGAAGGATCACTAAAGCAGGAGGCGTCCTGTCAAGGGTGATGTCTCTGAAGCCGGAAGAACTGCTTCAGGAAGGATTGCTGTGTCCAATGCAGTGGCGAGGCAGAGAAAGATGAGGACAGGAGTGGGTTCCATGGACTCGGTGGTGCGGAGGGCAGCAGTGACACTGGCGAGGCCGATTTCCGTGAGGAAGTGGCCACGAAGGGCATAAATCTCTTTGGAGAAGTTGGGCTGTGCGAAGGAGGGGACAGTGGGCCAGGAGGTGGAGGCAGAGAGGGGACAAGGCGAAGGTTTTAAAGACCCGGGCTGCTGGATGGGGTTTGCGTGCTTTTGCTCTCAGACTCGAAGGGTATCCCGGTGTCTCTGCTCAAGGCTTTTCTCAAAGCTTTGCCAACACAGACGGCTGCATTGTCTCGTGTGTTCTGGTCAGTCTGTGCTGCGTTCTGGTGGCTCCCGACTTCCTCTAGCCTGCTCTCGGGCCGGAGTAAACCCTGGCGGCCAGAGCTGTGACCACTCACCTCTGCCCCAACACTCAGTAAGGGCCATATGCCCATCACCCCTGCCTAGCTCCTTTCTTCTCTCAATTTCCTTCCCTCTCTAGGTCATGGGGAATATAAGGGAGAAGTAAGAGGTTGGATGGACCTTACTTTACACTAAGGAGTAGGAGTTCTGGGAAACCTGAGTTAGACTGATTTACAGAAAGCAAACTCTATTGTAAATGTCTTCGTCTCAGAATATGAAACTGAATCATTGAGCAAGTAAATAATCATCCCTTCTGCTCCACCATTAAGCCTAGCAACAGGTTCACACAGGGGTTTGCTTAAAGTCTGTGTCCTTGCTGTTGCAGGGGTGGGAAGAGCTGTAGCCCAGACTCTTCAATGTTCGCCCCACTCCAAGCACCAGTGTGTTCATATAAATAACATCAGGGGCTGTAGCTACCACATTCCCGCCTCAGGGCCTTTGTAACTTCAGTTCTGGGATTCGCCTCTACCACGGCCCCTGCCCTCCAGCCATGTGCTTCTGGGCATGTGACGTTGCCACCCCTGGCCATGGCCAACTGGAGCAAAGGTAGCCAAGAAATAGGCTTTGCAGCAACCTCTACCATGGCTTGGCAGGAAGGGCTAAGCTGGGCCAAGTCATAGTTCCTTTTTCAGGAACTTAAATTAGAGCTGAGACCTCATGAAAAGGTCAAGGTCTAGAGCTCAGAAGCCAAGAGTAGGCAGAAGTCATGAATCTAGCATTTAAAAGAAATTTTTGAGTGTTTATTTTTGAGACAGAGAGAGACAGAGGGTGAGCGGAGGAGGGGCGGAGAGAGAGGGAGACACAAAATCCTAAGCAGGCTCCAGGCTCTGAGCTGTCAGCACAGAGCTAGATGGGGGGTTCTAACTCACTAACCACGAGATCATGACCTGAACGATGTTGGACGCTTAACCGACTGAGCCACCCAGGCACCCCTAATCCAGCATTTTTGGATATCGACTCAAGACTGTCTTTAAGACAGTGGTTCTCAAAGTGGGGTGCCTGGCCCAGCAGCTGAGAGCTTATTAGTGATGCAGATTCTCAGGCACTAACCCAGATCTGCCGACTCAGAATCTTGGGGCGGGGCGGGGGAGGGGGACCCAGCAAGCTGTGTTGTCATAAGCCCTTCCTTGTGATTCTGACACAGGCCAAGGTCTGAGGACCCCTGCTTTACGAAAACATGCAGGGTGCTGGAGAAAATTTAGAAATTTATGAGTAGTGAGCAGTGGGAAGTGTAAAGCCAGACACCCCCCTCTGCAGGCCCCCCGCAGGCCCGTGAGGAGGTTTGGGGGGGGGGGTCCCTTGAGGATGAAACACCTGCCTCCCCTCCAGTGGCAGAACGGGGGACGTGTACCAGCGTGTAAACACTCACTCTAAGCACAAACGTGAACATTCACCGTCCTCCAGCCCAGCTGTGTTTCTGGCCAGCCCAGAGCTCTGACATGCAAAGGAAGAAACACTGGCAGGAAATGAATCGGCCGCAAAGTCCTACCTTTCCTCTGTCTCCCCCGAGCCCTGTCTAGGGGCTGCCTGCTGTGGCCCACCGGGCACCAAGGGGCAACACACACAGGGGACCTTCCTTCTGCTCGGGAAGCAAGTCCCCACAGAGAACTTACTGCTCAGCCCGCGGCTTCTGGTTGATGTCGGGAAGGACGTGAACTTCGTGGAATCCCAGTCGGAACTTGCTCAGCAAAGAAATGATCCTGGAAGATGGAGACTTTTAAACATGCGTTTTTCCATTCAGTGGCTTTGTCTACTAAGGACACTGAGCAGTGAAGACAGCAGATTAAACCCTGCGCTCAGGGAGTTTGCATTCAGGACAAGAGCCAAATATTGATAAAGTAGGTCAGATGGGGACAAGCAATTGGAAAAGTAGTGGAGCAGGATTTCCCCAAGTATCTGGTGGCCATCTCTGTACGAAGACACCTTACATTTTAATGTGTCTGTATATCTGTGGGGGACCTTGTCACAATACAGAGTCCAGTTCATCTGGTCTGGGCTGGGGGCTGGGATTCTGCATTCTGACAAGCCCCCAGGTGATGTGATACTGCCGCTCCATGGACCCTTAGCAAGGGTCTAAGGGACGGGAAGGTAAACCACAGGAAATTACAGGGTGGGCTAAGGAGACGGAGATGGCACACACGAACTAAATGCAGAACCAGGAGTAACAAGCCACATAGCACTGGCTTTGCATTCAACAGGGGAGGAGGCGTCAACTACTGTTTGTGGCAGTGTAAGATCATTTGAAGGGGGTGTGGTGTCCACACTGGAGCTTTCTAAATAATATACGTGACTTGGCTCTAGCCCACCCACTGCATCAGAATCCCTGGACGAGGCAGGGCTTTGGGGATACCCCAGAACGAGTTAGCAGGGTTTGAGGTCATGGGGGTGGGAAGTCCAAATGAGTGAGAGCATGGGGGTGCAAGAGGTGAAGTGGGAGCAGTGAGTAGCTAGCTGGGGGAGGCAAAAGGTGGGGATAAACCTTAAGGATCAGATAGGGGCCACTGCTGGTCCCTGAACTTGGGAGTGAACTTAGGAAGCAGAGCTGGGGACAGAGGTGTTGGTGTGCAGTGTGGGGGTGAAGGAGGCAGCGCAAGCCCGACCTTGGGGTCACAAGGAGGCAGGAAGAGGGCTTGGCCTGGTGGAGGGACAGTTGGGAGGCAGAGGACATTCCACAACCTTCCCATACAGGATATCCCGTGACCCCACAGTGCCATGGTCTTCAGCTCAACTAAACTCCCTGAGCCCGGCTTCCATTCAGGGCTGGAAGTGGCAGCTGGGCTGGCAAAGCCCTTCCTGGCTTCTGGCTTCTGGCTTCTGGAAATCACAGAGAAGCTAGATGCTGCTCTTTCCAAGCCACGCTCTCCGTGACGCTGCTGAGAAGGGCCTTCCGGTACAGAAGCTCTCAGCAGGGACGAGGACAACCATATGGGATTGCTGGTCGCTCTTAAGTGGCACAAGGGCGACTGAGAAGGTGATGTGGGGATGTAGTCCTGGTGCAGGACCACGGCGGCACAGGCCACAGGGCCCCGACCCTGGGGCACCGTGGCTGGGATCGTTGCAGAGTTGGGCCGAGTTCTTTCTTTGCTAATTAACTGCGGGACCTTGAGCAAGCCGCCCATCATTCCCAACCTGTCTGCCCTGCCCAGCAGTCTTCCATCCTACAGCCTTTCACGTGACCTTGCTCTTGCATTCAAACAACCATGGCCGACTCTAGGCACACAGGAGCCACCGGCCTGACTGCACACCTGTTTACCTGCCTTACCCTTGACTTCCTTTTGAACTTAAATCAACTCACATTCTTACGTAGCCGCCTCTTAAAAGGAAACATCATGTGGCAACGTTCAAAAGAAAACCAGCAGCTCTTGCCGGAAAGTGGCGATCGATAACCCCAATAAGCCACCATGGCTGAATTCAGGCCGGCTGCCAGCCAAGTTCCCCTCCACAACCCCCACTCCCAGCCAGGCCTGTCCTTTGTCACTGAGACAGATTGGATGGGTTCCCCAGCAGAGAGCCCTTCTCCTGTGGAATGAGCCACACGATTGGAGGAGAATTAAATGTCACTCCTCACCAAGAAAATTCAGTAGGATTTGCTTTCCCATCTCTTGGCCACTAAAGTCACCTGTCTCTCCGTCATGGCTGGACCTAGAGTGCCTGCAGCTTATTAAATGGTGGCCAGGACACTGAAGCCTGCTCCTGCCCAGAGCTCACTCACCACTGCTGTGACCGGAGAGCGCGGAGTCTGCCTGGAGCAGTGGTGCCCGTAGGGGGGTGCAGGGTGGGGCACATCTGGGGAAAGCTGGGATGGCCCTGGACCAGCGACCCCCACTTACGCCTTTCTCTCCTGGTCCATCCTGTTGATCTGTCCACCCACGAACACACGGATCCTGCATTTGCTCCATCTCTTCTTGCGGTGGAGGAGATAGGGGATGAGGAGGGTGAGGCCTGGCAAGGAGGGTCCCCATAAATCAAGAGGGAATTGCTCTCAGGATAGGACACTCTCTGGGTTCCTGCCCCGCTCTGCCACTGGCAAACCTCTTCCCCTCTCTGGACCTCAGTTTACCCATCTGTATAATGACGGTGCTAGACTAAACCAGAGCAGCACGCAGGGCTCTGTGGGCTGGAGGTCATTTGGCCTGCATGATGTTTTTATTTATTTATTTATTTACTTACTTACTTACTTTTAAATAAAATTTATTGTCAAATCAGCTAACATACAGTGTGAAAAGCGTGCTCTTGGGTTTTGGGGTAGATTCCCATGGTTCATCGCTTACATTTGACACCCAGTGCTCATCCCAACAAGTGCTCTCCCCTCTGCCCATCACACAGTTTCCCCTCCCCCCCTCCCCCCCCACCTCCCCGTCAACCCTCAGACTGTTCTCTGTATTTAAGAGTTTCTTATGGTTTGCCTCCCTCCCTCTCTGTTTCTATTTTTCCTTTCCCTTCCCCTATGGTCTTCTGTTAAGTTTCTCAAAATCCACATATGAGTGAAAACATATGATACTTGTCTTCTCTGACTGACTTATTTCACTCGGCATAATACCCTCCAGTTCCATCCACGTTGCTGCAAATGGTAGGATTTATTCTTTCTCATCTGCATGATGTTTTTAAATAAGTGAGCTGACATTTAATAATTGGAGGCTTTTTAGGGTGCCTAGGTGGCTCAGTTGGTTAAGCGTCTGACTTCGGCTCAGGGCATGATCTCACAGTTCTTGGGTTCGAGCCCTGTATTGGGTTCTGTGCTGACAACTCAGAGCACGGAGCCTGCTTCAGATTCTGTGTCTCCCCCTTTCTCTGCCCCTCCCCCGCTTGCACTCTGTCTCTCTCTCTCAAAAATAAACACTAAAGAAATGTTTATAATAATTGGGGGCTTTCCATGTGAAAATCTGGATTGCTGGCATTTTTTGTCAATAAAAGATTTGACCAGTGGATGGGAACCCTTATCCTTCCTTGTCATCTCTCCATATAAGGCCGAAGACCAGCTGTCACTAATCACTGCCTAACCCTGGACAAGTTACTTCACCACTCTATACCTCAGTTTCCTTATTTGTAAAGGCCTCTCATACTAGTTCCTACCTAGGGATTGTGTTAGGTTAGCCTGCACAAGCACTCAATGTCAGGCAAGTGTAAGCGTTCTCTCTCTGCTAGCTTTCATCAATAGGATACACACTACTGGAGCGGAAACAGTTTCTTTCTACGTGGGAGAGGGTATCTTTCTTCAGGGACAGAAGAACATTCCTACCACATTTCTGCGCACTGGCCCATCTCCCCCAACGATGGCAGGTGCCTGTGGTCCCTAAGCCCATCTCGTCTGCACATTCCATCCATGCCAGCCTCAGCTCCTCCTGCAAACTGCTCCATTTTACAGCCGAAAATCTGGGGGCCCAGAGAGGGGCCCAGCCAGGTTCCCCCAAGCCCAGAGGTGGGCCCGAAGGCCCCTATTCCCCATTGCTGGGCCCCAAGGCCCCTCCAGGAGCCCTGCCGAGTGGCTATGGAGGGAGGACAGCCTCGAGGAGAGCTGGGGTCCAGGCAGGGCACTGACCTCCGTCGTCAAATAGCCAGTAGATGTCTATGGTCTTCTTGCCCTGCTCAGACTGGAAGATGGTGCTGGCCTGCTCCTCCCGCACCAGGCCCTCGGGGTCCACTGCGGGAGCAGAGGGGCAGGTCACCTCAGAGCAGTGCATGTTCGTATGCCTGCGTCTGTCTGAAAACAGAACCAGCTGCGCTGTGAGGTGGGTGCGCTGTCCCCCAGGCCGGGCACACAGAGGCCGGAGCACCCTGCTCAGGGTGTGCATGGTGGGGACTGGCCCAGATCACCACCAACGACTCTCCTGACAGTGGGACCCTCATACCCGATTCTAAGGCAGGTGGACCAGGAGCAGGGGTCCCAGACATGCAGGGCTGGGACCTGCCTCTCCCTCGCTCCTGGTGTCTCCCTCCCAGGATTCTGGTGGGCACTGGAGAGCAGGGACCATTCTCTTTAAAAGCCCCCTGTGCCCCTCACAAATGCCCACAGGGGCCCCCAGCTCCTGCGCCGTTCCCCTCCCTCCCAGAGCCTCGGTGGGAAGGGACTGAAGGAGACACCTAAGCCTCTCCTCCCGGCCTGTGACATCTGAGAGTGGCCACGTGCCCTTGGAAGGGTTGGACATGGGCCACAGAGCCAGCTGGTGGGTTCCCACAATGTCAGGATACTGAATTCCTGCGGACGGTTGTGATGCTGAATATTGCCCAAGTCCGCCTGTTCTGGCCCCCAGTTACCCACCCCCAAGGTTCTTGAGCACCTCCTGCCCTTGACCTCCTGCCCTTGACCAGCTTCCCTCCTGATCCACCCCTAGCTGCCCCATGAGGTGAGTGCGCCTTAAGCCTCTAAGTAAGGTAGGGACTGACATGTGCCTGAGACAGATGGCCTGGCCCCGCTGGCGCTGGCTTCTTTGCTGGCCTCCGCTGGGTCAAACACAGGGTCAAACACCGGGTTAACTGCAAGAGAAAGGACAGCCTTGTACCTAGGCACTCCTTGCCCATGGCACTTCCCAGTTCCTCCTCTTCCAGGCTCCCCCTGACTGCACCTTCCACTCTCCTGGTCCCTGCCCCCTGATCCAGGAGCCCTCACACCATCCCCCCTTCTCAGCAAAAGTCCCCATCCTCTGAGAGGCCTTTCTGACCACATGCCCTGTGTCGGTGTCACCATCTAAAATGACTTGTTGCGAGGGTGGGGGGCGCGCCTGGGTGGCTCAGTTGGTTAAGCATCCGACTTCAGCTTAGGTCATGATCTCACAGTTCATGAGTTTGAGCCCCGCGTCCAGCTCTGTGCTGACAGCTCAGAGCCTGGAACCTGTTTCGGATTCTGTGTCTCCCTCTCTCTCTGCTCCTTCCCCATTCATGTTCTGTCTCTCTCTGACTCTCAAAAATAAATAAAAGTTTAAAAATTTTTTAAAAATAAAATCAAGTAATAAAATAAAATAAAAGACTGTGGGCCCACCGCACTTGCTGTGGGAACATCAGCGTCCCGGGGGGCAGACTTTGTTTTGTTCCCTGCGGTGCCCCTAGCGCCTGGCACAGCATCCGTCAGGAGCATGGCTGTGCTCTATAAACACTGGCTGCACCAGTATTCCTCGCCCAGCTGTGGGTGCCGCGCATGCTGTCTGCGCGGGTGACATAGACCAGCACAACCCAGGCCCCACCTGCCAGAAAGGTAGCGTCTGCACCTGTCAGTCCCCCTGTGTTGCTCCATTTGTTTTCTAGGTTATATATTATTGCTTTCAGCCCGGTACATATGACTAATTCACAGTCTGAGGATTCCTGTGTGACTAAATGTAACACTCGGTGCCCCAAAGGTCTTGGAGATGCCCAGTCTCTGCGGCCTGCGTCATATTCCGGTGTCTTTATGTGGGCACTCTCCTTTCTCCCCTCTTTTCCCTATTAGATCCTTATCTCAACTGGTCACAAAAACCCTGATAGTGATTGGGGAGCTCTGAGTTCCAGTCTCGTTTCTGTTCCCAGCTGGAGGCGTGACCTCAAACTGTTCACTTCCCTTTTCTGGGTCTCAGTTTCCTCATGTGGAAACCTGATGAGTTCTAAGATGCCATCAAAAGCTAACATTTTATGAATCTATGCGTTTTTATTCCTTATTAATTTCCCCCTCTCTTCCCTCCACCACTTAAAAAAATCGGGTTCTAGAACTTTCTGGGATCCTGTTCTGGTTTTGACAGGCAGGCCAAGCAGCGGGGCGTGGACTCACTGTGTGCCTGCATCACTTCCGAGATGTTGAGCCCCTCACGCATCCTCATGACACACACGCCGTAGTTGAAATCAAAAGCATCGCTGGGAAGAGAAGATGTGGGGTCAGGCTCCTCCCAGTCTCAGCCCCCAGCCCCCAGGAGACCAGATGTCTAGAGTTGGCCTTGGCTCCCACCATGCCCTTCCTTCTCTCCGGGCCCATCTCCCCCTCTCTATAACACACAAGCAGAACCGGAGAGTCCCCCAGGACCCCCTGGCTCTATGGCACCATGGATGCTGTGATCCCTGGTCTCAGAGGGAAACCACGCCAGGCCCTGTCCTCCTGATACATTTGGATAATCCAAACAACCCTGCCAACAGAGGCGGGCTTGCGAATCACTAGCCCCATTTTACAGATGCAAGACTTGAGTGTTGGGGAGAAACTTGCCCACGATTACACACTAAGAAAGTGGCCGGCTGGGTTTGGAGTCAAATGGCCGAGACAGAACCCTGAGAGCAGACACACACACACACACACACACACACACACACACACACACAGGAATGGCCTTGCTCAGGAAGGCAGCAAAAGCTGGTCTCTATGGAATGTCTAGAAGACTCCTGCCCCAGAGACCACCAGTATGACTTGATCTGAGGAGCTAAGCATCGCCCCCATCGGTTCATTTAGTTACACATCTCTGGGACAGGGCTTCTCAGGCCCCAGCATTTTGGGGTCTTGGAGCGCCAAAGCAGGGGTGGGGGGGGTGCTGGAGAACAGATTGTCTACCACCTCCTGCTCTGACTGTGTCAGAGGCTGAGGGTCAGGGCTCAGGGTCAGGCAGCCCGGTCACAGCAGACCTGGAACCCTCGGCCTCTGTTCTGGAAACGCTTCTACACACTGCCTCCCTATGCCACATCCACACACAAGAGCAACCCAGGCAGGCATTTGCTGGTGGATGCACAGCGAGAGGTGAAGAAGAAAGGGTTTGAAGTTCACCCTGAAATCCCCTGGGAATTCCCACATGGTCGCCTCCTGGGAGACCTTCTGTAGCCCACAGGTGGGCACAAGTTTTCACCTAAAACCCCACATTTTCAACTTCTCTGAAAAACCAGAAGACCTGGTAACACCAAACCCTGGCGCACTTTTCTGCCTGGGCACAGCGGCTGGAACCAAGTGACAGTGGCTCACTCTGGCCTGCTCCCCATCGTCCCACACCTGGCCAGTCCCCTTCCCTGTGTCCCCTGCCCGCTCCCTGCCCATCTCGGTGTCGGGGCCCCATAGGTCAGAGCGGCAAGCCCTCAGTGGGTCTGTCTTCCTGAGCTTTGAACCAACTTCTTGTAACACTCACTGCTTCCCAAGGCCAGGAAAACTCCCAGGGTCAACAGCCTCCCCAGGCCTGCCTGCCTTGTGCCCTCACTCACTGCAGGATGCCAATGTAGTCCTCCACTGTGGCCGGGTGTGCCGACTGCCAGTTCTTCTTGAAGCCAACCACCAGAATGTTGGGCTTCATTCTCCCGAGACCTGTGGCCTGTGGGGGGTGGTGGGAGGTGAGGGACAAGGCCTCATGCCCCACCGGGCTCTGTTCTAGGGTGGGGCGCTCTCAGCCCCAGCTGCCCTCTCCGCCAGGGGGCGAGGGCTCAGGAATTCTATCCTGCCCACCTGGACACACCGTGAGAAAGGAAGCCACTGCCGTTGGCGCTGGAGTATTCCAGTGCCTGCTTCTCCAGGTTACTTCTCATAATGAGAGACTTGAATTCGGATGTCAGGCTTTAGAGCATTTCCAGGCCATCCTACTCACACATCTTTTGTATTTATTTTTTTAGTGTTTGAAAATGTTAAAAAAATTCTTGACATGCAATTCACATAACACAGAATTAACCATTTTAAAGGGTGTATAATAGGGTGGAATTTAGGATATTTGGAATGTTGTGCAACCTCACTTCTGTCTACTCTCAAAATATTTTCATATCCCCCCCAAAGATCCTATATGTTCTTTTTCTAAAAATTTTTAAAAATGTTTTATTTATTTTTGGCACAGAGAGAGACAGAGCATGAGGGAGGGGGCAGAGAGAGAGGGAGACACAGACTCAGAAGCAAGCTCCAGGTTCTGAGCTGTCAGCATAGAGCCTGACGCGGGGCTTGAACCCACGAACGTGAGATCATGACCTGAGCTGAAGTCGGAGGTTTTAACCAACTGAGCCAGCCAGGCGCCCCCTATATGTTCTTTTTTAAAAATCTTGGAAAATATTTAAAAAGATTTTAATGTTTATTTATTGTTGAGAGAGAGACAGAGTGTGAGCAGAGGAGGAGGGGCAGAGAGAAAGGGAGACACAGAATCTGAAGCAGGCTCTGAGCTGTCAGCACAGAGCCCAATGTGGGGCTCAAACCCACGAACCACTATGAGCTCATGACCTGAGCCAAAGTCTGACACTTAACTGACTGAGCCACCTAGGCAGCCCTTGAGAAATATTTAGAATTATTGGAAAGGACTCCCATAAGTTGACTCAGAATTAACAACTGTTATTTTATCCCATTTTACAGATGAGAAACCTGAGAGGTAAAATGTATTGCCTGGCAGAACATTCTAGAACTTGATCTGAGCAGTGGCTTTCCACTACTGGGTGGTATCTGCTTATGTAAACATTTATCAAGCTATGCACTTAATATTTTTTTACTTTGCTGTCTGTAAATTATATTAAAAGAGAAAAACAAGAACTGCTCAAGCTCACACCATCCCCACCGACTTTCAGATCAGTTTCCCCCAGCCCCTGGGCACCCCGAGAAAGTGCCCCAAATTAGCATATCCAGGTTGTCCCACCAAGCCGTGGCACCTGCATGAGGATCTGTACACCACTACGGAGGTCCTCGGCAGTGACGTCTGAGTAGAAGGCCTTGATCTTCCTCTTGCTCAGCCATTTGGTGTGCCCATTGGCGATGAGCCGGAGCTCAGGCATCCTCTGCTTGCGGGGTCCCTGCAGGGGGTGGGGGCAGGTGACCGCAGGGGCTGCCTTCCTTCACCCTCCGGCTTGAATGAGATTCAGCCCCCATCCTCCCTGGACGCTGCACCCCGAGGTGCCTATTTTCCCCTATGGAGTTAGGGCAGGGAAAGAAGAGAAGGGAGGGACGGAGCAAGGTGGGGGAAGGAAGAGGGAGGGAACAGGCAAGAGGCAGGGCAGTAGGGAGAAGCTGGTGACTGGGACAGGGGAGGGGAGAGAATCAGGCCCACAGCAGGGTCCCGTAGGCTCTGCTTGCTCCGCAGCCCCTCTGTCCCCTACCGCCCCCCACACTGCCTGCCTCCCTTCCAAGTGGACTTCGTGCCCAGAGGCTCCTCCAGGGGTACAGCCCCTGCCCCACCTACAGGGACCACTCACAATGAGCACGTGGCCACAGACCATCAGGCTGAGGTTCCGGGTGAAGGTGCCCACGAAGTCAACAAGGGCCGGGCGGAAGTTGGGGGGCCCCGTGAGCACTAGGCACTGGGGGCTGAGGAGGGGAAGGAAAAAGGGCATGAGCCCCCAGGGGTCTAGATGCAAAACGCAAGTGCCGAAAAGCATAAAGACTGGGAGCGGGAGGCTTCGCACTTCGAGGGTCCCTGAGGGTCCCTGTGTCACATGGGCAGGAGACTCCACCTCTGGTCAAGGGCCACTACCAGACTCAGCTGGAGCCAAAATGGGTCACTCACCAGCTGTGCGACCTCAGGCCAGTTACGTAATTTCTCTGTGCCTCAGTGTTCTCATCTGGGACTGGGGTTGAGCAATTTCATATGCCCCAGAGGGCTGTGGTGAGCTGGCGAAGCCACTTTGTGCAGCAACGCGATAGAAACACTTACGGATGACTGTTAGCATTACAGTCTGGTGGGAAGGGGTCCTGGACACACAATTCCCCTCTCCAAGGAGAGGTTTGTCATAGGCAGCCCGACGGATGACTGTGACGGGGATGGCAACACCTGATCGCCCTCACATAGCCCTTCGCATTTCGAAGAGCATATCCCGCCGTGGAAACTCGGGTACAGAGAGGTCACTAGACTTGCTTGGTCCCCACTGAGCAATGTCAACCCCATCTCCCCAGAGCAGGGTGGTTCTCCTCCACCTCTATTCCATCTCTGATGAGCAAGGACCGCGCCCACCCTGGGTCCTGCACCCCCCCCCCCCCCCCCCCCCCCCCCCCCCCCCCCCCCCCCCCCCCCCCCCCCCCCCCCCCCCCCCCCCCCCCCCCCCCTGCAGGTAATGGGGCGTGGCCTGCAGGGCTGTGCTCACCGGTAGTTCTTGATGTGCTCCTCCACCTCGTTGAGGCCCACCGAGTAGCTTAGGGCCAGGTTGTAGGAGCCGGCCTGGACTGAGGAGCCCCAGTTCACCTCTGAGCGTGAGGGGTGAGCACAAGATTAGAAATCCCCAGGGAGAAACCAGGCGCCAAGGGAGGGAATATTGACCTTCTTTAGGAATCAAGCACCGTGGGGGCGGGGCTGGCTGGTGGGCCTCTTCCTGAGGTTTGCACATATCCTATGGCTACATATTTAAACGTGATACTTCATAGTATTAAACTCTACCAAATAGTCTTCTCCCTTGACTAGCATACAATAACCTGGAAAGCCAGGTTCAAATTTAGAACTCTAGGCTTTTGTGGATTTTTGCATCCTGTCCCCAGACCATGCTCAGCCCAGGATCCTTGCTGGCATGCACGTGGATGCCACACTATATCCTGCCCTTTGGTCAGCCAGCGCCTGGACGTCCCTCAGGTCCAGCTGTGCACACCAGCAGGCCATCCATTTCAAGGGGATGGACCTGGGCAGGTAATTCCCGGGTCCTGGGTGCCGGTGGGGGTGGAGTCTGAGTGGACACATTTCCCATAGGCTTCTCCCCCCACGGGGAGGGACGAGGCTGGAGGCTCAGAGCAGGCCCCTTGAGAGCATGGAGCCTGACGCAGGCCCTAGCTGGGCTGAAGGGCAGGATGGCATGCTTGGCGCCCTCAGAGGGAGAAGGGGCACCTGAGCCCCTGGGCAGCTGGACCGCACACCTGGCTTCTTATAGATCACGTAGAGCAGGAGGAAGAGAATGACACCGATAGCGATGACGGCTGCCCACCAGGTGAGGAGGAACATGATGACCACAGAGATGACCGCCCCAAACAGCGCCGTCCACTTGCTGTAGTATCGGAACGAGGGTCTCCACCCTGGGCAGGGGACACAGTTCACACTCAAGCTTCCCCCTGGGCCAGGGCTGCTGGGCAGCACCTGGGTGGCAATGCCAGCAGTGCCCAGAGCCAGAGTCCTGGCCTATACCCACCACCCAGGTCTCCTGGGGCCGGGCCTGGAGGCTCTGGGGAGGACCGCATGCCCGCCTCGGCTGGCACTTGGCCACGTCAGTCTACACCAAGGAGAAGGTATCCAGCTCCGGCCAAACATGGCCACACGTCAGCAAGAGCACCTGCTCCTGTGTCTCTCGGGGAGCCACGGTGGTGAGAGGGCAAGGAAGGACGTGGTTCTGCGGGGCTCCATGCCACCAGACCATGCCAGGCCGGCCACTTCTGACAGCTGCCCCAGGGCACGACTGTGGGGCACCACAGCCTCCGGTCTAAGGCAAAGGTGGCCTGGTGACCAGCCCATTGGGGATTCGGGGATAATCAGAAAAAGGCTTTCTCGAGACTCTTTACTGTCATCTGCTAGAAGGTTATCAGGATGAACACAGAAATTGATGACGTATATGGGCGGCACCCAGAGAGCTGTGCAGTGCACAACCTACAGCAATGCTGACTGTGACTTTGAGCCACTCCCCTCCTTTCCTGGGAGTCAGACTCCTGACTCCTGTAAAACAGGTGGAGGAGGGCACTAGAAAAATCTCTGCACCCTGGAAACAGTGTATGAATCTGCATTCAGTGTACATTGTCAGTGCTTGAGAAAGGAGAGCTATTATGATGAGGATTTCAATAGTTCCTTGAATTGGTTTCAACTTGGGAGGTGACCTTGGTCTAACCCACCTGCACCCATGCCTTCTGTTCCCTCACCCATGCCCCAGCCCCAGGGGCCTCCTCCCACAGGAGACTGCTTACCGGGCGAGTTGGTGATGGAGGCGTGGAAACAGCTGAAGTTGATGAGGGCGTAGGAGCACAGGAAGAAGTTGGAGATGATGGGGGCAATGGTGTTGAGCTCGGCTTCAAGGACCCGAGGGAGAGAGAGGACAGTCTGTTGGGCAACCAGCCAGGGAGCCACCTGGCGCCCTACTCGCAGCTGGGAGAGTCCAGACAGGCCACGGAGGCCCAGTGAGTCTCTGCCTTCTCGTCTGTGAAATGGGTCCATCGTTTTGTGACCCTCAAGGGGCCGGTGTTTTGTTAACTGTAAAATGCAGTCTCTTTAGAGAATGGAGAGCAGTGGGAAACGCTATGGGATAACCAAGGACAGTGGCTGTCACCCTTTTTCTTGTGACACAAATTACAGTAAGAAATATACTTTACAGTGTGACCCAAGACACATGACATATACCGTCTTCTATCTCAAACCCTGAGACCACAGGACACACGCAGTGCCATCCACAGTGGAGACGCACTCAAGAACCGGCTCTTTCCCTTCCCTGCCTCACTCCTCAGCTGCTGCCCCGGGAACCTCAAACTTGTGCCTGCATATCCTTGTCTCAGGGCCTGCTTCTGGGGGTTCCCAACACAAGGCAAGCACCTCTTACGTATCAGAGCCTGTGTGCACGATTCCACTGAGTCGCCACAAGAGCCCTGCCCCAGAGCATCTGAAATGATGGTTCTCCGTCTGAAGTTCGGTCAGAGCCGCCCAGAGAAAAGGACCTCACATCTGAGTCGGGGGTGGGCTGGAGGGTGAGCAGGAAGCAGAGATGTGTCTGGGGGATCCCAGGCCTGCCTAGTCATTTCCATTCCCTGGGGGCAGCCGGCTGCCTCTTATCTGGTTCAGGATCCAAAGTAGCCAGTGGCTGGAAAGGCTCCCTTGAGTGGAGGTGAGTAGATTGGCAGGGTGTCCCAGGGACTGCTGATGCGAGGATGGGGAGAAGGACCACGGACACCGGCAGAGACCCTGCCCTGCTCCTGCATAGAGAGCAGGGCCCGAGGGTCATCGTGCCGCAGCGTGGCCACTGCCCTTGCCTGGTGCAACCGCCCTTCTAGCAAGTTCTGCCTTGTTGGGTAAGTGAATCAGGAAGTACTGGGGTGTGTGTGCATATGAATGCATGTGTGTGCATGTGTGCGTGCGTGTATATGTGTACACAAGTTTCTTCCTGCCCATCTGTGACACACCTGCTCTGCACTGTGGCTCCCATTCTGCAAATGAGGAGACCAAGGCTCAAGAAGGTAAAAAATGATTTGTCCAAAGAAATATGGCTGGCTTACGGCAAGGCAGGATAGAGAGATGATCTGGGGCTCCTGAGTGGCTCAGTACGTTAAGTGTCCAACTTCAGCCCAGGGGGCAATCTCACGGTCTGTGAGTTTGAGCCCTGCATCAGGCTCTCTGCTGACAGCTCAGAGCCCGCTTTGGATCCTCTGTCTCCCCCTCTCTGCCTCTCTCCACTGGTTCTCTTTCTCTCAAAAATAAATAAACTTAAAAAAAAATCTTAAAAAAAAAAGAAAGTCAATCTAACTGATTAACTGGGATCTTTCTCTCGGGCACCTCTGTCTTGAAGGCCAAGAGAGCTGACAGCTCAGGGGCGGAGAAATGAGTTTATCCACCTACAGAGACGTCCATCCAGCTGTTTGAACCAGCTCCCGGGAGCTGTCCTGGGCTCCAAAGTCATCCTGGGGGCCAATTCAGACCTGGAGTCCGGGGGTGGGGGCAAGGTGCCAAGACGCGGGAATACAGAAGCAGCAACAGCAGTTGGGCCCCTTCTAACACAATAGAAGGAGCCACCTGCCTAGTGTGGTGTGGGAGCCACCCGGTCTGGAGGGGGGGAGGGGCGGGCACCACATGACCCTCCCAAGTCTTCTCCCAGAGAGGGTTATTCAGGGATGCCTACTCCCTGCCAGGCCCAGCTGGGCACTGGGCGCCACGGTGAGCAGCACGGAGGGAGCTCTGCCAGCACCCACGAGCCTCTGCGCCCTGGCAGCCTCTCACCGATGATGATGAAGGCCACAGCGATGGCGTAGGCCAGCAGGTAGCTGCGCACAGGCTCCTTGTTCTTGCCGTAGCCCTTGCCAAAGAAGCCTATCAGCGGATACAGCTGGTCCTCGCACAGGCACTGTGGGCACAGGGAGACGCGCTCACCCCAGGCGGGTCCCCCCCCCCCCCCTTGCAGCCCCTGCCCCCCCCCCCCCCCCAGGCTCTGCTTCCTCCCTCCACCTCAGCAAGGCACTTGCCCCAATCTGGGTCCTGGCTTCTCTCTCTCTCTCTCTCTCTTTTTTTTAAATGTTTATTTATTTTTGAGAGACAAAGCATGAGTGGGGGAGAGGCAGAGAGAGGAGACACAGAATCCGAAGCAGACTCCAGGCTCTGGGCTGTCAGCACAGAGCCCCACTCGGGGATCTAACCCATGAACCAACTGTGAGAGCATGATCTGAGCTGAAGTCAGACTTTTAACTGACTGAACCACCCAGGCGCCCCCTGGCTTCTGTCTCTAAAAATGGAGTTATCTCCCTGCCCATCCCTACCTCACTGGGAGATAGCAAGAGGACAAAAGGAGAAGGGGTCCGCCGCGTGGGGGTGAAACTGGGTCAGAGGAATTGCAGATGGGGCACTGGGCAGCACAAGGGAGACTCTGGGGTGGGAAATGCAGGCGCTCTTGGAAGCACAGCACGGGAACGGGGCAGCTTCCTGTGAGTTTGCTCACTAGCCCCTTTTTTCCTTCAGCCTAGACCCTGTCCCATGATACCTCTAGACCTTTGTAGGAGTCACCTGAGGTCCCTTGCCCCCAGGCCTTCCAACACTGCCCGCGTTCCGCAGCCTCACCTGGAAGACCTTGGCGGCAGAGACGAGGCAGGCCAGGGCAGAGGAGAGGGTGGCCCCAAAGATGCCGGCCGTGATCAGGGGCGCAAAGCCAGACACCATGCTCATGGTCTGCAGGGACATGGTGTTCAGGCCTCTCAGGGTGGAGCCCCTCATGCCCGGAGCCCTCACTGCAGGCAGGGGCACGTCCTGAGGCCTCCGAGTCCACACCCCTTACCCGGAGATCCCAGCGCCCACCGAATCAGGGACTGGGCCCAGGGTCCCCACCCGAGCCTGAGCCTCTTTCCCCTGAGCCTGGGACCCAGCCATGTGTACCTGGTAGTAGTTGATGAGGCCGTAGTGGCAGCTGCGCTGGCGGGAACACTCGGTGAAGTTCCAGCCGTAGCCACAGGCCAGGCCCTCGCAGGCGCCTGAGCCAGGGGTCACCGTGTCATTCAGGACCCCAGAGGCATCGCGAACCACGCAGGAGCCTGAAGAGGGAGCAGGGTTGGGGAGGCCTCCCTCCCTCCCTTCCCTCCTTCCTCCCCTCCTCCCACCCACCACGCTGCCTGAGGGGCCAGCTCTCCCTTTAGCGTTTACCACGAATAACTGATGATGATAATAATGATAATAATGGCAGTGAAAGTCGCTAACATGCAGGAGCCCTTACTCCGTGCCAGGCACTGTGCTCAGTACTTTACACAACGCTGGGAAGCAAGTATTACTATTGCTTTTGTTGTCGGTGCCATTCTACAGAGGCACAGTAACCTAAAGTGACCCTTTAAGATCACCGTGTCCTTCTTAAAGCAGAGACCTGACTGGCTGTGACCTGGACCATGTCCCTTGGCCATCTGTGAGCAGCTTACTGCCCAAAGTGGTTACTGGGAGCAAGATTGCCTGTGAGGATCTCAGTGACAGGCAAGTGTCAACAGCCCAGACCTGGGTTCAAAGCCTGGCTCTGCCACTCAGGGGCTGTGTGACCCTGGGCAGGTCACTTAACCTCTCTGAGCTCTGGTTTTCTCCTCCGGAAAATGGCGGAAGTGGCAGTGCCTGGATTAAATGTGATGAGGCATGTAAAGGGCTGGGCATACGGTTCAGTCGGTGGCTGGTATGTCTTCACCACCACCATCATCGTTATTGTTATTATCAGCCCTTGGGTCAGAGTATAATTTGTCCTCTAGAATTTTCTCACCCCCTTGAATCTGTAACATCAGGTTTGAAGGGACCAGAGGAGCCTCATCTGACGGCCCCCATCCCCACCACAAACTACCCCCCCCCATGAAGATATTTGGGTCACCAGTTGTTCCCAAAAAGAAGGGTTGAGGACCCACGTCCTGAGGTTTCCATGTCCTCCTGGCCCAACTCTCCCTGGTCGAGATCTGAGCCACTGGCCCCGTGTGACCCTTCTAGACATCTGGGCGGCTACTCACCAATGGTGGCTGAGATGGCCAGGTAGGAGACAGTGGTCCAGAAAATGGCCATGAGCGTCCCCTTGGGGATGGCTATGGCAGGGTCCTGGGGGAGGGGGAGGAAGAGAGAGGAGGCATCAGGCAGCCTGTGCGCCTCCTTCCAGGCCCTACTCTTGCCTGAGGCCGGGGGGCCGCCTAGCCCCCGTTAGGCACCCCGTTGATTTGTGTGGTCCCACAGTAGTTCATAGATGAGCCCCAAACTCTCCTCTCACGAAAAACTCTGCTGGCATTTTCCTAGCAGAAATAACAAATCTTCACACGTACACATTGTGCATTCCACTCCCCTAGACACTTCCTCAAACATAACTTCCCGGACAGTGGTCAGGGTGTCCCCACCCAGCTGGTGGGGAAACTGAGGCCAGGAAGCTGAGTGGAGCTGGGGGCGGCTTGGCCCTGACCACACCAAGTCCACAGCCTCCGGCACGGGGGGGCTAGTACTGAGTGAACTAACACAGGCCGGGATTCGTACAGCAGGGTCCCCCCTCCAGGCGTGGACCCCAGCCCCAGGGGCGGGCTGCGTGGGCCCTGGGAAGCACATTCGTGCACCTCCCCAGCATTCTCGGGGCCATCCTGCACAGCTGGCCGGTAGAAAGACTAATTACAGAGCTTGGAGGGATGGTGACATGGTTTGGCGTCACGGGCAGGTCTGAACAAAGCTGGCAATGACCAGTTCTCTGCCTCAAACACTTGTGAGCTTGAGCTGGAATCAATGGTCACTCAGTGATGACCAAGCCCTGGACCTTGCCCTTGAGGACCCAGCACCCAAAGGAAGGAGGTCCTGCCAACACAGGGTGGACAGCACCTGCCTAGGGCGGACAGAAGTGTGCTGGAGAGCAGAGGGAAGGAGGGAGGGCAGCACACTGCAGCAACCACGGAGGGCTTCCCGGCAGAAGGGACGGCTGAGGTGGCTCTGAAGGCCCTGGGGTGGGAGGAAGGCTGAGGCAGGTGGGAGCAGAGGTGCTGAGCTGGGGGGAGGCTGTGGGACCCGGAGCTTCCAGATCCACCGAGGTCTCCGCCTTGGGGGCCCCGTAGGTCTGCCCTGGGTCCCAGGGTGGCCTGAACCAGGTCAACACACAGAGTCCCTGGTCCCAAGGCCAACAGATGGGCTCAACCATCCCCCCTCCCCGATTGTATCTCCAAAAACTCATGTTTGCTCAGAACCTCAGAATATTGCCTTATTTGGAAATAAGGTCTTCACAAATGTCGTTAGTTAAGATGAGGTCATGCCCAGCTGGGTGGGCCTTAAATCCAATGGCTAGTGTCCCTGTAAGAAGTGGCTGGGACACGCAGAGGGAAGAAGGCTGTGTAAAGACAGTCGCAGAGACCAGAGAGGGGCAGCTCTGTGCCAAGGATTGTCGGAGCCCCCAGAAGGTGGGAGAAGAAAGGAAGGATTCTCCCCTGGAGCCTTCTGGGGGAGCATGGCCCTTAACCCCTTTGTTTTGGACTTTTGGCTTCCAGAACTGTGCAAGAATAAATGTCTGGGTTTTTGTTTGTTTCTGAGAGACAGACAGACAGAGCATGAGCTGGGGAGGGACAGAGAGACAGGGAGACACATATCTGAAACACTCCAGGCTCCAAGCTGTCAGCACAGAGCTCTAGGTGGGGCTGGAACCCATGAACTGTGAGATCATGACCTGAGCTGAAATCAGACACTTAACCAACTGAGCCGCCCAGGTGGCCCTGATGTCACCCTTTTAAATGTCACCTTCTCTGAGGTCTCTGGCCACCAGCTCCTTCATCCTGGCCCCAGGGATTCCTGTCCTTGTTCTGCTTTGTTTTTCTCCCCAGCACCACCCAGAAGCCACTCAAAATCCACATCCAATTGAATTTTTGGTCCATTGTCTCTCTCATGAGAGTGTCCGCTCTGAGGACAGGACTTTGTGTCTGTTTTGTTTACTAATATATCCACAAGGCGCTGGCACAAGGCAGGTGCTCAAAACAGCACTAAACTTAGGATGATGGTGAAGCCTCTTTGTTCTAGAAACTTGCATTCCAGCCCCTCTGCCACCTGTGTGTGGCCCTGGGGTTGCCAAGCACAGAGAGGGCTTGGTCTGCCCCCCCGTAACATGGGCATGATGAGGTCATGGGCCCCCTAAGGATATTGGACCCTGCGGCCACATGGTAAAAATGACCACAATCTTGACAACTAGCCGTTAGCACTTCCTCCACGCTGGGCACTGTTCTAAGCACGTCGCACGAATTAGCACACCGAATCCTTATTCCCTGCTCTGCGAGGTGGGGGGCGGGGGGCTGAAGCCCAGGGAGGCTTTGAGGGACTTACATAAAGTCTCTGTGAAGGGGAGCTTCTCTCCTGTAGAGGACGCTGTATCACAAAATGGGTAGAGAGGGCTGGATGCAGGAGGGAAGGGCGGTTTTAGGACTTGTGGGAATTTAGGACACCCAGAGAAGGAAGAGGAGCCAGCCGGGCAAGAGCAAACACGGCCATTCTGGGATTCCCAGGCCGAGCTGTGCACCCCCCAGGTGGGCCCAGTTAGAGCCAGGCCAGGTAGAGATGGTCTCCAGGGTGCAATTCTTAAGTCATTTAAGAAAATGCATCAAGGGGTGCCTTGGTGGCTCAGTCCGACTCTTGGTTTTGGCTCTGGTCATGATGTCACAGTTTGTGAGTTCGAGCCCTGTGTTGGGCTCTGTGCAGACGGTATGGAGCCTACTTGGGATTCTCTCTCTTTTGCCCCCCTCTCCAAACCAAATAAATAAACATCACAAGAATGCATCAAGGAGCACCTGTCAAGTGGGACCGGAGGCTGGGGGAACGGGCCACAAGCACAGATCCAGGCTCTGACCAATCACCCCACACGCTCACCACCCATCTCCTTGACACTGCCCTGGCCAAGACACCACCGGCTGCCTCGCCTTTCAAAGCCCAGCCCCATCCCTACCTCCACCCAGAGGTTTTTGCCAGAGCCCCTGCCAACATCCGTCTGCCCTTCTCTCCCACTTTCTAGCACTTTGTACCTCGCCCTAAGCCTCCCATTCAGTATGATTCACCTCTATCCACTCAACAAACAAGTACTGAGCACCTGGCATGTGTCCGACTCTTAGCTGGGAACGGGGACACAGAGGCAGGCCTCAGCTCTCCAGATCAAGAAAACTGGAAGGGGGAAGAGACATGTAAATGGCCTGACATCCTGATGCTTATGAAGGGCCGGGGGAGAGTTAAAGATGGAGGCCATTATTTGAAAGAGAAACAGAACTTCTCAGGAGAAAGAAATAAGCGTAGGGCATTCCAGGGAGGGAGCACGGCAGAGGCAAAGACCTGGAGGAGGGACAGGCAACAGAAGGAAAGCAGCAGGTCCTCAGGGCCGGGGCCAGGGTCACAGCAATGGCATTGGTGGGTTGGAGCCTCGAACTCTGAGCCGGGGAAACTGCCCACATGGAGACAGCGAGACTGGGAAGATGTCGGCCCGCAAAGATGCAAGAACCAGCTGCAGCTCTGGAAGGTCAGGCTCGCTCAGTCTTCCCCTTGGGCTGAGAGTCCTGGGAAGTAGGGCGGAGACTAGCCTGGGAAATAAGGAGGGCACTTCCTCCTCCAGGCCCTGGAGCATTGCTGGTGCCCACCAACAAACCTCAGAACTGAGAGGCATGAGCGGAGTTGGTTTGGATTGACTGGCTCTGAGGTGGGTTGGACTGGGCTGAATTTTAGAAGCTCTGGCCCCACGGTCTCAGTGCCAAGCTCAGTGCCCGTGGGAGAGCCTGGTGGGACACGGCCAGAAAGCAAGAGTAGGGGGGGATGTCGTGCTCACCTTGAGGTCCCCGGAGATGTTGGCCCCTGCCAGGATGCCTGTGGCCGAGGGGAAGAAGATGGAGAACATCCCGAAGAAACTACCATCCGTACCCCGCCAGTCAGGCACCAAATTCTGGACAAAAATGTCCGCTGGAAGACCAAAGCTTGAATGAGGGCCTCCTGGAAGGCTGGGCCCAGCCAGGCGGGAAGGGGCCTTTTCTCTGGCAGCTCCAGGACCTGGGAGCTGAGAGGAGGGGGCGGGGGGGTGGGGTATGCCTCATCTTCCCGATGCTCCCAGAATGGGCCCAATTGTTGGGCAGGCTGTACCTGGCCCCAGAGCCATGGGCAGGGGCCCCAACTTGCACATACCCCGGTAGCTGAAGAAGCCTTTGGAGGCCTTGTCCTCCGATGGCGGAATCAGTGTCCCCACTAAGTAGTTGGCAAAGGAGATCATGATGATGAGGAAGAAAAGCACCTGGGCCTGGGGGGTAAAGGACCCTGGAGGTCAGATGGCCTAACCCTACCTGCTCAGGGAGCCCCCACAGGACAGAGCCTGTCCAGGATCCCTTCCTCATTCATTCATTCATCACCCATGCATTATGCTGCAGGCCCCATGCTAGGAGTTGGCAATGTAGCAAGGTTCTTGTCTTGTCTTGTTGGTAAATCAGGAACACAGCTCTAGTAAGAACGAGGGTGTGATGGGGACTGTGGGAGGGGGGGCGGCTTTAGCAGAGTAGCTTGCAAAGGTATCTTCAAGGGTCCTAAAGGAAGAGGGTGAGTGAGCAGCAAAATGATTGGGGGCATAAGCCTGGGACACTCTAAGACAACCAGGAGGCTGGCAGAGGAAGCCAGAGTGGGGGCAGAGGGGAGAGGCGGCGGGCGGCAGATCCAGCAAGTCTGCCCGCTGATGCCGGGTATTTCTTCTGCCCTCATCCCACGGTGCTAAGCCTCGGAATTTTGGCTGGATACAGGCCCACATCTCCCTGCCCTGCTGGCAGCTTATGTGTGGCCGTGAGATCAAGTTCTAGTGATGGCTTGGAAGCAAGGGTTATGAGCAACTTCCAGGCGGAGCCAGAAAAGGAAAGGATAGGGAACTTCCCTCCTTTTCACCCGCTCTCCTTCCTGCTGACCGGACTGTGGACATAGTGGCGGCGCAGTGGAGCAGGTGCATGGAGGCCACGCCCAGGCACGGAGCAGCCACAGCATAGAAATGGGCTGGGTACCTGAGCCTCCCGGAGCCACACACACACCTGGACTTTTACAGGAGAGAGAAACGCCCGAGTCCTGCTCCAGGCCCCACCCTGCAGAGTCCCTTTGTCACAACAGCAGAGCTGAAAGGCCTGGTGAGAGGAGGCAGGGCCAGGCCCAGGACCTGGGCTGCGACTCCCTCTTGTTCACCTGACCACTCCCAGCATCCCCTCCTCACCTTGGACTCCCACTCCATGCCAGCCAGGGAGATGGCCAGGAGCACGGTGACGGTGACCACGCCGATGATGCGGATGTCATTGGTGGGGTCCACGATGGGTGTGCCGTACTCCTAGGGTGGGGACAGGCCGGGCTTCAGGCTGCCCTCTGCACACCCCAGCCATGCAGACCCCTCTGCCTCAATTCACCTCTGTCATGGTGCCCCCGCCCACAGAACGTCCACAGCCGTGCTGTGTCGGCCTGGACGGCTTGGCCTTTAAGGCAACACACCCCTGAGGGGACTTCTGGGAACGGCCTCTATGTGATGGGATCACCACAGTCACCCGCAGCAAGCAGACTGTGGCCCAGCGGGCAAAGTTGGGCAGAGGGGCAGAAAGGCCTGGCCCAGGTGGGGTGGGAAAGAGTGAGGTGGGCTTCCCCGGGCTCCCTCTGCCAGGGGTCCAGCCCCGTTACCTGGAGCAGGTCCCGCACAGTCTCTGCGAAGCCCACGGTGTGCATGGCCACACCTACCGCGTTGGCAAAAGCGAAAATGAGGCCGATGGAGCCCCCTAGCTCTGGGCCGAGACTCCGGGAGATGAGGAAGTAGGTGCCACCTATCAAGGACAGAGCCAGAATCCGAATCCGTGAAACCAAAGGATCCGCTGGCTGGGGTGGGCTTGGGGCAGGCAGAAGCTGAGGCTGGGAAAGGGCAACCGCAGGACCCACGGGGCCCACAGCACAAGAGATAACTGAGGCCATCCGTGGGTGCCCAAAGCTTTCACCTGGAACCAAAGGGAGCAGCCTGGGGCATCCCCGTTTGGGTGGGGGTGGGGTGGGTGGGAGTGGCTTGGAGACCCTTTCCCAGGGTGGAGATGGGGAGCAACCAGAAAGAGGAGGGGGTTCGGGGTGGGGTGGGACCCACCTGACTTGACCTTGCCATTGGTGGAGATGGCCGAGATGGAGAGGCCCGTGATGGAAGTCACGGTGACGGAGAGCAGGATGATTATCCAGGTCAGGACTAGGGGAGGGGGGTGGGGGGGAGGAGTGAGGGTGTAGTCACCGGAAAACTCAGATGGCGCATTTCCCAGGTGAGGAGCCATGTCACCTAAGTCACCTCCCTTCTCAGAACCTTGGTTTTCTCATCTGAAAAATGGGTGTCTGTCTACCTCCGGGTATATTCTAAACAGCCAGGGAGCTGATGAACCAGTACATAAAGGATCATTAGGGATGGAAGGGAAGGTACCCTCCTTTAGTAATAAAAAGTAATGTAATAGTTACCCACATGATGAGCACCTTTGGGGACCCATCCTATGGTGTTTTACCTGCACCATAGAAACCCTATGAGAGATCTGTGGAGCAGAGACAGTTATCACTCCCATTTTACTGATGAGGAAACCAAGGCTCAGAGAGGTTAAGAAACTTGTCTAAGGTCACACAGCCTCAGAGCCAGCATCTTAACCTTGGTGTCTGTCCAGAGCAGAAGTTCCTAAGCTGGATGCTGGGCAGGAGAGATTGGCTCTGAGAGGTTCGCTGACCTACTGAGGGCAAACAGCCAGGGAGAGTCCTCAGGCCTGTCAACTCCATGGGCAGACTCCTCTGCCACACCTCCCTGTCCTCTGTCATTGCAGGGGCCTGTGGTCTCTGCAGCCCAAGTTCAGGATTGTGCCTGGGAAGGATCAGGTCTCAGGCACGCCCTTCCCCTTCCCCCAGGAGGTGGCACTCACCGATGCCCGCCTGGGCTGTGATCCAGGGGAGCCTCAGGTAGAGGATCACGCCCCAGATATTGAGCATACAGCGAATCTGGGAAGAGAGAAGGGTCGGAGGTCACCTGGGTGGGCCAGATACCCCAAAGCCAACACACAAGTCCCTGTCCCCAGGCATGGCCTAGGGGACACCTGGGCCCTTTCTTGGCTCTACTCACTGCAATGAATTCCTACTTCAATGCCACTCTAATTCAGTGTGGTAGGGAGGGGGGTACCCAGAGACTCCTGTCTCCCACTGGGGTCTGAGGATGGGCTGCCAGCATTATCACCCCTCCCCCGGCTCCCAGCCCAGGATCCTGCATCTGGCAGCCCCAGGCAGGGCCCCAGTGGTGCTGCTGGCCCAGGGCCTGGCATCTAGGGGCAGCTCAGCAAAAGCCAGCTGAGCCAATGCCTCACATGCAAGCAGAAACAGCACCCAAGTTGCTGTGACTTCAGCTTCCAAATTTAAAGCAAAGCCAGAGGGGCGCCTGGGTGGCTCAGTCAGCTGAGCATCGGCTTTGGCTCAGGTCATGATCTCACGGTTCGTGGGTTTGAGCCCCTCATCGGGCTCTGTGCTGACAGCTAGCTCAGAGCCTGGAGCCTGTCTTCAGACTCTGTGTCTCCCTCTCTCTCTGACCCTCCTCTGCTCACTCTGTCTCTCTCTGTCTCTAAAAATAAATAAAAACATTAAAAAAAATAATAATAAAGCAAAGCCAGAGGCCAGAGCGGAGACTGAAGTTCCAGGGAGGTGGGGGTACTGCTGTGGTCTGTGGCCCCAGCCAAGTCTTGGGGAGGGGCAGGCCCATGTGGCATTTACAAGGCAGGGAGACCTCTAAGACCCTGTATAGGCGCCGAGATAGTGAACGGGGCCATGCCAGGCTCTGGCCGCCACAGCTCAGGAGGAAGATCCAGACTCCATATGTGAGCTGCTGGGTTGGAGGGGAGCTCACAGTTCAGATGGAGAAAGGCACAGCCAGTAGGCAGCTGGTCAGAGTAAGGTCAGCACCCGGGCCTCCTGCCTTCCAGAGCAGGACCAAAGCCTTCTTCTAAATCTCATGCGATCCCCTCTGTAAGGTCCTATAATGCCTTGCTTCTTTGCTGTTTGAGGACTTACTGGTGCTCTAGGCCATGGGAAACCTTCCCCTTCTCATCACTGAGAACGAGACAAACACGTCTGTGCATTCTGTGTTTAGTGCTGCCCCCTGGTGGCTGTGGGGGAAAACAGTTTCTTCTGATAATTCCAGGGTAAACATTGACCCAAGCAATTCCCATCTATTAACTCATTTAATGCACATCATTTACAGATGAAGAAACTGAGGCACAGACAGGTTAGATAACTTGTCCCAGGCTTTAGGATAAGTGAGTATCCAGAGATCTTTCCCAGGGCAAGGTATCACCCTGCGCGTTGAGAAGCACAAAACCAGGGGAAATCTCTGAGGCCCAGGCTGGACGTTGGGTCTACTGTGGCCGTTAAGATCCGAGAGTCAGAGCTGAGCCTGGATGGAACTGTGTCCCCACTCCCATTCCTGGGCACCCCCTCCGCACCCTACTCACCATCACCCCCTTGACCCAGCCAAAGCGCACGGGCTCCTCAGGGTTCTTCTCGCTGCTGGGGCCCGCCTCGTCCTCCACCAGCTCGTCGGTCATTTCATGGCTGGGCCGGCTATCAAAGGCCAAGGCGTGCAGATGGCTGCCTTCCTGCTGGAAGCCCAGAGGCCACAGGTCAGGCAGGCGGGGGCCCATCACAATCCAGCCCCCATCTTGTGCCCTCCGCGGTCCAGCCCCACAGGCAGCAAGGCCAGCAAGCCTCCTCTCCGCTACAGACCTTCCTCATTCCCATCTCCCTCTCTCTTTCCAGGGCGTGCAGCCTCTTTCAGGTTTGTGCACGTCCACTGACGGGGAGCTCATTACCTCTCTAGGGGGCCACGATTGCTTGATTGGGTTATCAGTGACTGGGCATTAAACATCACAACATATGCCTGGAGCTCTATGGCTTCCATGCCCACATTTCATTTCATTCTTAACCCATAAGGAAGACACTTGGCACAGAGGACAGAGCCAAGGCTCAGAGAAGTTAAGCACCTGGGTCAGTGTCACACAGCAGGAAAGTGGCCAGCCCTTGAGATGGTGCTTACCTTGAGGAGGGAGTGCAGATCGGCCAGCGTGGGCCGGACCTTTCGGGGCTCTCCGGGCAGGGCGCTGTTGGCATAGTGCTCATAGGCGGGCACCACATCGATAGTGTTGTAGCCAAAGGTGCGCATGTAGAGGGTGCTGCCGTGGGTCAGGTGGCTGGGGTGGTTGCTGTCATAGGCTGCCGGCGGTGGGGGCTCATCGCCCCCCAGCAGTGTGCTGATGGTGAAGCGTCCGCCACACAGAGTGGGGTCTCCCGGGAGCTCTGAGCCCGGCAGCTCTGCCATTGTGGCTCTGGGTGTCTTGGGAGGGGGCCAGGGTCGGCGGGGACGTGCTGGGTGGCTTTATAGGCTAGGCCCACAGCAGGGAGGAGGCAGGGAGTTTGGCCCAAACCGCCTACGGCTGGTGAGCAGGGTCCCTGGACAGGGCGGGAGGTGGAGCACGTGCTCGCCGCTGTCCTGCCCGCCATCTGATCCCCAAGATAGCAGCCCCGCCTGGGACCCGGAGGGCTGGGCTGGACCAGAGCCAGACGCAGAGCAGGAAGGGGGCAAACATGCTCAGCCCCTGGGTCCCCAAGAGGCTCTTCTGAGTCTGAGAGCTGAGGATGTCTGCAGGACCCTAGGAAGCAGTACCCACAGGAGGGGACACTTAGGGACCCTAGGAGGGACCCTAGAGTCGGCCTGATAACCTGTGGCCCCACAGTATGTAGGTTCAAAAACCTCGCATTTTACATAGTGTTGAGTTGTATTTTTTAGTTATTTAGTACTTGCGAATGGATGAATGGTATGACATTTAAAACGATACACACGTGTGTATAGAAGGTTAGTCTCTCTTACTCAGATCTCTGTCCTTGTGCATGTCCTTCCAAAGACATCTCAGAGCGTAGAAACCATTATGTGCAAGCACCCCCAAACCGGAATTCAGCATGCGGCAGGTGAGGTCTGTAGCCACCTGCGGACTGAAGAGCCCCTGGGGCTGACTTGTGGCTGCAGGGCCCCTGGGTACCCACCGGCACATGCACCACAGAGCCTGAGGTATAGGACCCAAGGAGGCAGTGCCTCCCCCAGACCAGCCCAGACAGTCCCCCCACTCCCACGGTGACAGCAAGCAGAGCCCCCATTCCAGTGCTGGCCCAGACCAGGCTCCCGGTTTGCCAGCTGCCCTGAGGCCACACCTTGAATGCATGGGGGTGGGGGGAGGTGGTGGCTTGGGCTGCCCTCAGGTCACCAGAGGCACCTGAGCCATTGCAGGGGTGGGGGCTGAAATCAGAAGGGGGTAGGAGAGATGAGTTAGTGTGGTGGGCGCCCGATGTGCCACCGGAGGGAAGGGGTGCCTGCGCTCCCGGTACTGCTGAGTTAGGGGGAAAGGGACATGGAAACAGCCCAGCCCTGCTGTGTAGGGAAGGCGGCAATGGGAGAGATTCCCCGGTAGGAGGGGTGGGGGTGGGGACAGCAGAGGACGGGACAGACCCCTGACCAGAGCCTTGGAGGCTGAGTGGTTTCTCTGGAGGCAAGGAATGGACAGAGACCTCAAGACCACCGCCAGCTCCAGGATTCTGAGCTGGGCGAATGCTCTGGGGCCAGTCATCCTTGGGAGGGACAAAGAGGGACACATTTCTCTCCCTCCCTCCCAGAAAGGGGCAGGTAGAGGTGCTTAGACTGTGTTACAGAGTAAACTGCGTCCAGGAGTCACCCTCCCAGATGAGGGTACTTAAATGGGGGGGTCTGGGAGCCCCCCACAAAATTGCGGACAAGTTTTCACACCTCACTGCATTTTTCTGGGAAGGAAGACATACACTTTGCTGCTAGAAGCTAAGCCCACGGGGGCAGGGATCTGGGCCTATTTCGTTCACAGATAATCCCAAGCAACTAGAACAGCACGGAGTAAGTATGCAAGAAACGTTGAATGAATAATGAAAGGGACCCAGAAACAAAGAGGGAAAAGAACAGAAATCCTTGGCTGACAATCTTACCCTGAGTCAGGGGTGTGCGGGCAACTCCTGGGCCCTGTCCCAGCCAAGCCAGACATGGAGGTGAGCCGAGGACGACAGGCCCTCGATGACAAACCCAAAAGGTTATCACTGTGTATCTGTTTGCAAAGCTTATATATTCATTACATGTGTTGATTTTTTAAAAAGACTCTCCTCGGGGCTCCACTAATGACCGCCCCCCTCCCAGGCTTGCCTACCCCCTTCCCAGGATTTCTAGCCGCCCCGCAGAGAGGCTTCTGGACACGCATGTCCCCAACCTGTGCCCAGTGGGGCCGAAGCCTAAGAGGTGAGGTCTCCAGGTCAGTTTTCCACCTTCCCTGCAGCCCCCACCCTGTCTCGGCAGGGAGAGGCCGGCAGGTTACTCATTCCCTCCCATGGGGCCTCGGGGGCAGATCTTATCACCCTCTCACTTTTAAACTGAAAGTCACAGCTGCCTAACACCCCCTTGCACCCATCCTACACTCTCCACCCTGGAGCAGCTGTGGAAATTTCCCGATTCCCATCTCAGGAGAGGGAGGGGGAGGGGCAAGGAGGGGCCAGAACTGGTTTCCAGCAGCGCCGGGCCATGGGCAGAGGGGCCACAAAATTGCTAGGTGACCTTGGGCAAGTCACTTCCCCCTCCCTCCGTGAAACCTAGGCCTAGGGGAGCCCCAAGGCCCCTTCTAGACCCCCAAGCTGCTTCAGGAAGCCGCTCCTGCCCTGCTGCATCTCTCGGGCGTGAGGGGAGAGTTTAGAGGACCCCTTGAAGGGCTTATCAATAGAACACGCTGAAGGGGCTGTCAGAACACAGACCTCCAGGAAAGTGGCTCTTATACATGGACAGGAAGTCATCTGATTGGAGACACTTCCAGGTGGGGGACACAGTGCTGGGTGACACACAACACCCACCTTGCGGGACATCGGTTTCCACGTGGGCCCCCGAGTCCTGCAGGTCTGGGACCCTGGTCTCAACATCGGATGCACCCTGAACTAAGCCCTGTGATGTGAGTCTCAGGCTCACACCCCAGGCCTCAGTTTCCATGTGACTTTGAGCACTTGGAAACTGACTGAGGCGTGCCTCAGCTGCCTGGGCAGGAAAATGGGAAAGCCACCTGCACCGGGTCAGTCTTGGCTCCCCTGGCTGGCGTCAGCCCCCCCGCGGAGAGACTGAAGGCTCCTTACATCTCCCGGTTCTCATGGGGATGGAAAACAGAGGCGGTAAAGGAACTGAAAGACTCTGTGGAAGACTGTAGAAGCGAAAGCTCCAGACACAGGGCTGATAAGGTGAGGACAGGAGGGCCTGCTGCAGCCTCTGCCTCTCAGAGCCTTCTGTCTGCACGGCCACAGAGCCATTCAGCAATTATTGGGCTCCTCCTGTGTACCAGGCCCTGGAACTCACAGCCTAGCCTGGCAGACAAATGAGCAACTGGCTAAGAGAGGGGGCAGCTGCCCCCGAGAAGGAGGGGATTCTGGGGCCTGGGGTCAGTGCAAGGGAAGAGGTGGCCGGAGCCGGAGCACACAAAGCCACGGGGGTAAGGGAAGGAATGAAGAAAGTGGGGGAATATGAGGTGTTTATTCAGTCACACACATTTATTGAGTGTCTACTGCATACCAGGCCCTGTGGTAGGCAAAGGAAGCACCATGGACAAGACAGAGACCCTGCCCTCCGGGAGCTCACATTCTAGTGGGGAGACAGACAGTAAGAAGACCATCATCATAACACATTTCGTGGTAGGCACTACTAAGAAAACAAAGCTTTAAAAAAAGTTTTAGGAGGGACATTTTGGCCTGAGAATGAGAAATTTGAACTAGACTCCAACAGTGAGAAGGGGCCCCCCCATATGCGAGCAGGTATGAGTCCAGGGCTTCTAGAAGGAAGGGAGAGCATTGCAAAGGCCCCAGGATAGGAGCGTAGTTGGGGCTTCAAGACAGCAAGAAGGCTGGTGTGGTTGAGCAGGGGATTGAGGAGGCAGGTCTGAGACATGCAGGGGGGACACTGGGCCTCGTAAGCCCGGGTCGGAAGCTTTATATTCCATCACGTGACGGTCAGATTTCTATTTGCCAGAGATCCCTCTGGCTGTTGAATGGAGGATGGACCGAGGGAGGCAAGGTGTGGCGAGGACAGTCAGCGGTTACCGCAGGCACCCCGAGGTGGTGGCCAGGCCAGGCCAGTGGCTGTGGGTGGCAGGGGGGTGAGGACCGTTGGGACCTGTATTGTGAAGGCAGAGCTGAATGCCCAGTACACGAATATGCATAGGGCAGGGGTTCGAGAGAAGGGCCCGGGAAGGACCCTTGGGGGGGACAGAGTGGGGAAAGGGCAGCACTGTTTCTGAGCAGGGAGGCCTGGCAGTGCCAGCTAAGGGGCCTGGAGTATGGGATGCCATCTATTTCCAGTTAGCTGCTGGTGAGCAGGGCAGGGCAGAAGGAACCGGGCTGGGGAGGGCCAGGCAGGAACAGACAGCAGCCTGGCTTAGGAGCCCCCAGGTCACCCCTGACTGCACGTGGGCTCGGGCATCACGCCAGAACTCCTAACAAATGCTGACTCTGTGACCCCAGCCTGGAGATTCTAGGGGCCTGGGGTCGAGTTGGGGGTGAGAGGCTGGCATCAGTGTTCCTAGAAGGTTCCCCGGGGGGTCCCGAGGAGCATGCCGACTGAAATCCAGTAAGCCAAAGAGAACAATCTTTCACACACAGACTCCCCGCTCCCACCTCACCCTGTCCCCATGTCCGCCGCCGCCCGGTCCCACGAGGCTCGCCTGGAGAGGATGGGTATGATGCAACCCTGGTGTCGTGAAATAGCCGGGTAAGAGGATGCGCTGCTCGTCGGCCTGATTCACAACACCAGCTGCAGCAACGATACCAGAACTCTGCCGCCTTCCTCCTCCGGACGTGGTTCCGTGGCTTCGGGATGGCATGGAGCCCCATGCAAGCATCCTCCCGACCGACGGCTGCCCAGGGCCAGTGTGGTGCCAGGGCTGTGACTGATGGAGGCAGGGTCCCTGCCCGCGGGGGGCTCACAGACTGGATGGCAACAGGGCAGAGGGAAGCACACAACTCCAGAGGTACCAGGTGCTGGGAACCTGCAACCTCTCCAGGAACCGGGCCCAAGAAACTGAGATTACTCGTGAGCCTTACAGACCACGTAAGTGTGTCTGCTGCAGCCCCCGTCCCTCTCCCAGGCAGGGTTACAGCAGCTGGCCACGGAAGTGCCACAAAGCTGCGGCGGCTAAAGCAGAAAGGGAAACATGCTTGGTAAGATGCTTTCATTGTTAAAGGAAGGACTCCTGCTCGTTTCCCTCGTGGTCAGACTTGCCTCTTTTTTTCTTAACCTACAGAGCCCACATTCATTCTACAAGCAATTGTAGATATTAATAATCTATTAGACACAGTCTGATGAGTTTGGAGGATACACAGAAGGACAAGGCATGATCACTGTCTCCAAGAGGCGTATAGTTCATCAGAAGAGGCAAAGCCAACTGTAACCATAACCCGAGGTAAAACGGCATAAGTCCCTGGATAAAAATGCTACCTGGGTTCAGAGAAGGGATGGCTGAGGGATGTACAAAATAGCACAGACAGAACAAAGGTAAAAAGAAATAAGCAGTCATTTAAGGAGGGAGAGTGTCATATGTTAGCTTGGAGCTTCCTGACAGCCAAGGCAAAAAGCACAATTCTGATCACTAGTCACTATCTGATGAAAGAGTAAATGTTAGTTTTCCCCATCTTCCTTGTCTCATGAGGAAAAGGAATCTCCATCAACTCTCTACCCTTCCATCCAGGATTAGCTCCGAGGATCACCAGTGCAAGGTGGCCCAAGCTCAGTCTGGCCACGCCAACACAGACTGAAGCTATAATTTGGACCCAGAGTCAGTCCTGTAGTAACAGATATGACCACACGCCCTTCCATTTTGCTGGTTCTGACAATGTGCTCTGCCAGAGACCAAGAAACCCATAGTCTCTCCTGCCCCCAATCTCTTACTGCTGAAAGACAAGCCTTCTAACCCCTGATCTGTAGAGACTAGCCCTGCATTTATAAGTACACCTTTAGCTTTTCTAACTCGATGGTAACCCTTTTTGCCTTTCCAGAAAGCAATAGGAAACATGGGTATTCTGCTCGATTTTGAATTCCACATGTACTTCTAATCAGAACATTCTTTAATGGGCTCTTTAATGGAGCCCAGGAGCTCCCACAGTGGGGATCAAGGGGTCTAGAATCACGGAGCTGCCTTCAAAAGCTCGGGTCCTCCACCCGGTCCCCCAAACCCACACAGGGAGGGAGTGGGAAGAATGTGCGCCAAGACAGGCCTGGACCTGGCCGTGCACCACCTACCTGATGACCTCAGGCCTGTCCCTGTATGCCTTCGTTTTATCATCAAATGGATAATACCTCTCAGTCAATGGGGTTTTTTTTTTGATGAGCAAGAGAGGGAGTGAAAGAAGCATTTCAGAGGATATCAATAGCGCTCTGCCATGTAAATGATATGTATGTAATTTATCTCAACTCCTTAGCTACCAGGAAGGAAAGGGAGGAGAAACCAACCCATTCTTGACTGTTTAAGGCAGTACTTTGTGGTAAGAGCAGCTGCCCAAGTTTATTAAACAACAAAAACAGGTGCGGGGGGAGAGCAGTGACCGGAGGAGCTGCTCCGCGTTAGGAAGCAGCAGCCCAGAGAGGTGGTGTTGGTCTTTTGCATCCTCAGAGCTCAGGCTTTGTCTGGCAGGAGCTGCATGTAAAAAGGCAGGAGATGTTCAGAGGACCCTAAAGCTCAGAGTGAGACAGGCTTCTCCCCCAATGGTTGTCTCTTCCCCAGATACTTACAGTAAGCTGCTGGCCGCCTTAATATCCCAAGGCAGAGTCCTAAAGGATCTTCTGCCGGGGTCACCTAGCATGCCAGGGGTCAGGTTGCAAGATGGCACTTGCCACTCAGGCTGTGGGGAGGCTGTTGGATCCTAGGGGAATTCTCCTCCAGACTGGGTCACTATGGCAGAGTGGGGGCCCCTCAGGGCATGGAGCCCCCCAGCAGGAAGTTTGAGGGGCTGCATGTGGAGTGGAAGTTGAGTCCCTACCCCTAGGGAGTTCCACTGGGTGCACCACTGAGCACGTGCACCAGGGAGGCCGGGGCAAGCCCAGGTCAAGGCAGGTGGCTGCTGACCGTGAGTGCAGGAAGACTGGGGGCAGTTGGACACCACCAGGGACTCAGAGTTGTCAGATGGTCATTCACGTGTGGTTTCCTGCGAAATACGCACCACCCCCCACCCCACACGCCTGGTGAGGCTCTTCAATGGAGGCCTTTTCTACTGCTTAACCACCTGGCATCAAAGACCATGCTGGAAAACTGCCATTGACCTTGGGGGTACACAATGGGCAGGTTGACCCAGTGAACTTGGGTACGATGCACATGTTTCTGAACCAGTTAGAATTTTTATCTTCCTATTTAGTGCATCTCAGACATTCTAGGATTTATTGAAAACCTGTATTGAAAAATGGAGGGGGGGCAGGAGGTCTTCCACACTTAGACCTGGAGGCCTACTTCTTTACTCCCTGTATTCAGTCAGAACAAGGGTTCTTGACCCAGGGAAAATAATCCAGGGAGTATTTAAAAAAAATCTCAATTACTGCCCAGGCCCCTCCCCAGGCCCACTAAGGCAGAGGTTCAGGGGGTAGGGGCGTGGACAGCAGTAGTTTTAAGAGCCCTCGGGTGTAGCCAGGGCTAAGCCTGGCAGCGCCCGAGCTGTGACCCAGAGGAAAGGTGGGCTGACCAAGGCTGTGTGCAGCCCAAAGTCTGGCTCCTCTTCAATAAAGGTAATGCTGATTTAGTTTCTTCAAAACTATCTTCCATGTTGTGAAATGGTTCTAAAAGGTTTTTTTCCTGGATAGACATGTGGGTACATAGGCAGGCCACCAGCCCTTTGTGCTGAATTCATTGCCCATGGCCAGCAAGAAAGTAGCCTTTAAATTATTGATTTGTAAGACAAGTGTGCCTCCAAATCAGACGACCCCCCATCTCTCTGCTGTATGGCCCATTCCTCCCCTAGACACTCCCCCCACCCTGGTCCCACACACTCACCTCTTGGCCAGGATGGGCTGAACACAAGGCCTCCTGCCCCTGGCGGGTCTCCACCTGGTTCCAGGCCCCTCAACTCACCTGAGTCCTGCGTTGCTCCTGCTTCAAGGTCGTAGGAAAGAGGAACAGCTGCATGACACCACTGGGATGGGGCTAAGAGAGGAGCTGCTGTTCTCGGTGTCCGGGGGCAGCGCGCCAGCCACCCCCCCACCCCCGTCTGCGGGTCTGAATCCTGGTCACTTGCACATGGCTCCCACATCCCCCAGTCACAGGAGAGCCTGCCTTGGATCTTCTTGATCTGGCTTTTTCTTGCGGCATTTCTTAGGGCTTCCTGTTTTCTTACGGGGGGCCTGTGGGCACCAGCACACACGCCTGCTGCTCTCTTTTCCCCAACCACACCGTGAGCTGAGGACAGCAGGCATGGTGCCGCAGTCTCAGGAGCTGCCCCACAGCTCTTAGCCCTAGGGCCTCGGGTGGGCGCTGAGTGGTTGGGAGAGGTTGTGGGAAGAGGACCTTTGCCAGGATCCCACTCCAGTGACATACAAACTCCTCGAGGGCCGGGCCTGGGTTCATCACCACTGTGTACCCGTGGCACCGCGTAGTTGCTCCCACATTCTCCACTTAGCACCTACTGAATCCACAGGAATCACAAGTTGAACTTGACATGACAATGTCGCCTAAGAGCAAAGTTTTAGCCTACCAATCTGGACATAATTTTGTTTCTTGGAAAAAAAAAAAAGCCATCCCTGGTGGCGGGGTTGGGGGGTAAGCAATCTACCCTGCACCCATATGAAAAGCCTGCTGTGAAGGACAGAAGCCAAATGGTAAAGGACGTGCCTAGAGCCCTACAGACAGACCCATGTAAACAAAGCTGGGAGCGGGGTGGCCAACATTAACTTTTATTGGGGGCCCACACTGTGACGGGCAATAGGTAGGTGATTTCTATAAACTACCTAAACCTTCCTAACAGGCTGGTGGGATAGGAACTGGTGGCCCTGCCTTAAACCCGAGCAAACTGGCTCAGAGCAGTCAGATGACTTGTCCTCAGTTGTTCCATCACCTAAAGGTGAAGAAGGGGCTTTAGCCCGACTTTCAGGCTCGCTCCAAAGTGTGTGGCTGTCCCCGGTACATGCCTGCGCCAGAGGCCTGGGGGAGCTGCTGCGGCTCGTCCCATTGAGGTCTCTGTGCACTGAAAGGCTTCAGTGCTGGGGCTGTTTTCCCAGCCTTCCTCGCCCTGCCCTCTCCCCGTCCCCACTGCTGCTGAGCTCTTTCCTTGCAGGACTGAGTTGTCAGGGGAGTTCGGAAATCCTTCTTTGGCAGTTTGTGCTAATGACAGCCGCTGGCCACCAGAGGGCCACGTGGCAAACATCTGTATTTGAGGAACCCGAGTGCCCCTTATTGTTTGGTTTAATTTGCCTGAAAATACAAGCCAGCGTATCTGTCAGCCTGATCGGCGTGAAAGCTCACTCACAGACCCACAATGGATCCTCATCTGGGGTGACCAGTGGCCCTGTCATCTTCCCTTGCCGCCCAGCTGGCATCTTACAAGGTTTAAACAGAGGGCTCTGCTGTAAACCTCTACCTCTGAGACCTAGAAAACAGGGCCACACTCTGCCACAGGGGCCATCTGTCCATCTGCATCCAGCCCCCTCCAGTTTCCCTTGCAAGCACCGGCTCACTTGTGCCTGTTCGGGGAGGTGCTGCAGACTCCTGGGAGACACCATTAAACCCCACAATGGGGTGTGGAGCACTTGTACGAGGCCCCAATTCCCAGGTGATTCATCAGGGAATGGTGTCCCATAAGGCCCAGGGACCAGAACAAGCTGAGGGACCCCCATACAAAGGGAATGGGCTGAAACTGTCCTGTGAAGCCCCTTCTGGGACAGAACCCCTAAGCCACCACGCAGCTGGAGCAGAATCCCTTCAGAGCCTCTCCCCAGGACAAGGTCCCCGTGGCCAGAGAGATGGACACCTTCCACCTCCTCAGTCATTTGCATATTCCCAAGCCACACCCACACCCAGACCCTGAGAATGCCTCTCCTGGTCAGAAACACAGGCAGACGCTGTCCAAGAGAGCAGGAGACATCTGTCCTGTGACCAGGCCTAAGTCTCTTCTACCATCTGACCAAAACAGAAGGCACACCCGCCCCCCACCCAGTCCTGTCTCCCCTTCCCCAAGACCAATAACTGGCTCCCAACTCTCATCTAAAACACTTCCCATTGAGAGTCCGAAATACACGGTCACGGACTTTTAGCAGTTCCCAATTCCAGAACGCATGCCACATGCTGGGGGGATCAGCAGATGCTCTGATCATGACCCCACCACACCTCCAGCCAGACTCTGACCGTCCTCAGACCCCTGGCCAGGGGACTGAGCTCTGAGGCCAGTCGGGGAGAGCGAGACTTCGGAGCTGGGATGGGAGTCCTGTACTTACACAGACCTGTGGGGGCTTCGCAGACCCAGGGGCCGGGCAGGCCACAGCCTTCCTCGCAAGGAGTAGAGAAGGGGCCTGGCTCAGTCATCCCCAAAGGCTGGGAAGAGGCACTTCTGCTGCCTTGTGAGAAGCCCCGGGCTGTGCCTCAGCTAAGAACATTCCCAGGAAAGAAGGCCCAAGAGAGGTTTCGGCTCCACTGAAGGATGGAACAAAGGGAGCACATGGCATTTGGGAGAACATTCCAGAAATTTACTGGCTATAGACAGGGGCAGTGGTGAAAGAACCATCCTAAACAAAGTAAATGCAGAAGTTACTGTACAAGAAAGGAACATGCAGAACAACACATACACGGACTCCCCCGCCCCCGGCCAGTCTCCCCACAAACCCCACACAAGCAACGATGTCAGAAAAGCAAAGACAAAAGGCAATGACGGAATAAAGCAAAGAACTCTCCCCACTGTGAATCTAATAAAAGTTACTGACCAAGGGAGAAGAGGCCGTACTTTGCCTCCTTCTTTCCTTTATAAAATACACATTTGAAATTCCTGATGGAAATTTACCGAGTGGATGATGGCAGCTGGGGTCAGCCGGCGCCCACAATCTCCCACGCAGCCGGCCCGCCTGGCTCTTCAAAACTGAATTCCAGTCACTGCGCTCTCTCGAGTGACTTCATATCTCACTGTCATTTCCGCTGCCCACAGAGGCACAAACAGTGCGACAAATCAGGGTAATCCAATTTGGCTGGAGAGCTCCTGGAGCCTTGGCCCAACGCAGAAGCTCCAGGCAGCACAAGCCAGCAGAGGCAAGCAGCCCGATAGTGCAGCCAAAGAAAATTGGGACATACTTGTAGCCAAGGACGTACTCGTTTACCGGAAATTTAAACGTAACTGTATGTCCTGTATTTTTGTGTACTGAGTCAGGCTCAGATGAAGGGCCTCAGCTGTGGGCCATGCAGCCTTGGAGGCCACCTGAGAGCCAGTCTAGCCCGGCTAGGCCGAGGCCATCAAAGGGGCTACGGTATGTCTATTTCCCCTAGAAGTCCTCTCTGGGACCATGGGTTCCCCGCTTCCTGCTCGAACAGAAGCTACTGTCGGAGGCACTCTTTTATCCTTTGGGACTGTCGAAAATCCCAAGAGGAAAGGCAGCAAGGAGGAGAGGATGCCAGTGTGATGTTGGGTTTCAGCTGGCCCTCCCTATCCCCTTTCCTCTGACGATCTGGCCTTCCTTATTGACAGGAAATCACATTTCCACCTCCTTCCTCTCCACATGTCCCTGCATACCACACAGCTCTGTACTCTTCCGTCTTGGAAGGATCAGCTGTGTTTCAAGTGACCCCAAGAGACACGCCTCTTCACCTTCTTTCAGACTGAATGGCTCTAGTAGGAAACAGGGAGTCTAAATCCAGGCACATGGAACTGGGCAGAGGATGTGGGGAGGGGGCTGGCACAGGAAGCCAAAGCAAAGAATCTGTTCAAACATGTGCTGAGCAATCCATTGTGGGCTGTATACCCAGGAGGCACACAGAAGCTATTTCGACAATCAAGGTTAGGACAAACAGTTTTCCTCCTTTCCTGGGTTAGCGACTTCAAACCACCAATATTTCTACTTAGGTGATGGTGGCAAAAAGAGGCCTAGAAGAAAAAAAGCCCACTTTCTTAGACTTGTTGCACAACTCTGGGAGGGCGGCGTGAGCACCCCGGCTTAGCCCCAGCGACTGAGCACGGCCCAGCACGCGCAGGGGCTTTGTAACTGCTGAGCTGAACTTGGACTGGCAGGTTCCTGGGGCCTGTTCGGCCAGGCCTTGGACTCTAGCCAGCCACATCATTTACCTAACAAGGAGAGGAAAGGCACTAATAAATCATTTGCGTTTAATTTTTGAAACATTCTAGTTAGTGGCTTTAGGTTTTTTTCCACCAACCGTTGCAGTTAGAAACAAGGGCGGGAAGACAGATTTACTTTCCTCCTCTCCCTGCCCTGTGAGGGGTATTAGTTTACTACGAAACTGTCCGAAGATGGGCTGGATGCAGGAGACTTCTGAATTCAGCCTGGAAGAATGGAAAAATGGGGACCATTCAGGACCAGCCCCCCTGCAAACACCTCATTTTTCTTAAGGGCCACACAATTCCTGTTTTAATAAGTTGCTGATTTCTTCCTGACATTTCCAAAACACAGGTGCAAGAACCTAATTTTACGGATATAGAGCGAGCACTTTGAATGATACCATAAAATGCACATTTCCTCCCAATTTGCTAGATGCAGGGCCCAATCTCTGTGGCTGATTGATGCTAAGTGAGTCTAGTCAGTGTGGGGCTTGCCAGCACCTGGGCAGGTCTGGGGCAACCCAGCAGCCCAGGATTTTATTCAGGCGTCTGGCATGCTGGAGTCGCCCTCCTGAGCGGAGCGAGCTTGGCAGTGATGTGAGCTCCCTAAAGAGATGGACAAAACTGCTGATGCCTGACAGAAAAGGATCGCGGAGATCCAGTCTATGGTGATAGGATGCCGGCACATCCGCACCTAACTGCTAAATTTAGTGCTAAGGGTTTGGCCGGAAGAGGTTACTCAGAGCAGGCAGGGGTGATAATCCAGGGTGAATAGTCCTTTTTGTCTTTTTTTTTTGGAAACCAGCAAAAGCTGGTTACTGTGGGGGAAAAGTCCGTAATACTGTGTGTATGATGCATCTAGAAAACAGTGGCTGCTATGCTGCTGTTAGAAGTCTCTAGTTAAACCGTGAGTTCCAGAGGGGCAGGAGCAGCGCCACGTCCTGGCCCCAGTGTGAACGGGGACTGCCTGCTCTTCGAGGAGCCTGTCCAGCGCCCTAGCGATAAAACCAAAGGATCTGTTCTCAGAGGTCGCCAGACCTCTTTGAAGTTAGGCAGCCAGAGCTGCTTTACTTAAAAACAAACGAATAAATAGATAAATGAATAAAAGGAACAGAATCCTGGAAATCAAATCTCAAGGCCTCTGAAAAGGACCTAGTCAAGTCTGTATTTCCCGCCGAGTGTCTCTGAGTAGACAGTGAACCCCTCTATGACGAGCACTAACTGTCAGTCTCCAAGTGCCCTGGATTTTGTTAGAAAGACTGGAATCCCATCCCCAGAAGATGCAAGGTTCCCAGCCTTACTGTTTCTCTGCAGAAGTGGTAAAATCATGGACCACCATCGAGGGAAAGGATTTAGTTCCCTGAATGGGTGACCTGAGGATGGCTTTCACCTGATGACCTGTCACAGGATGATCTCTGGGCACAAGCTGTAGCCATGGGTGCACGGGTTCTATGCCTTGCAGACTCCGGCTCCAATCTGTCACATCTCTACACGGAGTGGGCCATGCGTCACCACAGAACCAGCCGACAGGACAGGCCCTGGGATTTGCTCCGGGAGCCTGATCCTTCTGCTATGAACCAAGTAATCTTATTTCTCCTACCGATGACTGTTTCTGGACAAGTCCTCAGTGCCAACCGGGGACTGCTTTCCTCCCACACGGCTCCCCCCTCCATCAGGGAGGCTCAAGGGTAGAATCCCCCTCCCCCCATACAGGGCTCATGGGCAGTTCTATTTGGAGCTGGCAGGGCAGCACAATGCAAGGAATGGCAAGTTCGCAGCTAATTCCCGTGGCGGAAGGACAAACACCCAGTAAACTGGGGAGCAAACACGCATCTACCGCAGCCTTCTCACATCTGGGGCACTGCCTCATGTCTGCAAGGGAGATCCAGCACCTACAAGCAGAACACGAAGTCATACTTTCTGCAAAGCCACGGAGTACTCTTTTTGTAAAAAGCACTGTGTGACTTGTTTTAAAAAAATACAAATCAGCGCCTACCAACAGGGTCCAACTTGCTAAATCAAGTCCCCTGCAGGGCTCATCTTCTGAGACTTCCCTTGTGAAGGTCCACTGGAGGCCAGTGCTCCAGGGTGAACAGGCAGGATGGGGGGCATCAGGGGAAGGCAGCCGCAGCCCCTGCCAGCCCTTGGGCCACATCCTCGATGCGTCATGGAATCCAACTGACGAACAGCAGATGGGCCCATTATCATTTTGGGAAGAATTAGTGTTTTCCCAGAAGGAGACCGTGAACAAATACTTTAACCAGCACAGGCGAGCAGGGGTAACCAGGCCGTGTGATGAGAGAGAGCCACTTCTCTCTGGGACAGGAAGCACCTGCGGGGACTCTGGGACCCGCTAACCTCCCTCCGGGAGACCCAGCCCCAGGAGCGGTCTGTAACAGCAGCGGGGCTGACTGTGGCCCGGCTTCCTGCGCCCGCCTGGCCCTCGCAGGGGGACACCACCGTCCTCGCGTCCTCTCCGGTTTCCTGCAGGGCTTCGGGACTGGTGGCGGGAGAAACAGTCAACGACGGGGGACAACCTCTGCTCAGGGACCGCACAGCCTCAATGCTGCTGCTCAATGGTGTCTGCGTTCTGTGCGTCAGCACTCAGAACGCGGTCCTGCGCTTGCCCGGCCAGTGGGGAAGAGGGAAAGGTGGGTGGTCCAAGTAGAGGCAATGACCACCAGAGAAGGCAAAAGAGAGCCTAGCCGTCCTGAGGAAGAGGGGCGTGCACAGGCCCAGGCGGGCGCCTCGAGGGGCAGCTTCAGAGGGAGAGGCACTGAGGTCTGCCCCTCCTCAAGCTCCAGGCGAGAAACCTATGAGGCTCCCTTTGAATGTTCTAGGGCTCTTTTCATTTCCAGTGGGATTTCAACAGAACAACAAACTAATTAATCTTGGAGTCAGAGCAGATGATCTGGGGGGTGGTCTGGGATCACCCGGACCCCAGGGCACACCCGAGAGAAGAGGGGCCACCCTAGTGCACACGCAGATCCTAACTCGCCCACGGCTGAGGGTGGCTTTTACAGATGAAAATGTAAACCATGGACCATGACCCTGCCATACGGAATACTGTACCTAAATAAAAGCAACTCCCAAAGGCTTCATTTCCTTGCTCATTCTGGGTGAAGTTTTAATCATTTAAGGTCAACTTTAACCAAATCACAGATGCCTATATAAGCCCCTCATTCTGTGTCCCAAGCACTAGTGACATTTCCTCCCACACAAATAAAAATTTAAACAAAATTTCAAAGGAAAAAAAAAAGAAAAAAAAAGAATGTGAAAAGAAATACAAATCAAAGAAATTTATTGGGTGCTGACAAAAATACATAATACAAAAAACAAAACAAAACACAACAGAAACAAAACCAGAAGCCCCACCCGGTGGGCCCAGGCCCTGAGGTACTGACAGCGTGCAGCCCCGGAGCCCCTCAGAGCATCGCACTTAATTCATGAGGACCTCCATCTGCACCAGCCTTGCGTTGGTGTCCCCGGACGTCCGGTAGGGGATCATCCCAGCGAAGGTAATCAGGGCTCGGGCTTGGCTTCGGAGTTGCTGAGAGAAACGGGAAAAAGAGAAGAAAATCAATGAGCGTTTGAGTCCGGGTACAAGACTGGGAACCGTGCTCTTCTGTATTCTAACCCCTGGTGTCAGGGGGCCTATCTCCGGTGGGAGGATGAGAGTCTCACCCTCAACCGTCACGTTACCCGTAGGTGCAGACTTAGCACAGCTCGTCCACTGGGGCCCCAGTTCTGAAGCCCTTCACTAAGCAAGACAGGGTTTCCGGGCGGGCTGCCTCGCCTGACGCCTGGGACCAGCTCCTGCCACAGCCCCGTGCCTCAGGCGGCCTGCTCTCCTTCTCCGAGCCTCTTGTTCCCGCTTGGCTGGTTTCTGCCCACCTGCCTCTGTGGGACGGGTTCCCCACCCCACGGAAGTGGGTCCAGTCCATTCTGGCTCTCTTCTCTCCTGCTTCTTCCCTTTTCCTTCATTCCACACCTGCCATCTCTTCCTTCCTAAGTGCTGGGCCCTCCATTCCTAGGTAATAATATTTCTGAGTTTCCTAGATTGTTTCGGAAGGGAAAAAGACTTTAATTCAGGTGATTCCAGTAACAGTAAAAAAAGGACAACCGTCACCCTGATTTCCAGGTGATAAATTACTAAATACGGAATAAAGAAACTTAGAAGAACAGCTTCAGGTTCTTCTATGTTGAGATGTGCTGGATGCTTACAGCAGCAAGAAAGTAAACTGGATCTGGAGTAGAGAGGGAGAGTCTACAAACCTCTTTTAGACCAGAAACAAAACTTTTAAGGATTACTCAGGGGTCCCTTACTAGGCTTCCTAAGGACCATTCAAGAAGAAAACTGAAAGCCACGTGCTTTTTCCCTGATAGATGAAAATAAACTGACAAGTACATCTCCTAATGAATGTCCAAACCAAAAGAAATTTTATGAGAGTACCCATTAGATTTTCTTTCCGAGGCCCGGGCTCACGCCTGACTCTAAGCTACTGTACGTGGGCCTCAGCAGTGCTTGGGCCGAGGATTCCTCCCCTTAATGGGCAGCTCTGCACCTGACACCATGAAGCCACTTCTCAGTCAGGCAGGGAGCTTTTACACAGAAGTCTCTTTGTGACCCTGCTCATCCCTATGTTCCCTAGAAAATGACCTTCCGATTTTAAAATGTGTACGAAGTCCAGTTTGTCTGAAATTAGTATGGCTACCCCAGCTTTCTTTTGGCTTCCAGTTGCCTGACAGATATTTCTCCATCCCTTTACTTTCAACCTGTAGGTGTCTTCCGGTCGGAAATGCGTCTCCTGTAGACAGCAAA
>NC_043715.1:26541973-26564377 GCF_006229205.1 Suricata suricatta
AAGATGTGGTATATATTCACGATGGAGTACTACATGGCAATGAGAGGGAATGACATATGGCCCTTCGTAGGAAAGTGGATGGACCTTGAGGGTGTCATGCTGAGTGAAGTAAGCCAGGCAGAGAAGGACAGAAACCATATGTTTGCACTCATAGGTCTAGCAGGAAAACAAGAGAGACCTAATGGAGAACCAGGGGGAAGGAGGGAGAGAGAGTTGGGGAGAGAGAGGGATGCAGAACTTGAGAGACTATTGAAAGCTGAGAATGAACTGAGGGTTGGGGGGGAGGGGGGAGGGGGGAAGACAGGTGGTGGTGATGGTGGCGGGCACTTGAGGGGAAGAGCACTGGGTGTTGTATGGAAAACAATTTGACAATAAAATATTATGGAAAAAATAAAAATAAAAAAAAATAAAATGTGTACGAAATTCCTGTGGAATCACTACAAATTAGTATTGTTTGATTTTTTAAAAGGTAATATTTGCAGACTTCACTTTTTTTTTTTTTTTTTAAAGCTTGAGAGGAACGGCAATCCCACTAATGTTCGCTGTCTTCGGAGAGCCCGACACAAGGCCTACCCAGCTGCTAGGCAGTAAGGAAAGAGAGCATTCGGGTCACGAGCAGGGACGGGTCTCATGAGGTGCCAGGGACGGCAGACCAGAAAGGCGGTTCTCAGCGATGGCTCTGGCCAATGCGGGGATCTTACTGAGTCACGGTCCTCGATGACTCGCTGGGGCCTGGATGCCGAGGATGGGCTTGTCCCTTTGAGCCTCTTAAACTGTGTGAACAAGATGTTCATGGTGGCGAGAAGCACTTCTGAGAGGTTGTGCCTGATCTGCACAGAGAAAAACACATGAAGTAAGGAGAAAGCACCAGGCCCCAGGGCCAACAGCCCACGTGTGCGCCCAGGTCCGTCATGTCCCACAGCTGCAGAGAGACAGCGGCTCTGGGGCTCGCGGGCTGGCAATGAGTCCACAGTCACTGTTCTGCTCAAGACACACAGTTCAGAGAAGTGAAAGGAGGAAGTGCATGATGGTGCATGTTTCACACACCCAGTGAAACTACTTAAAGACCAGAGTTAAGCACTGAGACCCCCTCTAGAACAAGTAGATAATGCAGAATTATACCAGACCACACAGAACCAACGAGGAATCTGTGCCCCTAAGAAAATGTCTAATCACTACAGAGACTGTGTTTTTTGAGTTGGGAATTTGGACAATGACCTGATGGGGATATGTGAACTCACAGAAAACCGACCTAGGATGTCTGATATTGGGCTTGGCTTGGAAAGCTCGGGCTGGATGGTTACTGTGCTGGGACTCTTAATGTCATCAGCTACACTAACACAAAAAAGCTTTCAGTAGAAGTGGGGGGATAATTCCGTAATGCAGGAAGAAAAGGACTCACTTCATCACTGAAATTTCTGAAGGCAGCCACTCTCTCTTCGACACTTTCCTGATTCAGGGGCACCAGCTTCAGACGATCAATAATCTGTTTAAAACAAACCCCCCGGCCGCATGTGATACAACCATCAGTCAGAGACAGCCAGCATCTCACATGTTACAAAGGGCTTCCCTCAAACACACAGAGGCTTTGGTTCCAATTTTCTGACTAAATTCCCAACCACATTTTCTGAGGCAATTATAAAATTTGGAGATTTCAAGTGACTCCAAGAAACCTCTCCATTTTCAGACTAATGAGGAAAGGAAGGGGAGACGGGGGGAGAAAAAAGAGCAACACAGAAATCCCCTTTCAATTCCCAGGATCATACTTGTCTTCTTCGCATAATAGGTGCGTTGGTAACACTTCCTTTGTTTTAGATGAATCCCATGAAGTGTTTTGATTTCCAAGGGCGCACATTAACCTGCACTCCAAATGCCCCTCTTACAACTTACATCAAAGGCTCTGTCAATATGACCGCTGTGATACTCGTCAAAAAAGGTGATCAAGTCCAACAAAAGATAGAATGTGGAGTCCACAAATTTATTTGCACTGATTCCCTGAGCCCTATACCTGAAAGACAAAAAAGAGGGAAGCGGGGAAAGGGATAATTATGAATTTCTATGCAATTCATACTTTTAGGATAGCATTTGAAAAATGTCAAAACCTCTTGAAATCTGTAGATGAGGTGAATTAAGAAGTAGAAAATAGCACTTCTTTTCCAATGGCCAAGAAGTTGGTGGTGGATTTGATATGAATCCATCTGTAAATATTCTGCACGAAGCATGGCTCTCTAGCCTCAGCCACCATTAAGCATCCAAATCTCCAGGGAGGGTGAAAGGTTCTGATGGGTCAGAAGCCCCGTGGCCACCACTGGAGAGTGTCTGCTAAATGGATTATTTGATAAGGAGTCTTCTGTGCTCCCCCAGGAAAGCATCTCCAAGCCAGTTTTCTCTGGGTCACTTTACTAGGAGTATCTGTAAGACGGCACCAAAGGTAATGACTGTGGCCTCAGCCTGATAGCTCCACCAAATAAAGTCTGATAACTCAGTTATCTCACCAAAGAAGGAAGGTGGCTCTTAAACACTGGCCATCACCACCTCTAAGAGCTCCCCCTTCCATCTATCACTAGCTTTGCTCCAGAATGTCTTTGAGATGGCTTCTAACCGTATACAGATGAGTACAATGCCCCGAGTTAAACTTATTGTGCAGGATTAGAACGTTGACACACCCTTCTTTCTAGCAAAAACGTTAACAAGTCTGATAGCGCCAAGTACTGGTTATGACCAGGGCAGCAGGAACTCTCAAGCAGTGCTGGTGGGGCGGGGAGTCTCCGGGCGGCCACCTGACGTGACTAGTAAAGCTGAAGACGCAGGTGCTGGGCATGGGCGGCCTGGCCCTGGAGCCAGCTCCCGGTCTTACCGTTCGGCGATGGAGAGCGCCATGTTCTTCAGCCTCTCCTTGCTGGACTGTGGCGTGCTGATCTGGGGGACGACAGGGCTGAGCAGTTTGTTCATCAGCTCTAGCACCTTGTCAGCATTCTGTTCGGTATTTTAAAATTAAGGAAGGAATCGATTAAATAATCAGTAAAAGAGAAAAGGAAAAGCAAAATAGCCAAAAGAGGGAACGTTCTGGGTGATGGACTGACACAGTCTGTATTGATCTGGAAGTTGGTTACGGACACACATCTATGGAGAACTCATCAAGCTGCGCACTTAATGTCCGCACATTTTTAATTAGACCTCAATCAAAACATCTTTAAATTTTAAAAAATGGAATTAATAATGAAAGAAAATGCAAAATGCTAAAAAAAAAAAAAAATGGAATTATACGCCTTCTTCTGGCCCACTTCTCTCTGTTTATAAAAGAAGGAGCATAATCTTTTTCAGGCCACACAATCATCAGCAGTCAGCATATGTTCTCAGGTTGAAGTACTTATTTGAGTTCTCTCGAAGCGCCTTCCCTAGCACACAGTGCTCACCAGCATGTCTGCGGCCACCGGAAGGGTAAGCACGAAGGCATTTTCACCATCGAAATGTGATGGACGCTTATTCTGCTGACAAGGGAGACTGGAGCCCAAGGCCTCCAAGATATCCATGTGATACACTGCTCTTGTTCGGCCAGAGAGACCTTATGGGCAGAGATAATTCTGTAAAATGGGAACTTCACCCTGACCGGGCCACTAGCTGCCTGAGCACTAGGAGAAAACGCCTCACCGGGAGAGCGGTGTCGCAGTGGCGCCGTCAAGCTGTTTGCGCACTTAATGCCAAAAGGCCGACAACTCTATTGAGTACAGAAGAAGGAAAAGAGCACGTTTTACCTTGGCAAGGTCATAGAGCTTTGCTGCTTCTTCAAACAGTCCTTTATTTTCTGCCACGGAAGCAACTTTGTTGATAATAGGCTTTGTGTCACTGGTAAACTTATCTATGACTCCAGGCTGACAAGACAAATTACAGAGGGAAGGAGAGAGATGGGTTAATTTAAACACACACAAGCAGTTGGGATCTGAAAACTATTTTAACTGAAAATGCTTGCCCTGGGCAATGCATATATTTCACCCGCTAGACTCTGGCATTCTGGAAGACGTAAGGTCCTATTAAACATTTGAAAGGGACCAAGGAAACTGCAGATGAAGAAGCAGACTCACAGGCAGCACAGAGGAGTCAGCAATAAGACATCTGTGCTGTCTGATTGTCCAAAACGATCCAGAGGGTAGATGAAACAGTCAATGATTTTAAATCTGCCGATCAGTAGGCACTAGGGGGAAAAATTAGGGTGCTCAGAGAAAATACCTGAAAGATTCTGGATTTGTTTTCTAAGACAGATGGCAAAAGAAATTCGGTGCTGAAAAAAATATATGGCAAGTGGCATCAGGATTTTTTTTTTTTTTAAATCCCCATCAACATTCAACAGCAACCAAATGGTCAGGAGAGCAGGAGAGGCCTCAGGAACCACAACAGAGCTAGGGTGGACAGAGTGACGTCAGACAGGCCATTCCAATTCTTCCTCAGCACTGGGCCAAGTCGGGGTGACTTGCTCCTGCCACCGCGGAGGTAGCACAGCAGAGGAGTGAAAAGCATGGGCTCTGGGGTCAAGAGCACTGGGTTCAAATTCCAGCTCCCCTTCTTACTAGCTGTATGATCCTGAGGAAAATAATTAACCACTATTGTTTTCTTTTCCTCACTTGAAAAACACCTTGTTGGATCATTATTCTGGTGATTAAATTAAAATGCTTATAAACCAGTCAGCACAGCGCTTGGCAAATGTCACACTGCTCAAGAGGCATGGCCGTCGTCACCAGTACTGGCACTGTCCTTTCTTCTGAGCCAGAGAGTGTGAACACTGGAAGCTTGTCTTGAGATTGCTGGGTCCAAACCACCCATTTTTACATGTGAAGAAAGGGAGTCCCTGAGAGAGCCAGGGGACTGTCCCAAGGTCACTGGGAGAACGCCCGAGTAGGGTCAGGACAGGCTTCTGGCACCAGGGCCGCTGCCCCTTCTGCTATGGCTCCCACTGCACATGACGGGCCTCAGGGAATCACTAAGGCTCGCAGGCACAGCTGCATCTCCAGGGTCAGGGTGAAGTTCTCAGCCCTCAGAAACTACCTTCTGAGGGAGGCCAAGCGTATCCCTAACCTTCCTATCTGGGGAGAGTAGGTGCAGTAAACAATTCCTTTTCTTGCATATTTTCTGAGCCAAGGAGGCAGAAATGCAGCCTTCTTAGCTCAAAAATCAGCAGGCATGAACAGAGGAGTCCTCTGGACATAATTTAAAAGTGATCTGATCGGGGCGTCTGGCTGGCTCAGTCAGTGGAGCCTGACTCTTGATCTCGGGGTTGTGGGTTTGAGTCCCATATTGGATGTAGAGATTATTAACAACAAAAAAGCTATCTTGTTATAAATTTACATATTTTAAAGGGAAATAGAAATGTGTGTTAAAATCACAGGCATCATTTGTGGCCTGTGATGTTTGTTCTTTGTTGTTTAAACTACAATTTCATTAAGATTTGCATCTTTATTCTTTTGAATCCTAAAATCTAACTACATTCTTTTGACAATTATACATCCCCAAATGCAAACTAACACATCTCTAGAGGTACATTTAACCCACCTTTCTACTTCCATCATTCTCTAGTTTCCCAAGAATCATATCGAACTGCAGAGACAAAAAGAAGTTCACTCAATTTAGTGGACAAGGACATAACACATGATCCACAATTCTCTGGAGACAAAAGAGAGGAGGAAAACAGGGGTGCAGGAGAAGTTTTACAGAAGTCAGAAAACAGTGAGACTGAATTTTCGTAATCAGAAACCAAGAAGGCAAAGACAACTGACGGCCCCCTCCCCAGGCCACATCTGCCACAGCCATGGTGGCGTGACCACACAGCATGACGTCCACACGGGCATGCGCACTGCAAATCGTGGGTGGGACAGAGGAGGGACCGACATACCTCTCGACTTTCTATCACAAGCTCACTCACGCAGCGCAGAAACATGTTTTCTCCTTGACTATCTTTCTCGTCCCTGGAAGGGGACAAAAGCACATGGTTTCTGGCATGGACCTGAGGTCTCTACGAGTTCTCAGGTGACAGAGATCAAAACCAGCTGAAGTCAATGGTCAGAAGTGAGCTGTACCTGAGGAAGTAAAAGTACTGGAGCGCCTCTCTCGGGTCTGTGGACTCGAACTTCCGGGTGTAGAGCATGAGGAGCCGCACGAAGTTCAGCCGCCGCGTGCAGGGAGGGTCGCCGGGCTCGTGGCTGACTGCACCAAGGGGGACAGACCTCATCACGACCCCCCTGCCTCTCTGCCCCAGGCAAGCAGGAATCACAGGAGCTGAATTCAAATACCCCTGGCACCTACTCCCACAGCCTGGCCAGCGTTTGCCAACGGAAGCCGCACCACCCTGTCCTCGGCTTCTTCCCGAGCGGAGGGGAGGACACGGCATTCTGCAGTCGCTACTAGCGCGCTGCTCTCAGAGTGACGAGGTGGTGACCGCTGACCAATACGGCTCGTGCTCGGGGGAGGGAGAGTTGGCTGCACTGCTAAGGCATCTGCAGGCATCCACCCACATCTGTCTTCTGCCCCTCTCAGCCTCTCCCGCCCCAGGCAGGTGCGCACAGAAGGTACGTCTGGGGTTTCCAATTAAGGTCCTATACGGGATGTGACTCAGGACTCCAGGGGCTGCGTCCCGCTCCATTCTCCGGGCAGTCTGACCGACTGGCCACAGAGCTAGCACTCGGTGCAGTGCTGTCTCCACTGCCCTGACGGGATTCGTACCATCTGCCCAAATCCTTGGCGGTGGCAGCTGTGGGTGTGCTGCCGCCCGATGGGGCATGTGTTCTGGGGATGCCACTGCCAACAAATACTCACGGAGCTGAGCACTCTGTCCCGAGGACTTTAAGAGCAGCTTCAGCTCAAAGAGCACCAGCGCCACGTGGACAGCATGACAGCGCAGCCGCTCCATGCGGAAGAGAAAAGCGATGGCGGCCTCGAACTGCGCTGTCAGGAAGAGGACTTGGAAGTACAGGAAGGGCTGCTGGTTCACCGTGAAGTGGGACTCTCCTGCGGGGGAGGAGGCGCAGATGACCCGGCAGCCAGACGATCAGCAGCCCCGACCCCAGGCAGAAGCCCCCGTGCGCTTAGAGGGCCTGCTGGCGGGAGGAAGGGGCCCCGGACACGGCGGACTGCCCCGTGAGCCGTGACCTGGTTCCACCACCTTCTCCAGACCTCACAACACTACTGGCAAGTGGGGTCGTGCTGTGAAACCCAAACTGCTTGCACTAAGTGGGAGAGAAACTGAGTCCAGGACCTTAAGATGATATATAAAAGAGGCTGTTTACCTCCTCTGCCCTGCTAAGAGTCACTCAATAAGGAGAGGAACGAAGATTTCAGAGATACCTCAGCTCACTCAGATTCACAGGTTTGTGAATTCAACAAATGCTGGCCACTAGTTGGGATCTTCTTTTGTTTCCAGAATTCTTAAACAGAAACAGTGAGGAGGGAGAGCTAGATCCCCCTCACTTGTGCTCAGACATAGTCATTACGAGACCCACAAGGAAGCAATAGCCAAGTCCTGTCTCTGCCTCTCCTGAGCAAATGTCTACCAGAGCAGCTCAAGGAACTGGAGAAAACCAGCTTACTGTATATGGCCATGCAAGTCACACACACTGCTTGAGCTCACATGGCCTCTACTTGAATGTGAAATCACTGTTGTGTTGTGTTCTGAAGATCAGGAGTTCAGAGATGAAGGATGTTCCTAGAGGAAAGCTAAGCTGTGCCCTAGGTGGACAAGACAGAGAAGGTGGTTCTGTTCAGGATATCTTACCATAGTCTTCCAACAACTGTTTCTGGAACTGTGAGAGAGTGAGCCTGTCTTGTGGGGAGCTGGTGCCGTCGTCATCAAAACACACTTGGTTCAACTAAACCCCCAAGAGAAACACATGCATTGGTACAAACTACTTCCTGAGCCACGCATGTAGACCTGCAGCTGCTCAGCAGCGCGAGGCCGTGCTAATGGCTGTGGTTACTGGCTGAGAATTATACAAGGAAAAATGGGGTCAAGAGACAGGAAATCCACCAGCCCTATCACCCTACTGGCGTCACACATCAAGCAGGTAAATGTGCGTGCGGAACACGAGCAGAGGGAAGGGGCCGATGCCCTGCTCGGGCTAGGGAGGCGGTGCCTGCCTTCAGCCACAGGTAGTCCTCGGTTTTGTCCGCGACTTCGCTCTGGTTGTCGGTGATGTCGCATCTGCCAATGATACAGTACACGGCCCGCTTGTAGGGGTCCGTGTTGTTCCTGAGGGCCCTGCGGTAATGCAGTCGGAGCTTGTTCTCTGTGGCTGGTGATAACCTAAAGACACAAGGGAACAGACGGCACAGGTGCACATGCTGAAGACCGTCAAGGGGACCTGAAAGCACCCCAGGTCCCAAACACACAGCAGGGGTACGAAGCCTTCCTTCACAGATGCCGTCCCCAACCATACTGCCTGGTGGCCACCATTTTCATCCAACATGCAGCCACCAACACCTGCATCTCTCCGCCTGCCGGCTTCCTCTAGCAGAGGCCTCCAGGGGCACGCCAGAAACGCTGGGGAATGAATACTCTACCCCACTTCCCAGGAGCCCTCGCGCCATGATGGACAAAAGGGCAAAAGGGAGTCCCTCCCTTAACCGTCCTGGCCCCCCTCTGACCTCGTTCCCTTATACATGTAAGATTATCTCCCAAATAAATGACTTGCACTCAAATCTTTGCCTCGAGGTCTCTTTCTGGGGGAACCCTATGGAATGAACCCTACTTTAAATTCACTAATACAAGCAAGACAGAGGCTTGTGGTTTATGCCAATCTCTAGACATGGCATCATTGACACAGTCTAAAAAACTGCCTTGAAAAGTGTCACTCATATTCCACAGAAGAAAACAGAGTCACCACCTCAATGTGTTTCAAATACACATCCATGTATGTAAACTGGGTTTCAGGGAATATGACCTTAGCCCAGTTACATTAATCCTTAGCAGTTCCTTAATGGAAAAGAACTAAAAACAAACAAAACAAAAAACCCAGTTTCAGTGAATACATTTCAAAGTGACTAACTTCTCATTGCAGCCTTTGAGCCACGAAAGGTGTGGCAACATATTTTCATGTCGGGCCAGCCAGAAAAGCACGGAGTGTTAAATGAAGTGTAGGGCAGCACAGCTTTTAAATAAAGCATCCTAGATATGCCTGGGATTCGCAGGACACGTAAACTCGAGCTCCCAACCACACTGCCTCGCTCCCACACTGGAACAGAAAAATCCCCAAACACGAATGCCTCAGTGTTGGAACGGGGCTTTCTTAATGTTCCCAACTGTTACTCTCGGGAGAGTTCTACTCGCTTTCTAGACCTTTTTTTTTGTTGTGGTTTTCCAAAGCAGGAACGTATTCTGAGCGATGCACAGGGCAAACGGAGCCGCTGCCAGCGGAGGCTGCCCTGCGCACGCCAGGTGTCTTCTGGCCGCACCCCCGCGTCCGCCATACCTTCTGTCCTTGCTGTTCGTGTACTCCTGGAACCAGGTCTTAAACTCTCCCAGCTGGTGCTGGGCTCGGTTAACCACCTGCGAGGCGGCAAGCAGGTCCCCACAACGCATGCAGTAATAAATTAACGCCCACACAGGATGGCCTTCCACCTCTCCGTCCTAAAAGAGGAAAGATGCTCAAATAAGCAGGCAAAAAAGCCAACTGATGGCTTTCTGATACATTCACCTCTCCTCATAGTAAGTCACTTCTATGCTCTGCAACCACCCCATTGGGTAGGGACCTCCCTGTTTTATAAACAAGGAAACTGAAGCAGAGAGACGTGAAGTAACTTGTCCAAGCTGGTGAATGCAGCCTGGCTCTCGAGCTTTGCCATGAGGACACCGTGCCCCACCTGACAGAAAGCCAACCTGTGGGTTTGCCTTGGAATCCCAGCAGCCGGTAACTGGGTGACACGCTGTGTGGTAAGTCACAGACGTGCGTTCTTGCAACCCCCACAAAGCAAGGGCCAAAGCTTACCAACCAATCAGAGACCACCATTGTTAGACTTGAGTTTATCAAGTGTTGACTACTAGTGATCAGTCAAAGGGACACTGGCACTCCCGTTCGTTTGTTAACTGTTCGTTCGCTGACAAGCTTTATTTCAGACATGGGGGGGGGGGCGCTGAGAAGGCAGCTCCGCCCCCCACTCTCACTCTCCCAGGACGGAAGCCTATCTGCCTTCCAACCACTTCTGTCATCGTCTGCACAGAAGCCTGGGACAGCTTTTCTCTCCGCTGCTCCCCAACTCCTCCAGAGGGGTGGGCCTCAGACTTTCTTTCCTGGTCCCTCAGCTCTTCCTTCCACAGGACTCTTTCTAAAACCAGATCTGATTGTATCCCTTCTCCACTTGAACGCCTCTTGAGGTATTTACACCCAAGGTGCTCAGCCTGGCACTCCAGGCTTTCAGCTGCTGGTCCCACGTTTGCCAAGCCCTACCTCACACCCGATATGCTACGCTAGACACTCTTTCCTACCTCCATGCATCTCTTCATGTTGTTCCCTCCACCTGAAACACCCTTTTCTAAGACCCGAGGCAGGTGAGCCCCTGTTTTTCAAGCACAGTGTGAACCTCACCTCCTTTATGAGGACAGCCTCCTCTGCATCCTACCACCTTGACTCCAAGCTCCAGTTTAGTGCTGCTTTGCACATGGCATTAAATATATAAGATAATTCCCCCAACTGGACTATGAGCTGAAAACATTCTAGGAACTATATCTAACTCCATTCTTCTAGATGTTTGAACCAACAATTGTAAGAGTCATCCCTGACTCTGCCTGTCACACCCACATCCAAGTCTTCAACAAGTCCTACTGGGCCTACTTCCCGAACACGTCAAGAACCCAATGATCTCCTCCCCCTGCACCCCCCTCCACCGAGCTGAGCGGCCACCATCAGCTCATCACCTGGACTCCCGCAATACGGGCCTGCCAAAATCCGCCAGCCTCTCTCCTAGCCCCACTCTGGTCTCTTTTCTACTGAGCAGTTTCCACACATACCCTCATCTTAACAGCAAATGCCTCTCAGAGAGAGATGGCTCCAGGCATGTAACTCATCACACAGAGAAAGATGACAGTACCTGAAGTCCAGGCAAGGGAGCTGGAAGTTTAATGTTTAAGAAACTTCGAACCAACTGGTAAGTCCCAGGCACCCCGCCTAGCTGGGCTTGATGCAAGTTTCCAAAGACAGTCACTAGGGTGTAATTCTTATAACTGGAAAAATTGAAAAGGACAAAAAAAAAAAAAAAAAAAAAGGTTGAAAACACATCACAGGTATCTGTATCCACATCCCTGACCTTAGACTGTGAACTCTATAGGGCACGGCCTGAACTTCAAACCTAACACAGTGGAGGAAACAGTGTATGCTTCATGAAGCAAACTACATGACTTATTCAGGGAGGAGTGGAGCACTGTAAAGATCTTTCATCACTGTGGATGCTCAAAAGCATCCCTAGAGGAGCGTAATTGCAGACTTCCAATGCGTTAAGGCTTAAGGCACAATTGCTTCAGCTCACAGCTGAATGCTTTGGTCCATTCTTTTTAAACTTTCTATTTTGAAAAATTTCAAACCTACAAAAAATCAAAAGAACAGCCCAATGAATGCTCATATACCCTTGACTGAGATTCATCAATTGTTACTAGCTTTTGCGTACCTGTTTTTCTCTCCGTAGATACATACACATACACACCCATGCACGCGTATACACACCCACCTGTTTTCTGAACCATTTGAAAATGTATAAAAATACAGAAAGCCGGGCTACCTAATCTGTAAGGACTTCACCATTACCTCGGAAGAACTAGGGCATTCTCCTACCCAACCTCAATACCAGTGTGACAGCAAGAAACTGAACATCAACGCACTGTTATTATTTAAAATATAAGCCACGCTCAAATTTCCTCATAATGCCCTTTACAGTTTGTATTTTTCCCTCCAAGACTAGGATCCAATCAAGGAGGAAATGAACCTCTTGGTTCTCATGCCACTTCCATTTCCTTTACTCTGGGGTAATTCTACCACCATTTTCCACGACCCTGATCTTTGTAAAAGAATCCAGGCCAGCTGTTTGGCAGAATGTCCCAGAAGCTAGACCGTTTCCTCAGGATTTAATTAAGACTCAACTTTGTTGCCAAGAATCCTACACACCTGATGCCAGTACTGCCCACTGAGATGTACAACATGGCAGGTGATATTTCGTTTGATCACTTGCTTAAAAGTGTCACTCACCAGATTTCACCACCGTAAAAGTGCCCTTCCTTCTGAAATTGAGAAGTACCCTGTGGGGCACTACTTGGAAGTGATGGGAATATTCTGCTCACCAGCGGCCTCATACTGAATGGTTTCAGTCTCCACAGAGGTCCTTGCTGAGCCAATGATCACACCGATGCTTGCAAAGGATTTTCTATAATTTCCTTTCCACTTACTTGCTAGTGTGCTTCTTAAAACCCTGCAATTCCTTAAAACCTGTAGTGATTTTAAAGTGCTTCCCTACTAAGATTAACTGGTTCTAGTTACAGGTATTCAAATATGAGGTTAACAGAATAAAGAACTTTCTAAATATGTTTCTTGTCCAAAACAAAGGAAATTGACTCAAAAAATCAGGTGCTCCATATGCACAAAGATAGTCAACACCAGATTAAGTAAAATAACAGAATGAGAGAGTGTGAGAAAGACAGAAACATCTAAATGTCAATTACAAAAAAAAAAAAAAACCCTCAATGGAATTTGATGCGGTTATGTAAAATGATACTGATGAAGATTTTAAAAAGCAAGCTATATAAAACCACATACTATACACATTTGGATCATAACTCCAAAAAACGAAACCAAACAAAATATTCATATATCGAAAAGTGGGGGGGGGGGGAGAAGGAAATGTGAAAAGGTACAGGAGCCTCTGGCATTTTCTGTACCAGTCTTACATGTTCTCAACATGTTCAGCCTTATCTGCAAAAAGCCGTCTGGGGCTGGATCTACTTTGCCACGCCACCAGGATTCGCACGAGCAAAAATACTTTAAAAGCGAGTATAATGATCATGAAATAGTCCCTTTATCAAGAGATGACAACAACTCCTTGAAAAGGACGCCGCCGGGGAGTGATGCCCCAAGGGCCGTAGGGGGACAGCAATTGTGCACAGCAAACACCCAAGTAGCTCCAAGGGCTGCCAAAGGAATTTAGGAAAAAACATTTTTTAAGACAAATAAATATACAAAATTAAATAAGAGAAATGAAAATAGTAAGTGAAATGGGATGGCTTACCAGATAGGACATCAAGAAACGCTCTGTGCCATCGGTGAAGTCAAGCACCAATGTTGAAGAGTGGGTTTACTGGAGACAAAGCAGTCCTGAGCAGCCATGTCCCCATTAAAACCACCCTGGGGCGCCTGGGGGGCTCAGCCGATCAAGCGCCCCACTTCAGCTCAGGTCACCGTCTCGTGGTTCATGCTGGCAGCTCAGAGCCTGCAGCCTGCTTCACATTCTGTGTCTCCCGCTCCCTCTGCCCCTCCCCCGCCTCCAAAAACAAACATTAAAAAAACATTTCATCCTCCCAGGAAACTGTGACTCTTGCTCTCCTGCCCATAGGACATCACCATGCACGGGGTCTGCACGGCTCCAGATCAATGTACCCAAAACTTACATTATAAACACTTAGCAAAAGCCTATTATAATACTTTGTAAGCTCTTTTGTGCCTATGTAAAAAAGAGTAAAAAACATTTGGAGTTCCAGATTTTTCATAACAAGGGAAGTTTATGTTTGATGGCATTCACCTCATGTGGCTATTGTATAATTATTATAGCACTGGATAAAAACCTACTCTCTGTCACACCGAGTCTGAATCACCTCAGTTTAACTCACAAGGAAGTCTCAGGACTTCCTAATGAAGCATTATTTTGTTGATAAAGGGCAGCCACGCTGCAAGGGGACCGGCAGCTGCACAGCTCATTGGCAAAGAGCTGCAATTTAGCAAGTGTATTCAACTTGGCTTTCTCCTCCCGAACTAGCAGAGGTCCAGCACCCCATCTCCAAAATACAGAGGGTGTATGCACACTTATGACAGCGCTGCTGGCAAGTTCAGAGATGGATGGAGTGTCCACAGGGAGGGATGAATGGCAGAGGTCCTACCAATGAGGGGGATGACAGGGCACAAGGGCACAGCCACAACCCCCTCAGGGACCAACCCCCATTAGTGAGGAGGTGGCAAAGAAACCCAGGCACAAATCACAGGCATCAGCAGCTGGGAAGGATCCAGATGCATAGGGATTAACAGGATAGAGCCAGAAGGAAAATGAAGGTTCAAGGACTCTTCCTAAGGCTGCAAGGTGATAATATTGCCAGGTGTAAAAATTAAAATGCTGAGAGAAAACAAAAGAGCCCAAGGAGTAATGACTGAAGTACATTAGGGAGCAGGATCTTGACCTCAGGCATAATGGCCTCATAAGCATGATGTCTCCATGAGGGACAGAGAGCGGAGAAAGAAAATGCAAAGTCTGACGGCACTCACATGCACCGTGACTTTATACTGCTGCAGAAACAGTCCTGGTAAAGGAGTGTTTCTGAAAGCAGGATTGTATCTCTCAACCATGCTCAACCTTGGTTAAATTACACCAGGGACAGGGCGCTCAGCTCAAGGACTACTGAACACGAGGAACAGCTGACTTCCAGGGGCTCTGAAGCCAGCCCCACTGGGCCAGGGCTGCCTTACCTCTGCTCGAGGTAGACCAAGGCCTGCCGGACCAAGTCCATGCGCACTTCCACACTGCTGCGGCTCTTCAGGGCATCCGTGGCTGGCACCAACAACACATCTGTCATTTGTTTCACCATGTTCCACATGTCAGAGATGTTCTGCACAGAAGTGAAACTGCATGTGACAATGCTGTGGGGCTGGAGAAACGGTCTGGCTCTTTGAGGCTCTGACCTCAAGGGTGGAGAAGGTAAGGAGGGGGAAGAGATTCATGTCCTCCATCTGAGGCCCTCAGGCTTTAAGCTCAGTACAGAAGAGGCACCTGTGCCCTGCTGTCTTCCGAGGAGCACCCTCCTGTCCCTGTGGGTTTTCAGATCAATTACTACTCCAGGTCTGACATAACCAGCCACGTAATTGAGACCACACGACAGGAAAAGGAACACTGAATCTCAGTGGGTTACTCCTTACAAGAGAGTGAATACATTTATAATTGTCCAACGCTCCAGGAGCTTAAACTCAAGTAGCTCCATTTCAGTTCTTACAAGGTCATTTGAGTTTCTTAAGGCTTAAAATAAAGAGTTTAACCTAAATACTATAGGTTTTGTCCTCCCAGAGACTCTCCAGGGGCCACTGCTCTGAACCCATTTTGTGAGTGTCACAGCCTCCCATTTTCCTTCCCACTCACTCCCTTCAAAAGACACCTCCACGAGAGCCTCCCAGGAAAGGAACGGGCATTCTCTCCTTTGTGTTACCACCACACATATGGGACTCCCTCTCCCAAGAATCCTCCTGGCTGTAAATCTCTCCTTAAAAATGGATTCCCTGAATGCTCTGCAATATTCCAAAGATAAGAATCCTTAGAAGACAGCACTGATTGGAGAAAAGCAAGCTTACACTTCTTCCACAGGAAGAGAGAAAATCCTGTTTTCACTGTCTTTCTCAGAAACTAAAACTGCAGAAAATCTACCCAAATGTGACTCTTTCTACATGGCGAGATGGTAGGTGGATTCTTAACTTTCTTCTTTATATTTGCTTGCATTGCCTTGATTTTATTATTAAGGAAAAAAGCTGGATGAATTTTTAAGGACCAAAATAATAATAATACTTATAATCTCTGTATTGAGTGTTTGCTTCCATTATATCCTTCCCTCCCTCTCCCATTCCTCTGGGGCCACCTACCAGTCCACCCACCTGCTTTCTTCCTCCCAGGGATAAGAACTGAGGGACAGGAATAAAGATGGGGAGTCAGAGAGGAAGGGAGCCAGTGGCATACAAAGAATGCACCGACAGACCACATCTGAGGCAAGTTCAATGGGCTCCTGGGTGTGAAAACCTCACATCACCTTTACGATTCGGCTCTTGTAAAAGAGTCTGTTAGTCTAAGGAGGGAAACTGGTAAAGGAGGAGTTGAAGCCTGACAGGACCTCAAAGCAATACAGCTCAAAGAGACCTCTTGTGACCATCAAGTGGTCCCGGCTGGGCCTTGTGAAGATGCACTGAAAATACACGTACATAGCGTCATCATTAAAAAGCACCCTGAAGTTATTTAAAATAAATCTCTGAAGGACAGTTAACATTTTATTCCACGGAGCAGGGTGTCTCCTGAGCACACTCCTGCCCAGTCAGCAGGCTGCTAGCCCCTCGTGAACACTGGACACCACGTCTCTCCCTGGGCTGGCTCCAGGCACTACCTTGTCGTCCAGCTCTGCGACGGATGCACAGAGGTCCACGAGGTTAGGCTGCAGGTGCCCGTTGACAATCTTCTCGTTATAGATGTAAATCTGAAATGAAAAGCAAAGCAAATGGCACAATTTCTATTTTCTCCTCTTCAAGATGTCTCGAGGCAGTTCTGAGGCCACCTTCCTGCCAACGGTCAGCAGAAGTTCCAGCCAGCCTTTCCTTCCTCAGTGTGGCTGAGCTGCCTGGAGGTCAAGGCCTCTGGCCAGCTTCCCAGATGTGCCTTTGAACTTTGGGTGGCAGCATCAACACACCCAGCTGACTGCCACCCCAGCCTTCCTAACAGCTGAAGAACGGAAGGTGGGTGGTCCTGGCGGAGGGGGCCACAGGCACTTTCGCACCTCTCGGGCCAGCAGACCCCCAGTCCCAGCTAGCAAGGACCAAAGGGGAAGACGGGATGATGGGAAGACTCTGGCTGCTGCTCTCCTAGGAACCGGAGGCAACATTTGGTAATCTTTGCTGGCAAAAGGACGAATGGCTCCAGGCCAAGGCTGGTGGACTGAGTAGGGAGTGTCAGGTGCAGCCCTCCACATGGGTTAGAACAACAGCTGCCGTGTGTCTGGAGTACCTATTTCTCCAGGAAAGAATCCCTGCTTCCTTAGGAAAATTTTCTCAAGAAAAGGGAACTGTGTGATGTTTAACATATGGGAAAACCATGATTACTTTGAATTTTATTTAAAAACAAAAAACAAAAAACAAAACCTTAAATAATGACATGAAGAACTCATGGGTTCTACTCTTTGCCTATGAAGTCCCTACCAAGGACTGAACACAGCAGTGAGGTTGGACGATAGATCAGAACCCCACTGAAGCTCACTGACCTTGACTGCGTATAGGGACGGTATGGTGTCATCTCCAGGGGCGTTATAAAGATGAAATAAAATGGTTTTTACATGATAAGGTGGTGTTTATTCCCTCACAGTGCATGTATCAGGGGCCTCCCCTCTGTAAGGACTTTTGTTCAACATAGGATGTAAAGATTCACTCTCTGCTGGTGGGACAGACACGTAAACAGGAAATGGTGCCCAGGTCTGGGACGTGTTAGTTTCATGGAGTCTTACTTTCAGACCGAGAAGAGGCACAGCTTCTCTACCCATAAGCGTACAATTTCATAGGGCCTGAACTCTGGTGGTGGCTCTGGCAGTGGCAGGGGTCAGCCACTACAGAGGGGAAATTTAAAGGATGGAGGTATGGCAGAAAGAGAGAGGGCAATCTACAATGTGGAGCAGAAAATAAATGAAGGCCAACTAGTAAAACACAAGGGGGCTGGAAGGAGAGGGACCGGCAGCGGTATGCCGAAGGAGACTTAAAAAAAACATTTAGAAAACTTTTTAACGAGGGGTACAAGCTCACCACCCTCAAGAAACAAGATGGTTTCCCCTTCTTGATACAATTTTATGCAGGAAAGCAGTAAATTAGAATAAAACACACAGGCAGCTAGTGCTCTTTTATTCAGAAGGTCAAGTCCAGGTCTGTACTGTCTCCTTAGGGCAGCTTCCGTCCAATAGTCCGTGCGCTCACCACCCCCACGCCACCGTGTGACCATCACATGTAACCAGAGCCATGGCCCCTAAAACTTCATGAGCTTCTCCAGAACAACACTATCAGAGGGTGGTAAGTGCACGATGCTCACCAAGGCAGAAAAACATTTAGAAAATTTCTATCAACGTGAAGAAAGACTTCTGAGAATACCATCAGCCTACTACGTAATTCAGGTTAATAGAGTACCCCACTTGCTAGGCAGTGCAATCACTCAAGGCTGTACTGTGCGTGGGCTATTGCCAAATGCAAAATGAGGCACCTTGGGTCAGTGTAGAGGGCAGCATTCCATTTCCCTAAGTCAAATGTGAGTCATTCTATTACCCGATTTGATGGAATTCTCCAGGGACCGAGCTGGTAAAATATTAAGCAGTCCTCTGAACAAAAACCCAACTTGCTTTCAGGGTCTGGCTTTCACGTGAAGTGTTGGTTCTCTTTTACTCCCCTGAGCAGCCACATAGAATTTTCCTGGTTTCGATGTTCTTTGAGAGAATGCTCACCTGCCGGGCGTAGGCCATCTCAATGCTGTCCAGAGAGCTTCGACCAGGGGGTCCCCCATCACTGATGTAACTTGGCTGTAGGTAAATACACAGGCAGCATTAAGAACAGCATTTAGTCATGTAAAGAAAAAAAAATCCTATAAACACAGGCTTGTCTTTAACAAAGCTGTGAGAAGTCTCTTGCCTTCCTCAAAATGATGATGTTAAGGGTTTCAATAAGATGATATTCCCTTCTTCTGAATACACAAGAAGGGAGAGAGCATGAAACCCAAGTCAAAAATAGCAGGAGGGTAGATAAACTGTAAGGAGATCTCAATGACGGCTCCCGGAAACGCACATCTTTCCAGCAACTGGTTCAATCCCAAGCCCCATCTCCACCCCACCCTCTCCCTCCAGGTCTTTACACCCATGAGGCTGTTGTTATTTGTGGGCCTCCTGTTTCCTTCCATCAGTCACATCAGACAGTTAAGGGAGCTAAGGCTTAAAGGGGTTCCAATATGAAGATTCAGGCATTTCCAATCCAGAGCCCACATGAACAGATGTTGACTAACTTTCTACATCTGAAGATATGAAGCTCGTCTAAGTTGAGCATTCATTCATTCACTCATTAAGTAAATGTTTGCTAAGTGTAGAGATGAGTGCAAGTGCCACACCCACAGGGATGACAAGAGGCTAACCCACGGAGCCTGTCCCAGAGAGCGTACCATCCACGGGGGCAATTAGACACAAGCATATGGAAAGGCTGATTATACTTTTTTTTTTTTTTTTTAAAAAGAAAGACTAAAGTCAATCTTCAGCTAAGCTCCACTCCCTACTCTAAACAAGTATGGGTCAAATTTAGGTATATTCTGAAATTTCCACTACATTAGTTTATACTGTGCTACAGCAAATTCTTTAAGTTTCTGTCATTAAAAAAAAAATTCAATGCTGGGGCGCCTGGGTGGCTCAGTTGGTTAACCGTCTTGACTCTTGCTTTGGACTCAGGTCATGATTTCATGGTTCTAAGATAAAGGCCCATGTTAGGCCCTGTGCTGACAGTGTGGGGCCTGCCTGGGGATTCTCTCTCTCCTCTCTGCCCCTCCACTAATAGATAAATAAACATTAAAAGAAATTCAATGCTGTATTCTCCAAAAAAAATGTTTTTTAAATTTATTTTTGAGAGACAGAGAGAGACAGCATGAGCAGAGGAGGGTCAGAGAGAGAGGGAGACACAGAATCCAAAGCACACAGAGCTTGACGCAGGGCTCGAACCCACGAACCGTGAGATCATGACCTGAGCTGAAGCTGGATGCTTAACCGACTGAGCCACCCAGGCACCCCTGTAGTCTCTAAAATCTTAAAAAAAAAAAAAAAAAAAAACGGTGGGAGAGTTTAAAATGGGCTTTCTGGGAAACAGGAGACAGCTGCAAAACTTCCTGGCACTTCCAAAGCTGGTAAAAGGCGTATTTGTGTGGGCAAACAGGGAGGAGCGCAGAGCGGTGAGACATATGCCCTCAAGGCCTGAAGAATGAACTGGCGCGTTCACTTGACTCCGCGGCTCTGGGGTCCGGGGCAGAGCACATTCTCTTGGAGCCTCAGGTTCCCACCAGTGGAATGACAGGGACGCCCTAGACAGCTCTGATTTTCTGCACTGCCTGCTATTAAAACCTTTACAGGCTGCTGACTTCGGCAGATGCTGCTGGCTTGATGACCCAGTGACCACTTCAAACCCCTGCTTCTCACCTGCACTCCCTGCTTCCTTCAGTCTGGCATATGGAGTCAAAGATACCGAACAGTGTGCTGGTAACTGTTAACAACCAGCCGGGTCCGGAAGGGGCCCTAGCTGTCGTGCTGGCTGGTTTCCACGATAGAAGTACTCTGCCACGGCGATTTCAAGCTACCCCAAGGAGTAGCGGAGAGACGGCAAAATTTCTGAAAATTTAACAATAGGCCCCCGTGAGCTGACCTCTACATGCTACCGAATATACTCTCCCCCAGAGGCTCCTGCAGCTAGGAGTGGCCATGGTTCTAGCTCACGAGCTGAAGCACAAGTCTGGAGTACATTTTGGGGACAGCTTCTGCTCTTTCCGATAAAGGGAGAATGAAGAGCCTGGCATGGCCTCTCACTGCCCCCGCCTGCTCCCAGTGTAAATGGCACGTGTAGGGCTGCCGCGGCCATCCTGCGAGCCTGAAGCAAGCGATGTGCCGAGGACGGGGCTCAACAGAGAGAGGCGCTGCGTCTCTGATGGCACTGCAAAACAACTGAATGGAGGCCTACACTCTGCACACCCACGGACTTCTTGTTAGGTGAGAAAAAGAAATCCTTAGGCAAGCCGCTGAAATGGATTTTGTTACTCACGGCTGCAAGCATTCCTATCTGAAACACAGAGTTGGTGAAAACCGCCAGGTTATAATAACAGAGCTACTCTTCCTGAGCACTACTATATGCTAAGCACTGTCTTAACTCTCACAGCCCTGTAGGATGATGTTCTGTTATTGTATGAATGTTACAGATGAAGACACGAAAGCACACAGAGAGCAGCCTGTCCAAGGTCACTCTGACTGGAGGCTGAGGAGCCACGGTTTGAGTGCACATTCTGGCCCCACAGTGTCCGCCAGCGCAGCCCAGAGCAACTTTCCAAGGACAGTCATCACAGAACCAGAGGGCAGTGGTTAGAAATCCTGTCTTCACCACCCACTGGCCCTGTGATCTTGATTGCATATACTGCCTCGGTTTCTTTAGCTGTAAAATGGGAGGTCATGGTATCCACCTCGAGTTTGTAATAAAGATTAAAGAAGGAGAAAAATAGTATTTACCGCACAGCAGTGTTGTGAGGAGTAAGTAGAAAGAATTGAGCACAAGGCCCAATATTTGGCTAATAAACACTAGCTATTACCACTTTTTAAACACAAAATAAACAACCATGATGAACGTAGGAATAAATCCTATGCTGAACAACAAGGGATAGATACGGACACTACAGAAACATAACCTAAAATATTATACTCTGTGCTAACTGGAAATTCTCATCTCGTTTTTCTAAAATAAACACAATCCTTGTATGAACAGACCCCCGCCGCCAGCAGCGCATTTTCTCTTTCTGGACTAACTCTGAGTGTTCCCAGTAACACAGAGCTGAGGACTGTTCTATTCGACAGCCAGCCACCCTTCTGGAACAGAGCTAACCGCATGAACGCTGACGATCCCCAAGTCTTTTTAAAAACACAGAGCACTAAACTTGTTAATTCCAGGAGCCTAATCAAGGGGAATGACTAAGAGGATAAAAAGGGGAACACAACACTAAAACATTCCCGCAAGGACATAGTTGTTTCAGCCACATAAAATAAACAGCCTTGAGAAATATTTTCCAGTACTAAAACCTAATTTTAAAAATTATCCATTTAAAAAGTAGTTGGTTTTCAGCCTTCAAATTTCCATTTAAATTAATTTTGCCTAATGCTCTTGTTTTCAAGGGTAGCTTTCCTTCATTTGCCCTTGGCCACGTCTCCATCTCACAGCACATAAAGTCCATTATCCCAGAAACAGGACTGGTACATGCACATTCCTGAGCTGAGGAACCAGCAAACATTCACTGGAATTTCAAACCCAAGAGCTGCTTGCGGGCTGGGTGAGCGGCTTCCGGTACACTGTGTGAAAGGGACAGTGCGGACCCCTTGGATGTCTGGGTTTCTCTGCACAGCGAGGACAACAGGAGCAGGGAATCAGAGACCAGAAAGGCAGGGAAGATGAGAGGCAGGGCCAGAGAGGGATCATCCAGAGTCTAGAGATACGATATTTAAGAAACAGCAGCCTCTGGGAGCACAGACCTGAAAAGACTCTTCTCAGAGTAGAATATCCATGTATAAATAAAACTCTTTTCCCAAGAAGGGCACATCCTAAAAGGAATGTAACTAGCATTCCTAGCAAAATAAGTATGGAGTAAAAAAAAAAAAAAAAAAAAAAAAAAAAAATATAT
>NC_043715.1:26564477-26615894 GCF_006229205.1 Suricata suricatta
AAAAAAAAAAAAAAAAAAAAAAAAAAAAAAAAAAAAAAAAAAAAAAAAAAAAAAAAAAAATATATATATATATATATATATATATATATATATATATATATATATATCATCTATACTACAGAAGGAAGAGTTTTTAATTTCCACGTGGAATTTTTGGTTTTAGGTAAACAAAATGGAACTAAAGAGATTAGTTCACAATGGCTGGCTATAAAATCTGTACACAGAAGCACTACTAGGAAAAAAACACCATCTGGGGACCAGAGGACCCAGGTTCTAAATGCAATCCAACTATGTGACCTTTGGAATGACATCTAACTTCTTTGGAGCCTCATTCTTCATGGACAAAGTGGGAAGAGCACTTGGACCATTATATATAATAAAACCTATAGAGCCACTAAAAAATGGCAGACACCTACATGTACTAACCTAGAAAAGGCTCCAAAATAAGTTCAAAAAATAAAAACATAACGATAAGTTGTAGAGTCTAACATGCCATATAAAATGGTGTCATTATGGAATGAAATGATATCGACCAGATGAATGTACATGGACCAGTGTGCACATGGGTATGTGAGGGGACCGGCAGGACAGCTTGTGCACCGCTGTCAGAGGTTATGTCTGCGTGGGCGGGGGGGGGGGGGGGGGGGGGGGGGGGGGGGGGGGGGGGGGGGCAGCGGCAGAGTTCTCAAAAGTGCATCTATATACCTCCACCATCTGCAGACTGTGCAAGAAGGTACTCAGGTATGATACAGCATGACATTAAAATGAAGGGCCTCTTAGAATTTTTTTAATGTTTGTTTATTTTTGACAAAGAACGAGTACAAGTGGGGGAGGGGAACAGAGAGAGAGAGAGGGAGACACAGAATCCAAAGCAGGTTCCAGGCTCTGAGCTGTCGGCAGAGAGCCTGACGCGGGGCTTGAACCCACGAACTGTGAGATCATGACCCGAGTTAAAGTCTGACACTTAACTGACTGAGCCACCCAGGTGCCCCAGACCCTGTTTGGATTTTTTAAACCTTCTTTTTGAAAGAACTGCAGAGCACTTTCTACACTTGAACTCCTACTCAAATTCTGGTATGTCAATCAACCCCCTTGCCCCCCATCCCAGGAAAGTGCCAGGGAAACTAAAATACAGTTTGGAATCATGCAGTCTGGAGTTTTCCAATTAAAAACTCTGTTGGTCTCCATTTTACTGTATTGCAATGAATCTAATACATCATCTATTATTAAGACATATTGTTTATTTTATGCACCACTAGGAAAGGAAAAAAGATGTCAACTAAATTATGACGCTGGGCTTAAGACACACCCTAATTTCAGGGATGTTAAAATGTGGAAGAGTTTTGTGACTGGGAATTAATGTAATTTGGTATTAAGTCCATTATCAAATGAGACATTATATTCAACAATGCACTGTTCGCACATTAGGATGTGAACTGTTCCCTTCACTGTCTGTAATTAAGCTACAACTTAGCTTCTTAGTAGAGCCTGTTGCTTGCGAGGCTCAATCATTTGCCAGACAATTCATTCCAGAACCATCTACTGACTATGTCTAAAACCAACACGGGCGCTAGACTGCACAGAATTTAGATAAAAGTTGACTTTTAAATACTGTTTTAAAAGTTGGCTAAGATGAATCAAAGATCCCAACACTGCTCCAAGCCCATGTGCTGCCATGCAAGCGGTGTAGCCCTGGGGCTGCTCCCCCTCCCACTGGCCACATGCACGTGCAGGCACGGGGATTCCAAAGGCCTCTTCCTTGCTCCAAAGCACATGTGTTCTTTTTATTCTTTTTATGTTTACTTATTTTGAGAGACAGAGAGAGAAAGGAAGAGAGAGAAGCCCAAGCAGGCTCTGTGCTACAATACCAGCACAGAACCCCACGTCAGGCTCAATCTCATGAACCATGAGATCATGACCTGAGTTGAAATCAAGAGTCGGACACTTAACGGACTGAACCATGCAGACGCCCCACATTCCTACAGATACTTTATAAACGGAGGAAAATCCCTAAAAAGGGACAGATCCATATTGAAACGATGAAAATAAACTTAGTATGAAGCTTACCAAACACTAACACCCACTATAAATACTGCTAGGATGCACTGCGTGCGCAGTCTCTGATGCTCCGGGAGAGGCATTGTGCACACGCTCTGCATTCCTTAGGACACCTTTTCCACAGAGGCCACTTACAGTAAGGACATCCAGGCACAGGAATTCCAAAGCCTACCTCTGGCCTTCATATCATGTGGTTTCCTAGAAATAGGGTAGAGGAAAATGTCTGCCCAACTAGAGATAACATCACCTTTCTATCATTTTGAAGAAAATTACAAGGGAGAAGCCTGTAGAAAATGGTTAAATTAAAAAAAGACAAAAAAAAAAAAAGGCCAAGCGTGGCAAGGGGGTGGCGCAAATGGAGTTCTCACATACTGCTGGTGGGAGGGCACATCGATACAACCATTGTGGAAAACTGTTTGGCAGTACCTACCAAAGCTGAACACAAGCATATCCTCTGCCCCGGCCTCTTAGCTGTACCCAACAGAGATGCAAACATATGTTCACGAAAAGACACGTACAAGCATGTTCACAACAGCACTATTCATAAAAGCAAAGAACTGGAAACTATCCAAATGTCCGTCAACCCAAGAACGGAGAAACAGATCGTAGTTATACTATTCGGCCATGAGCGGATGGCCCACAGCTACATGCACCAATATACAGACTGTTAAGCAAAAGAAGCTAGGAATGAGAGCATATGCCGTATGACTTCATTTATGTAAAGTTCAAAAAAAAAGCAGGCAAAATTAAACTACGATGTTAGAGGTCAGGACAGGGGTTCCCCTGATGGCGGTGGTGAGAGGCAGTGACTGGAAAGGCGCACACACAAGGAGGGCCGTTGGGGTGCTGGAAGTGATCTGCTTCTTCATCTGGGTATGTGCATTTGTGATTCCCCAACAGCATACTATAAGGTACGCACTTTTCTGCGTCTGTTATACCTCAGGAAAAAAGTCCAAAACAACAGCAACAAACAAAACATAGAAGGTTCCAGAAAATAGCAATTCCCTAGGTAACCTGATGAGAGAACCACCTGCACCCCTTGCCAGCTTTTACAGCAGAGCTATCCATTCTGCTAAGTGTCACAACGGAGAATAGCAAAACTATTGATAACTTTCTTACAAGGGGACTGGAGGTCAAGGAAGAAAAGTCTACTAAATAGACTAACCTATTTTTAAGAAAAGAGCAATCAAAAAAGAACATCTCATTAGCAGCTTATAATTGCTTCCAAATCCCAATACAGACTACAACCTATTAACACCATTTTAAAAAATGAAGTTTATAAAACCATGAACTGTTCTACTTACCTATTCAGACTAGAGAATGAAACATGAGGCTGGCCATTTCCCAAAGACTCTGATCTTAGTCTTTGAAGTCTCTGAGTGTACGAAATGTGGAACCGGGTCCTTAATAAGTAATTTTCTAAGACAAAAGTCTTTAGCATTTATTGGGGGGCTAACTTAATGGAAAAAACTGGTTTTTAAGTCAGGAACAGATGTATGGATATGGGATGTAGGAAGTTGTTACCCCGCAGGCATGATAAACTGCCAAGCTACCCACCTTTGACCCAGACTTTAACAGAATGATGGTCTAGAGCCAACAGTCCCGGGTCTGACCCTCAGCTATCCTATCTCTTGTGAGAAACGAATGCTAACTTGCCAAGAAACAAATTGTGGGAAAAAGATTTACCAGGAAGCATTGGTAGTATTACTTGAAATGTCTTACGTGGTAATTTTTACATCATACTTTTGAATCTGCACCTCTAAATCATCTGAAACTACTTTTTTTTTAAATATAACAATAGTAAGGAATGGCCATTATGGGTGCATTGCTCACATTATTACACAAATGAATCTGAGGTTTTTGGTTCGAACAAGTGAAAAACTGGAAATGCCACTTACAGAGATGATAAGCTCTGTGAAGGGAGAAGGCTGGCAGGCCGGCCTGGAAAGGGAGTGGCGGGCAGTTGCTATCCTGCCTCAGTCATGGACGTGTTTAGCTGGAGATGGCTAGGACACATGTCAGTAGAGCCCAGAGGGCCATCAGATAAGTGAGTCTGGGGTTTGGGGCTGCCAGGTAAATCTGAGTCTTCAGCACAGAAATGGTATTTAAAGCTACATGCCTGGATGAGATCAACAAGGCAGTAACTGAGGGAGAAAGAACAGGTCAAGGATTGAGTCCCAGACACTCAAATATCTAGAGGTCAAGGAGTCAGAAAAATTCAGCAAAGGAGGCTGAGCAGAAATAGCCAGGCATGCGGAAAGAAACACCAGCAAATGTGGGCATCCTGGAGGCCAAGTGAATAAAGTGTCTCTAGGGGGAGACAGTGATCATCTGCCAAGACTGCCAGCAGTCAGTAGATAAGTGTTCCTTGACCTCATATTTTTATTAGTGGCTTATCTTTTTTTTAAAAAATTTTAACGTTTATTCATTTCTTTGAGAGAGAGAGAGAGAGAGAGAACGAACCCAAGTGGGGAAGTGGAAGAAAGAGAGGGAGACAGAATCCCAAGCAGGCTCCAGGCTCCGAGCTGTCAGCACAGAGCCCGAAGTGAGGCTGGAACTCACAAACTGTGAGATCATGACCTGAGCTGAAGTCGGACGCTCAGCCGACTAAGCCCCCCAGGCGCCCCAGTAGTGGCTTATCTTTTGGATTCAACCTACCTCGCTTTCTTGAGTAAAGTCCAGTGCATCTTCTCCCGATGCCAGCAGTGTGTGGAGGATTCGCTGTTTCACTTGCTCCCACTCGACCAGCATGGACTCTCGATGGTACTCCTCAGCCATGCCAAAGGTCTGACAGAGAGGAACAGAGGGAGATGACCCAAACAGGAAAACAACTCGGTTTCCTCTAAAGTTCAATAGAAATTCAAAGCCCCTCAGATCTTTCTATAAGTAAGGCAAAAGCAATCTTCTTTTAAAAATTATCCTTAGTGTCTAACATGTTAAAAGGCTTATTTTAAATGTAAAATACACATAAAATCCACCTCTTAACCATTTTTGAGTGTACAGTTCAGGATATTAGTGCATTCAGACTGTCGTGTAGTCACTGCCACCACGAAACTCCATGGCTCTTTTCATCTCACAAAAGTGAAATCCTGTCCCCAGTGAAACACTAACTCTCCATTTTCTCCTTCCCCCAGCTCCTGGGAAACACCACTTTCCATCTCTATGACTTCAACCACTGCTGGGTACCTCATACGAGTGAAATCATACAGTGTTTGCCTTTTTGGTTGGCTTATTCCATTCAGTATAATTTCCTCCAGGTGCATCCATGCTGTAGTGGATGCAGAATCTTTCCTTTTTAAGGCTGAGTATTATTCCACTGTACGCATAAGCCACGTCTTGTTCATCCGTCTGACCATGGACACTTGAGCTGCTTCCACCTTTCAGTTATTGTGAGTGACGTGCTATGAACATGGATGCACAGATCTCTCTTCAATTGGGGTACACACCCGCAAGTGGAACTGCTGGCTCACGTGGTCAATCCTATGTTTACTTTTCTGATGGGCTGAATACTGTTTCCACAGCGAATGCATTTTGTATTCCCCCCAACAATGCACAAAGGCTCCAGTTTCTCTACACCCTTGCCCCCTTGCCAACACTTACTATTTTCTGAGCCTTTATGTTCTTTTTGATAGGAGCCATCCTAACGGGTGTGAGTTTGTTATCTCGTGGTTTTGATTTACATTTCCCTAATGACCAGTGATGTGGAACATCTTTTCATTTGCTCATTAAGATAAATATCTTTTTAAACCTCTGAAATGAGGCTACATATTACAATTGATAGCACGTCACAGTTTAAACTGAAGTATTTTTAACTGGATTCTGTATATCAGTGGTTTTTAGTAAGCATCTAAGGAAAGACAACAACAAAAGATTCTCCCACGGTCTTGATTTTTTTTTTAAGAGACAGTAATATTTTCATAGAAGGAGGCAAACCAGTAAAAGAAGAGCAGAGCCTTCTATAATCAGGTTTCCTACCTCTCTGCTCAAAGTCACTACTGAAATGTCTGACAAACCTCACACCCATCTAGTGGTGATATGGCAGGTTGTTGCCAAAACAAGGTGCTCAGAAAGGAAAGGAAAAAGAGGAAGGAAAGGAAAGGAAAGGAGAGAAGGGGAAGACAAAACCTTCCGAAGAAATTAATGAAAGCAACTTCAAAATACAATAAATCATGACCTAAGTTCTTAGCCTATTATTCTTTAACTGGCAGACCATGTTTCCCATCAGCTTAAGCCCACTTTTCAATAAGCCATTTCATTTGCAATCAGATTGGCATCTAATTAGGCAGCACCAAGGGAATGAGTATTAGCAATGCCTATTTTATTTTTGGCAACACATAATTTATACTGATAATACCCATATACATGAGCTCTGGGAAACTGCTAGAAAATCACATACATGCTGTACACAAACGGGATGTTTGGGTATGAACCAATGTTTATCTAAACGTGAGAAAGGAAGGTACCAGACACACCCAAAAATGATTAGGAAGAAGGCTGGCATATCCTGCAAGTCTGATTTTGGACCGCCTATCAGTGAATCTCTTCTCTAATATGTATTCTGAAGACACAAGGAGAAATGACAACCACAAACTTTAAAAACAGTCTTCCACCTGGTCTGCTTCTTGCTGGAGTCAGGTAGAACACACCATTCCAGTCAGTTGGCCCGGAGTGAAAAAATATCCCAGGAAAAAGTTACTTTCTCTCATCACTTTAGTGAACTGAAATATGAGAGCTCCGCATTCTGAACAGAGAGAAGTACACTGGAACAGAAAGGCGGTGTCAGGGGTAGGAGAAGGGGCGGCTTCCCTAGAAGATAACTAGAAATCGTGCATCAGTGAACCGAAATTTCATCGCCACTCTCCCCACTGAGTCGTCAAACCAACAACCCCCTCGGCGGCGAGCCTCTCCCAGCAATGGAAATTGAGGGGCAATGTGGCATGAGGACCAGGCCAGGCAGACATGAGCGGGGGTAGGGGGAGGCTGGCAGACCGTACAGCTTTCTGAGCGCGGACTGAGCGGTGGTACTGACCCAGGACATCAGAGGGACACAAGAGTTTTTCTTAAGGATAAGTCCTCTGTCTGATGAAGAATGGCAATTGTAAAAGCAACTGAAAAAGACAGACAATATACTACCCAGAGACATTGTTGATAAGGACGGTGGGGACAGACCTCCAGCATCATTTAAGGGTCAGAGTGACCCTTAATGGGAATTAGAGGGGGAATTAAGCAGCACCTGTTCATCAGGCTGCCCACCTGTGTGCCAAGAACTGTTTCAAGAATACAGGAAGTACTCTGAAAACTGGCAGTTTTCTGGGCTTGAATCCTCAGATACATTCGAGCAGTATGCCAGGCTACTCATTTAGAAACAGCACCACAACTTGAACGAACGGCACTGTGATTCCATTCATCATTAGTCTGATAAGGAGCTTCATATAAAAATAAATGGTCCAACATTAAAATTCTCTTCCTTTGACCATGCAACCCTCAGCTTATCTTAATGATGTTAGAGCTCACGAACATTGGATTTGGGGGCTACTCAGGGATGATCAGCCACCCATCTGCCCTGTTCCAGCCCATTCCCTTTAGACTCACATCCAAACGACTGGATCAGGTACAAAGAAGAGTGTCAACCAGAAGAGCTGGTGAGAGAGAATCAACAGGACACTAACTGGCACCGAAGAGAAGGACACTGACGGTGGAGGCAAAGTAGGCAACGGTAGGGACAAGGGAAGAAATCCAAGGGAAGAGAAAAGGGACAACCTCGAAGGGTGTGCGGATGTGTGAAAAGTAAAAGGGAGGACAGACAGACCACAGAAGATGACAGAGCAGTGGAGAAATTATTAATTAAATTGGAATCTTTCAAGTTACGTGTGTAAATCTCTTTGAACACAGTTATGAAAGGCAGGAAGAGAACTGGGCAACTGAACTAAAAACAGGTGGGGGCACACGAACCCCAGTCTCATAAAGGGAAGAGGGCGATATGCTGTGACTTTGCACCGCTTATTATCGGGCTGTTGCTGGCTTTTAGAAACTCTACATATGTTCTGATAATGTTGTTCTGTTTTTGCTGGGATGCACCAAATGGAAAAAGACAGGACACATTTGTGGTTTTGTAGCTTGTTTTCTTGGCATTTCAGCAGGACATTGGCAAGCTATTCAAACATGAAATTATCACCAAAATGCCAGGAAGCTGCTCACCTTTTGTTTGAAAATGAGTCCTGCTCAGTGGTTCGTCTCCTGGTGTGCAGACAGGTGAAAGGTGTCCCCCCACCCCATGCCGGCTCCCGACACCGGAACATCTCCCTCGCAAACACACACGCACGCCTTCTGCACTGTGGTGTGTCACTTAAATGTTTTGGCTGGCTGCACATTTAGTCTCAGTATGGCACAATGTTCAGAGGCTGCCAATTCCAGAAACACATTCCACAGGGTAAATGGATTAATAAGGCTCAGTGGCATTTGACAATCCTAATTTAATTTCACTGGTTCTCTACAGCCGGAGAATCAATGTTGGTGAATAACTCACTCAAAGTGTGAACAAAAAAAAAAAGCATTAAAAAAAATTTTTTTCCCAAATCTGAATCAAGTGACTATCTCTATTTCCAGGAATAAATACTATGGCCAAAAATATACTTAATAAAATTATAGGGATTCTTACTCTGACAATTAAATGTATCAGTCATTTAAAGAAATGCCTTTGGAACATCTTCTTATAAGTCAGAGCTGGCGAGCCCCCTACCGCCCTATCTCACGCACAGCAGCCCTCCTGAGACGTTTCCACCTGCACAGAATATTTTAATAAAGCACACCGAGAAGCGGTATTTTTATTATTTTTTAAACTACATAAATAACAAACATATTTTACTTGATATAAGAGTTACAAAGTAAACCGCACGACGGAGGCTTCCCCTTCACCCCTATTCACTTTTGCAAAGACGGCCACCGTTGGCGGACGAGCGTGAACCCTCCCCAGCCTCCTTCCGGGGAACAGCTGCATTTTTAGAACCAAGTCCACATGACTGCTAACCTTCCTCCTCCCTCCCTAAAGGACTCCGGTGGCCTAAAAATCTCTTACTCCACAATCGGATGTTTTGGAGAGGTTTTGTTCTTTTAACTCTTGTCTGAGGTTGGTGAACGGTCTCAGGGTACCTGGTGCAAAGCACTGCTGCTCATGCAATGGCGGCTCTGGCCAGCTTAGTATCATCCTTTGGGGGCACCAAGCTGTTCTGTTGTTTTTCTTTTAAGAGCTTGGGGAAATTGTTAATATAAAAGGTAACACAGAAAGTCAACTTGTATGATAAAAGGAAGGGAAAGAAATAAAGGAAAATCATTGATGGTCATACCCACTCTTCTGAACTGCTGATTCAGTAGAAATCAAAATATCACTTACAGTGTCACGGTGAATTGGCCGGCCCTTCCACGTTAAGATTAATTTAATAATTAACTGGCCAACGCGTGTTTCAGATGCGTCTCAGTTACTAAACACATGCACGGACGCAAGCACGGTATCCTCCCCACACTCCCCAGAGCTCCCTCTGGCAAACTGAGCGAGGAGGAGAGCGGGGCCCAGGACAGGGCTCCAGTCTCCAGAGCCTGCACTGCCTGCGTACACCGCTGCCCTCGGGTTCACCTGGGGCCGGCTCTTACCCTCTTCCGGGACTCTTCGATGGCAGACAGCAGGGCATTGTCCTTCTCGTTCTTCAGGAAACCCTAGGCAAGGGGGCGAAATGACACAACCTGGGTTAAAATTAACCTTCAGATCATCAAAAGTATACTGTAGAGGGAAAAAATAACTATAAGGGTATCTGCTATCCTGCCCACCTTCCCCCTGACAGAAATTTCTTAACTCAAAACCATCAGACAGATGGTTTTTCCAGACGTTTCCTAGTTCTTTCATTCTGGGAAGCACATGATGACCCTTAGAAGGTAAAGTCCTCATGGAGCATGAGTCCCACGTCCTGTAAACATGTAAAATGTGAACGGACAGCCAAGACTGCTCTTCAGTATTTCCGACCGGTCCACATTACAGATATGGCCTTGCCTATGGGCCCAGTCACAGTGCTGCTTGGTCTAGATTTCTCTGTTGCCTTCAATTCATTCTTCAGTTTCTTCCCCGTGCAGTAGAAGCATCACCATTTATTTGCCTGGGTATTTTCTCCTTATTGGTCAATGGTTGGGATACCCCCCATTTCTTCTGGGGTTTTGCTACGTGTACTCCCTATTTCAGGCCTGATGACCTCAGCTGCTTGTTTAATATGGGTGGGATGAAAAGACAGCCCACAAGCCTGCTTAAGTATGCACGGGGCTAAATGCCTACAAAGTGCAACTACACAGTAACACAATGGCAGGACTAGTTTCAAATCATGTTGCCTCCATTTACTGATGGCACGAATCGTGCAAAGTCACCCAAACTCTCTGAACCTTAGTTTACTCATATGTAAAATGAATATTAAATGAGATAATGCAATCAAGTGCTTGACTCAAGATTCAATACATGTAGCTTTATTGTTAGAATCAATTAGACTTAGATTTGTTGGTGACATCAAAGAGACAAATGCCCAGGAATATGAACTCTCTGAGGGAATATAATACAAAGTAGAATTAAGCTGAAGTTTTTAAGATATGCTAAATCTAAAAAGCCATTATTTGACAGTTTTAAATTTTTATTGCATGGTTAATCTTTTTTAAGTTTATTTATTTATTTTGAGAGAAAGAGGACACAAGCTCGGGAGGGGCAGAGAGAGGAGAGAGAATCCCAAGCAGGCTCTGCACTGTTAGCATGGAGCCCGATGCAAAGCTCGAACTCACAAACCACGAGATCACGAAGTGAGCCCAAATCAAGAGTCAGACGCTTAACCTACTGAGCCACCCAGGTGCCCCAGGGTTAATTTTTGATCACCTATTATGTTTTAACAACTATAACATTTTAAAATGTTATTCAAGCAGTCCCAGATATGAAGTTGCTGATTCTTGGGAAGAAAGCAAAAAAAAATGGGGTTGGGGGGTGGGGAGGTACTCCAGTTGGGCATATAAATTTAAATAAAATAGTACTAATCTTCTAGGTTTCCCTGATCTCTTAGGTATTGGAAAGATTCCCCCACACCTGTCACATCCCAACCTGGCAGCACACTGGAGTGACCAGGGTAATGGCCAGGAGCCCAGGAAACAGCTCCATCGTAGGCTCCTCTGGGCAGTCCCCATGGCAGCTCTGAGGGGACAACATGAAGGCTGCTCCAAACACGTGCACTGCTCGTAGGTCGGGGTGGGGGTGGGGAAGGGCACCGGTCACTTGCTTGCTAATGCAGTGGCCTCACTAAACCAGAGCGCATTAAGTTAGGACCCTGTGTGGTGCATTCAGAAGGAGGCGGTTTATCACCGCATCCCCTGCCTCCAGCCAGATGTGAGACGATGGGGAACCAGACAAGAGATGCCGGGGCGAGGGGTGGAGGAGGGCAGGGATTTTAACAGATCCTGTTTCTACCCTTCATGGCAAATGAATCAAGTCAACAAACCTTTACTATAATTTCCCTTTCATAAGCAGTCTTTAATGGCTAAAGCAAAAGGTTTTAGCATCACAGTTTATAAACAAAGCTATGGAATTATCACTGAATGCTGCTCGCAAACAAAGGGTGGACACAGACTGTGCTTTTCCGCACCTCTTCCCAGCTGCTACACTGGGAGGGGGACTGTCTACACAGCCACCTCTGGGGACGGAGGTGATAACCACTGCCTAACCAGGCGTGCTCTCATTTTTTTTCTTTTTAGTTGGCGTAGGAGGGACTGTGCCAAGGGCCCGGTGCCCTCTCTCGGCTTCCTCTGCTCTTCCCAGTGACCAGCCGATCCCATTCCTTTAATGTAGCCATGTCTGCATTTAACTCAGGCATGCGCACGCGCATATGCACACACGCGCACACACACACACACACACACATACACACACACAATTAAAACACAAACGCAAAGCAATAATCAGATACATCTGTTTAAAAGCAACATAATTTCCTGTAAAAAACACAATTCCAAATTTTCTAAGAGATGAAATGTCAAGTAGTGATGAGAGAAAGAAAAACACATGTTGCTATAGAGGCAGGTAACACTCCTCTTGAAAATATTCATTATTAACCTACATTCCAAAAGTCTCACTAATAAATAAATCAACCACTTGTGCATGAGAATCAGATTTTAGACATCATCTTCCTATGAACAAAGACCACGGGCTGTCACACCCCTCAACAACTGGGCTTTCTTCTATAGCACAAACCAGACCCCCAGGATACATAGATTTTGATTTTCAATTTCTCATCCTTTATTCCTCTCTAAAATGAAACACTAAAAAAGGCCACATATCATTTTATTGTCAAAAACAATTCATTGGTGACCTATCTTCTGAAAAGACTCTTTAAAAGAATAAGAATTTATGCAGTCGGAAGAGTGCCATGATTCGTGTGCCATCTGGTGGCAGTTACTTTCCTTTAAAGAACACATACCTCAAGGGAAAAAAACAAATTAAAGAACAAGTCGGGCAGAAAAATACCTGCCTCAGCCCAAGTTTCGCCCAGATCTCTCCCCTGACTTCCCTTTCTCACATGTATTTCCTTTCCTTCCAATTCCTGCTGTGAGGCACCTCTCACACCCAGTAGCCCAGAGGTATGCCTTTGGAGCTCATCAGAGAATGGGCTTACTGTAGGACTGAGGGCTTGGAGGGTGACCTGGGAGGTGCCTTTTCTCATGGGGTGGATCGCCCTGTTACAAAGACGACCCTGGTCATGGAGAATGCCCAACAGCCCGCCTCCCAACTGAAGATGCCAGCCATCTAGCTCTGACCCTCAGGGCACCATATCACTAATGTCCCCTCTTTTTCCCAACAAGCACTTTTTAATTGCTCACAGTCTCCCACCTAACCCGTCTACTGTTGGCCCACTCAGTAAAAGAACACTCCACAAACATCTGCTGGCCTGCTAAGTAAGATAACGACTCTGGACTTCCCCATCTGAATACTGCTCCTCCGTGCCAGAGTCCTGGAAACTGACCCTCTTCTGTCTCCTTGAATGCCTTTTGGTTTCAAGCTTTCTGTAACATATTATAGTTCCCATTCAGCAAGCAGTTAAGGGCCAGACACTGCTCTAAGCAATTCAAAGACATTATGGCTAATCTTGTAACAATATGAAAGAACAGACATGATCACTCCACTCTCCCCCTACCCACCCCGCCCCATTTTACAGGTAAGAAACCGAATCTCAGCATTTAACCAACTGGACCACGGGACCCCAACCAGGATAAGGAAGAGGCAAAATTCAAGCAGACTTTTCAAAAGACCAAATGTCACAGAGACACTTAGGGAATATACACTTCTAAATCAAGAAAATAAAGAAAAACTTCCTTTTCTCTCTAAAAAGACGGGACTCCGAGAGGGACACAAAGTTTCTTTGTTTTCTTGATCCACTATTAGTTCCCCTTTACAAAGGATGAAGGGGAAGGCTCAGAGAATACTGTTACATGATTACTAGTAAGGGCGAACCCTTCCATGGCTGTGGGGGTGACTCGTGCTAAGTGTGTGTTACACACATCTGGTTCTAGTCCTGGCTTTTAACCCAATACTAAACTGTCTCTCAGTGCTGCCTAACTGGATCGTACTTTAGCGTGTGTCCTTAATTAGAAGGTTTCACGTTGAAAGGGCCGCATGAGATGGACTCTAGAGCTCCTATCAACCCTACAATGTTGTGGTTCCATATGATTAAGATCACCTAGTTTGTTAACTGCAAAGCCTGGACTTGGAAACCTAATTTTCTGACCCCCTTTTCTACCTTTTTCCGTTCTACCAGACTGTCTCTATCACAGCAAATCAAGGTAGAATAAACATATTTTATGATTGCATACTAATTCATTTCATCCCCTTATTATCACATAGTTAGGGGAGGAATGAGACAATAAATATCAAGTTTGTGGCATTCCTTTAGAATGATGTTTTTCAAAATGTGGGTCAGAACTCGTAACTGGGTCATGAAATTGATCAGCATTTTTTTAAATGAAATGCAACAGAGATATGTGGTATAGGTAAATGCTGTTTTGAGAAACTTTCCTTTCAATTATATAATTGAAAGTATTTGTATATAGGAAGTGGGTCATGGTGTAAAACAGAATTCTTACTATGGGTCACAGACACAAAAAGCTGGAAACTGCTGTTCTAGATGTCAATCAACTCTATGGCACCTCAAGATACCATGACTGTTTACTGCTGTGGAACAATAAATGCTGCACGGCTGTCTAAGTAAGATCTCCAGCCATGTGCTCCATCTTTAACAGGGGATGTGGGCTGCCCTGTAATATATAAAGGTTTCTTCTGCTATATGAAAGTAGAACATTCCTTTGAAACCTTTCCTAAGTCAAAAAGACATAAAGCTAAGAAGCAATTACCATTAATACCTATAAAAAAATTTTTCGAGTTTTCCCAGACCCCAAAAATAACCTCTTTGGCTGCTCTGACACCTTGGGGCACAGCTTGTTAATGGGTGCACAAAATAAATCCAGATAAAGCACAGATGCTCACAGATGCAGTTCAGAACTGTGGCGGCTGAGGCCGTGAGGCCGGTGTGGCTCCCAGGGAACGAGTCTGGTAGTGCTGCTCTCACCGCCACTGCCCAGCACGCTGCCTCGCTACCTGCTTGCTAGAAAACAGATCCTGAAGGCTATTTTTGCTTTTCACCTCTGTCATAGAAACAAAAGTTCTCTTTGAATTTCTTTTGGTTAGCAACTGGGTACTAGTGCAGGTCTTTTACAAGAGCCAAGTGGCATAACGCAAACTTTTGAAGAGCAAAGGATACCTGTACTAACCAAAAGGTAACTGCAAGGTAAGCCAATTCTCCTATCAAATGTGTGGTTACATCTCAGGGAGCCGAGAGCCAGACGAGCTTTGAAATGGCGTACGCTGGGAAAGACAGGTGTGGAACGGCCTAATTTTTAGTCACCAGGCAGACTCGGTTTCAGAATGCAAGTGGCAGCTAACTCCTACTGCAGAAGAAGGGAGTGGGCACAAGGATGTGTTTGTCAAGTGGCCAAATTCTCTTAGCTTATTTGCTTTCCCCAAAGTGAGAACTGTAAGGAACAAGGGTCTCTAGGAGGAGAATTCCTGTGTCCATTTTAGCTAGGAAAGTAAGATGGCAAAAAAAGAAAGTGCTTTCCCATCTACAATGAAGACGCGCTTTCCCGGACAGTTACATAAACTGTTTGAACTGAAGATTCTGAACACAGATTTCCTGGCCGTTGAAAATTAAAACAAAAAAGATACAATATTATGGGCAGAAGCCATATTTTACATGGTCCTCAAAACACAAAAGACCATTCCACTTCTCTTCCCCTTCAAAAGATCAACCTGCAATCTACTCTTTCAAAATGTAGAGTGAAGCCCCCATGGCAGGCATCTGACAAAAACATACGGTGAGCCCTTTAAAAGCCTTGTATCTTCTCTCATTTAATACGTACAATGTACAAAGTAAGAGGAGATCTGTAACCAACATTCCAAATCAAATAATTGCACAAGTATGCAGTGATAGTAGAAAATGGTCACTGTGGATTAAAAAAAACATTGTTAAGACACAAGCAACAGCTAGGAAGATGATGAAACAAGGAAAAGAAAACTAAGCAGATCAAAAAATAAACTTAAAAGACTGAATAATCAAGAGGGTGTGTTCCAAGATGGAAACAAGAATTCCAATATGCACGGCAAGTAGCCATTACCTTTAGATAGGGAAATGGAGAAGTGTCTGATTTCTATAAAGACAGGAGTTATATCCATTATTTTGCTTCAGCTCATTGTGAGTAAAATACCTATTCCCTTACCCTCTCCGAAATTTCCCTTCTTCCCAATTTCTGAACAAATGACCTCTTCTAAAACCTTCTCGTGGGTGAAATTTTTATAAAAGTCAAAGTGCTACTTCAGGAGAAAGTGAGGAAGGACAAAGCAAGGTGCTGTTTTCAGATGGGCACAACAGAAAGCCTGCCAGTGCTCAGAGCCGCTGGGCCTATCAGATGGCATGGACACGCTTTTCATTAGCTCCCTTGTGGTGCCCACGGAGAACGCCTCGAGGCATTTGCAGGTGCAAAGAGATGTTCATTATTGATAAAGCCTAAAAGATGAACAGAGAAATTTTTAAATGTAAACATTTTCAAAATTGGGGGGGGATTTCATATGGTTTTATAGCATGTTTGGTTATCTCATCAGAGAAATATTTAACGCAACACAGTAAGAATACATAAAATGTCAGCCTAAAACACCCAAGAGAGTGAAACCTTCTTTTGCAAGGAATACGATAGGAATAGCAAATCCAGGGGCTTTATTCTGCAACTCAGGTATTTAGAGTCAACCCCATAGCTTGTTTTCTACAAAAGTTTAATACTTTTACATTGTTTCTGCACACTGCATCATATTTTAAAAAGCAGATGCATAGAGGTCTTTAAAAAACCCCCTACAAAAAGCACTGCTAAGCCGGCAGCTGACGTCACCAGCCGCACCAGGTCCCAATGCTGCCGGAGGGCCTCTCACTGCGCATTTCTGCACAAGCCTGGCCCCTCTCGTGCAGCAGGTGGCAGCAGACCCTGCAGGAGTGGCTGCGAGCCCCACCATTTGCCAGCGCAGCAGATCCACAGGCCCGCAGGCAGCTCTAGAGCCACAGGTGGCAGGCCCTGTCGCTGTAATATGGCGCTGCATGGGCACCAGGCCATCTGTCACTGTCAGGCTTCAGGGTCCCATTTTGTACATGGTTTCTACTACTGGGCTAAACAGAGGGTCACACAATTACGTGACAGATTTGGGTCCTTTAAGGCAAAACAAATCACTTGCTCCCATAATTCAAATTGTTTTAAAGGACAGTCTACAAATTCTCACAGGTTAAAGCTACCTCAATGTGTCCAAGGAGATGCTAAACCTAAGAACACACAGCTCTGAGTAGTGCCTCCTTCTGGATCCGTGTAGAGCCTTCCAGACAGCACTGACTTAAGGGGGCTGGCGTGCCTGGTCTCTGGTCTCTTCAAAGGCATGCCACTCCAGGTGTGGTGAAATTCCATCTCACCTGTCTGTGCCTTCTGGAAAAGCCACATGCCTTCGAAAGAGCCATTCACACAAGTCCACCTAATTGCCTTTTGTGGACCCCTTCCTATTATCTTCTCCAACCCACAGAAGAATGAAGGGCAGAAAGCGAAGGAAAAGTAATTAACATACAACAAAAACCCACCTTCCAAGATTTTCTGTGCTGAGTAAAGAAAGTAAGAGGTGGGACTCCCCATGACCCAGAAGGGAAAAGGTTTTGAGAAAGGGGACATGCCATCCCTGTGTGCAGTAGTGAGGGGTGCAGGAGGGCACAGTATACCTCCCTTGTCAACATAATGGAGGCACATATCTACTAGATTCACCAAGTCATGAAGCGAGGGCTGCTCATTAGCACTTTGGGTTACTGTCCTTGCAAAGTAAGGCTGAGGTAAGGGCTGCCCCCCTGGGAGGGCCATTTAAATATTGTGCTATTGCTGCAGGGAGCCCAGGGCAGTCCTGTTATCTATTGAACTCCAGCCATCCTGGAAAAGGAAAGTGCTCTGTTCGGCTCAGTCATTGGGAGACTAGTGCAGAGGGGGATCAAGTAAATGAATGAGTAAAATCATAAACGGGGGCCATCTGGGCACTAGGGAGGAAAGAAAGTGTTTTCAGCAGGACACCCCTCCCCTCCTCCCAAATCCAGCAAAGCCCTGCAGTAACCTTTCAGGGTTGCAGAAATAACTTTCCCCTGCTGGTCACAAGAGGTCCTGGGAGATGACGCGGCTTGCTCAGTGCTGGTAACCCCAGCACTTCACGAAAAGCAAGCCAGAGCCGGCATCCTAGTGAGAGGGGCCATGATGCGGCAGGACTGCATGTGCCAGGCCGCAGTGGGTGGGCCTCTGCTGGCCACCCTCCTCTCTCTCCACTACTAGAAGTGGGGCAGGGAGGAACAGGAGCATGAGAAGCCAAGGCAGAGGGGGAGGGAGGGCGGCCAGCCAACTGTTCTGACTGTTGAGGTGGTCGCATGGGAGAAAGCAAGGACAGCAACTCTGAACATTTTATCTCCCTGAGCCCCCCCCCCCCCCCCCCCGCCCAAAACTAGTACACTTGCTAGGGCTAACCTTCAGGGACATATGAACAGGGGGAATTCTAAAAACGGAAACTTCAATCTAGTTTTGCAAATCGTATGCAACAGTGTGGCAAAGTATGTCTGGCTTTAAAAACCAGCACCAGGACCCTCTCCTCACTCAAGGGCATGAAGACATCGAAAAAATATTAATCCCAGAGCCACCTGAAGTGACAGTAAGATAAGGAGGATATCCATTAAGCAATGATAAAAATGTTTTAATGTATCTTTGAGGAACCAATTTCCATCTTGTAGATGGATCAGTCCACAGTCAGAGAACTGAGGGTACTCAAACCGCACTGCAGTATAGGATGGGCAAGCTCCAATAATGGCCTTTGTCATGGCCAACGTCCCCCCACTATCCTCTAGAAGAATTCACTAAAACAACCTCGTATTATATTTTAAAAAAAGAAAGAAAGAAAAAACAAGCCACGGAGCCCTGCTTTGCTATCCAGTGTCTTTTCCCTTTGGAAACAGGAAACAAAAGCAAGATTTGGGGATTGTGAGAACAGAGAGCAGAGGGTGTGTCTCCGAGCCAGTCAGGTGGGAATCGAGTGGTTTTGGCCAGGCCGTTTCTACAGCGCTCAGGATTCGGTTCTACTTAGCAAGCACAAGGCGCTGCTGCTAGTGAAGACAGTGCTTGAGAACCATGTGTCGTATTAACGCCCTACTGGCACACGGTGTCAGTCACACTGCGGTCAAAAATCACAGCCCCTCCCGCTATGCAGCACTGCTTAGGCCTATGGGACTGGAGCACGGATCAGCATGGCTGTCACAGAAAAGGGAGCTTTGGTTTTGCTGCAGTTTCTGATTCAGAAATTCTTTTTCAAACATTTGTCTGGAGTCCACTAACACAAGTGAGAAACTGTTCTTTTATAACTTCCAAGGTCTTCCATGGAATTTGTCAGGGTCCGCTTCCGCCCTGCTAACAGTACTTACGACTGACTCTAAAACCTCAAGCCTGGAAACGGGGTGACTTTACCCTGTCAGAGTTAAGGGAATACCACAGGCTACACTGCTCACCACTAATCACCATGGGCACAAAAAACAGAAAACACTGCTTAGCTGGAGTGGTGAGTACAAACAACAGGAGCGAGAGCAAGACCATTTTACGAATACAAATAGGCTGAAACTGACCCTTCGCCCAGCCCACCCACATTAGGAACAGGGGCAAGCCTGCGCCGCGGGACCCCTCATGCCCACAGCTGGAGGAACGTCGCTGGGAGGGCACGTCAGAAGGCCCGGCTCCATCGAAGCTCAGGGCAGACAGACGTGACGCTCGTGCCCATCCCAGGAGATGCGCACTTCCTCCTCGGAGCTGAGAATGGACCTAAAAGCTCAACTGGCAAAATGCCTTATGTTTCAATGTTTGTTTATAAGTGATAAACTTATAAATGTGTATCAACTACAACACAGGCCCGGGAAGACTCAGGCACAGTTCAACTAAGTCCTTTCCGGCAAGACTGAGTAGGAACACCTCCATGAGCTCTATGCTGCTAAAGATAGGTTTTGCCGAAAGCTCAGTCCATCAGGCCCATCAGTCACCAGCAAGCCCACAAAGAGAAAGACAGGGACTCAGATGCAGACAGCAGCATACATAGCACAGCAAAGATCCGGAGTCAGGTGGCCTGAATTCAGGGCACATCGACTGCTGTCCAGATGTATGACCTTGAGAAAGTTATTGAACTACTGTAAACCTTACTTTATCTAACTGCAAAATGAGCTGATTATACTTCATGAACTCTGAGGCCACCTCCTGAAATTCCAACTTCATGAGAGATGGGAACAGGTAAGAAATCAGCAAGGTCACTACCACCATGACTACAGTTCACTTCCAAAATAATCGATACCATGAACCACAAAAGAAATGAACTTTGTTTCTGAAGGTGGCAACATGTATTTTATATATAAAAATAACCAAAGCCCACACAGAGCGAGAATGAAAACCAGACTCAAAAACAAGTAACATCTTTTCAGAGGAAGGCTAGCTTCATCTTGTCATAAAGGAGACTCATACTGTCCTGTTTTCTAAAATCCATCCTCTACTGGAAGAAGTTATGTTTCTACATTTTTTTTAAAAGAAGAAAACATAAAGCAAGGAGTTTCGAAAGCACTGATATAAAATACCTATTTAAAATTTATTTTCTCCCTATCTGTCACCAATTTCTTACAAGCAACGATTGGAAGCTATTTAGATATAAATGCTAATTAAGTCTTTACTTCAGGAAAATCTCAAAATTTCTATCTTCTAACAGAACAACAACAAAAAAACAACTGTAAATTGGCAAAGCAGTGCCACTAGAGGTGTCCTCAAACTTGATTAAAGAAAAATAACTCATGCGCTCCACCTCTTATCACAGTGTTCCTGGTGACGCCATTTTAGTCCTTCCTCACTGCCATCTTAGTGCCACGGAATGTTTCTAGCGGGCTGGCCGACATGTCTGCTTATCTACATTATGGCACTCCCAGAGCATTCAAGGATTTGATATGAATGCTTTTTTTTGTAGCAGAAAGGGCGAGCCCCCTGACTCTTTATTAGCAGCTAGGATAAAACTGCATGAGAAAACCGAAGAGTTTCCAGATTGAAGAGATTTGGGGCTCCCCTACAAGTATGAGAAAAAAGAGCCTCTTCCCAGGAGCCAAACTTGCGTAGACCATAGTAGAGTAGAGGCAAAGGAACTGGAAAGCAGCTGGGTCTCTGCTATCTCCCCGGATTACATAAAGCCAGGGAAAGAAAATAAGATCAGAATCTTCAGCCAAGTTTTACTTTAAAAATTTCAAAGGAAGGCTTTGTGACACCCTTCACTCCATCGAACCAACCATTTTATGCACGCAGAGCTGCAGTTAAAATGGGAGTTCTAGTTTGCTGCCCCCAAACTCTCTTATTTCTAAGTGCAAGACTTGTAAAAATCAAGGGGAAAGAATCCCTCTCCAGTCTACCACATATCTAAACAATTCATATAATAAATGTCCTTCCCAGGATTACAAAAATTGTATCGAGATCTACACGCTTACGCTGCAGCCCTGAGATTTATGTAAGATTTATGGGATCTTTGTAGGATTCTGAACAGGGCTTAGAGTAAGTGAGCCTCCCTGCTTCAATGAAGAGACTCCTGTGCAAATCCTCCTCTCCCTTAGTTTCAAAAACATCTCTCCATTAGAGAAAACCAGCATTCAGTGAGTGGGCCGAATAATAGCAGGAGCAGCTGGCTTTATACATTTGATATCAAGTTAACAGGATTCTCAGATACTCCGTTCTGTGAGGATTCAACTCCTGAAAACGATTACTAAAGCATTCTGAGCAAATTCTTCACGGTACAGTTTACTGTAAAATACAGTCACTATGCATTCTTCAGGGTTAAGTGCCTTTAAAAAAATAAACACACAAGGCAAAGTTAAAATCCACTTGTTTCCTCATAGTAACAGCATAAAGGAACAAAGGAATAAGCCAGTCAAATCCAATTAATTTTAAGAATCAAGATCTCTAAGCTTACATTCACAAATAAGAGTTTTCCACAAGTAGCTTTGAAGTCACACTATTAATTAAACAGAAGACACTAAGAATTATCCCCATTAAAGATAGTGAAAGTCTCAATCTATTGATCTTTTAGGACAAAATCTTGTTTTGTTAAAATGTTTTTTCTTATATATTTCAATCAGCTACTGCAGATCATGAACATGGAAGGGTTTTCTTCTAAACACAAAACAAAACAAAAACTAAACTATAATCTAGCAATTTTCTTTAGGAGTGAAAAACAAACTGTAAAAGACCATGGAAAAGAAGCCTGAACTCTTAAATATAGCATATTTGGATTTTTTTTTATCCCAAGTGTCATTTTTACCTTTTGACTAGTAATAAATTCATACCTCTCATTAACTTAAATTACCAAAGAAGAATGAATTGAAAGCATGTGTTAAAATAATTCATATATAGAACCTACATTTCAAACACATATATATGTATATATATATATCTTACACTTGGTCTCTGACACACACATAGAAAAATACCTCCAAGGACCTCTGTGTCACATCTTTAATATTTGCAGCATTCATTTAAAAGTCTATTTTGTCCCTTCAACCAAAGATGAATTTTCAATCTCTCCCCGCTATAGGAGTATATGAGCAATACTTACTGTAGACAAAAGGATTCCATTTTCTTTCTGAGAATATTCTCCACCCTCTTAGAGAACTCTTCTATGCGGTGTGCAAATTCATTTTCCGAGTTTTACAGTCACAAAGCTCTTGTGCCACAGAGCTGAATGTAAATGAAACGGCCCTGCAGCTGCCTTCAGAATGTAGCTCACCTCAACCATGATACAGCTAATTGTTAAAAATGGTGGCTGAGACATTTTCCATACATTAAATTAAGGAGCTCTGATGAAGGCGCTGGCATCCACCCACTTCAGACAAAGGAAAATAATTTGCAATTGTACCAAGGCACGGATAATTGAGTCATCTTCCACACAGGGTCAGTGTTAGAGGTTTCCTCCATCTTTACAAAATGCAAACCACAGCTCATTGTCTCATCTCAGAAATCAATTCTTTGCAATGCTGCGCTGGGTCAGAGTTTTAAAGGAATCTTAGTCGTGGGGAGATCCAGACCTCCGATGCCAAGATGAGCGAAACCCTCAGTTCCTCTGCCTCCCTGAGCAGCTCTCCTCCACCCCCCACTTGACAGCTCTTCAAGTCTCCCTATTGTTAAGAGTACAGAAAGTCCCCCACCTCTGAAGAGAGCTTAGTCTCTCAAGTAGGTGAGCAATTTCCAAGTCCCTGCTTCAGAAAGAAGTCCAGACCCCACAGGTCCCATGGTACAACACATTCCTTGGGATAAAAAGCTACACATCGCGGTCTTTTTCTGTCGTTTGTAAGGAAAGACAACAAGCAAGCTGCTTTTTTAATGCTGAATTGAAAGCATTTTCATCTCTGATATTATTAGCCAAGGTACTAAAAGTGTTATAGGCATCATTTATCATTTTATTACCCTCCAGATAATGCTTACATGACTTAGGAAGTTTTCATCTCATGTGCTGAAATCACATTCTCTACACCAAAAATGTGAAATATGCTTAAAGGACTTGGGCTCTTTTGAGGATGAATTTAAGAATGAAAAAGCAACTACCTTAATTTAAAGTGCCTACACTTGATAATACTTAAAAATCCACATCTTGGTATTACTATTTAATTCTTCTTATTTAAAGCCTTATGCTAAAGCATTTCATGTGAGATAATCCCAAATACCTCCAATAGTACTTTTTCTTGTAACAAAATAGAAATGACTGAATTAAGGCATCCTAGACAGACAGACAGACAGACAGACACACACACACACACACACACACACACACACACAGATACCTATAATCCCAAAGGTTTTAGCAAAAAGAAATACTATTTTAATATTTTACCTCATATAAGAATTCTGCACTTTACATGCATTAAAAAAAATCCTTAAAAAAAAGTCCACACTACTTACTACTTAAAGATGAAGTCTGCAAAAATCTGAAATAGCCAACTTATTTAAATCTTTAAGCAAATACCTCTCTGCCCCACCCAATGGATTTTTTAAAGAAAAAAATATTAGAATGACAAGGCACAAATCTGAACAATTCTCAGGAGAATCAAGTACTTTTTCTATCAAAGGAGTTAAATCTTCTGATTTTACCTTGAAATTTTAAACAAGCCAAGATCTTGTCTTTCAAAGGGACTGCGACAACACGCTGCCGCTCTTATTGACTAGGATGCATTTATCCTAATTTCTTGACAAAACATAGGTAATCCTACCTGCAGCTCTCAAATTTTAGGAGTTACAGACCAGTCGATGCTGTTGGTCACCGCAGCTCTTCCGTACCTTCCATGTGGGATGAGCTCCGCTGGAACCAGTGCTCAAGTTTTTCCCACTCCCGACAGCCAGAATTGAGGGGGTGTGGGGGGGAGGAAGAGGAAGGGAGAGAGGAGAGGAATGGAGAGAAAGGAGAAAAAGGAAGAGAGAGCATCCTGCAAATGTGACATGACTGAAGCAGGAAAGAGTCCAATTAGACAATGAGACGGCAGGGTCCCCTTAAAAAGGGTGTCCTGCAGCCCCTGGGGCACAGCGTCATCTTTCACGTTGCTCTGCACAAATTCAGAGAAGTCAGCTATCAGTTTGAAAGCACAAACTGATGGGAGTAACAGTTTATAGGTTACAGAAGGGTATTTTATTGTTAACGGACTGTACCAAGTTAAGATTTAAGAGGGGGAGAGACAACATGTAGGCAAGGAATGCTATGATACTTTTCTTCTTCCGACCCAAGCCACTGCAATTACTCTGATGTGAATTTTTTATGACTTCCGACATCTTGCATGGTTAATAATCGCTTCAGCTGTCATGTTTGGTTAATGTGGAAAATGCATTTGCTGCATTGTGATGCAATGCTGTGGCCACAGATTGTAACACCAGTTGTGAAGCTGGTCCCTTAACTGAGCAGCAGGAATTTGCACATGCCATGATGCTAAAATAAATGGTAGTTAAAAGATTTTATACAGCAGCAGACAGATCCTGCCATTTTAGCCTACAGGATGTGTAGATCCAACATACACAAGCATCTCAGATCGCCGTGCCCTCATCAACTGCACCGTCCTTCAAACATTCACCATCTTAAATGTTTGGCCTCTCAGTAGTTAAAAGATTTCAATACTGTTTAAATAACTATTCAGATTAATTATAGCTTTGAAGAGAACTGAGGCTATTTTGCATTTCAGGAATATACAGCCAATGAAACTGTCAGTGACACAGGAAAATGCAGACCTTTTATTAACATATGCTCGGCTCAACTGTCACTTCTTTGTACAACATTTAGGGGGAAATATATGATGTGTAAGTAATGAATATTCCCATTCTACCATAATGGTTTTTAAAAGAGCTCCTCAGACAAGGATTTTTCCCCCTCTGTGTTTTAATGTATAACCTGAAAATCAAAGATTACATTAAAATACTAACATATGCTTTTCATTGTCACTAAAAGAAACTCAATGTAGCAAAGAACTGTGCAACTGCAGGAAAGCTTGTGAAAAAGCAAAGATCAAACTGCACGAAGAAGCATGCATCAGAGGATTAAAGTCAGGCTAGTCAGGTAGTGGACTGTCATTACCATGCAGATTGCAGGACAAAAAAAAAAAAAAATCGAGAGAAAGACCCTTCCATCTTCAAAAACAAAAACCACAAATCCTACAATTGCAATATGTTGGGTGCAAAGCCAACACCTATACTGCAGAACAGAATGACACATGATATCTGCCAATTTTGTAATATATTTTCATACAAATATTAACTTGGCTACTTAGCATCTAGAATTTGGCTACTTAGGCTTCTTATTCATCTACAGTCATCATTCTGATATTTAAAGAAGCAGAACCAAGTTAGACTTTGTTGGTTTGAAAGAAAAACAATTAATATAATTGACTTATATTTCTTACATCAGAACTTTAGCCAGTTAAATGCTCCGAGTTGAGATGTTGCAGACATTTCTGCCTTTATGAAAAATATAACCGAAAAAGAATGAACATAGGAAGGAACACACTGGTGTCTGAACAGTGCATAACGATGAAAGAACTTCTGCTACTAACATAAAAATCAACTCATGATTTCCTTTGTTTTTATTCATTGTGATAACACCAAATGCATAATTTGGAGGTACATGTGTTAACAAGCGCTGTAAAGCGGAAGAGCATTCTAGTTTTGTTTCTTGGCTTAACTTAAAATTAACTGCACCAACAGTGCTATTAGGTGCCATAGCAGACATCACAGTAGTTGTAGCTAACATTCAACAATTCAAGCTTTGCAAGCTTTTTTTTTGTTCCAGACCCAATGCAAGGTACCACTAGGAGCTCAGAAATGGCACGAGGAGGGAGGAAGGGAACGTGTGCTGGGGGTAGCTTTGAAATTAACCAGGCTCAGCTTATGCTCCAATTACCGAACAAAAGACAATCCTGGGGGACTTCTCTCTGAACCAGTGCAAGAAGCAAACTCTTTTGTTTCTGATCAAATAAATACTGCATTGGAGCAGAGTCGGTATGCAATAGGAGTCTCTGCCTGGGGATGGAAGGGGTAAGAAAAAAAAGAAACCCCAAGCCCCCGTGTGCTTAAGTCAAACCATTTTACTGATGGTTAAAACCCATCTGTCCCAAGACAGACATCTGAAGTTCACTACAGGAGAGTAAGAAAACCCACTTTCATTATTAAAAAAAAAAAAAAAACCATCTCACTGCGTCACTATTAAGACATTTTTCTCTGAGAGTACGGCCAACAAATAAATTAACGGTATTTCTTTATGTTAGAATAAATTGTTAACAAGCTTGGACTCTGTCTTCCTCCAATCTAGAAAAACAGAGGAGTTGCAGGATATTCTGACTGCAAAGGACCCTGGAGCAGAGGGTACAAATAAGTGTTAACTAACCTGCCTCAGACCCCAGGGGCCTGAATACGTATATGGAGATCATAAAAACACCGAAAAGCAGCCACCTTACAAAAGAGGCACTTTTCTACTTGTTTTATCACTAGCTGAACATAAAGTGATCAATTCCTAAATGTTTTTTCGGCAGTCCATTATTTATTTTTGTTTTGTCTTTATATAGACCCAAGCACCGAAAACTAGAAGAAAAAAAGGTAGACTAGTAGACCTAGTCTTTATTAATATAAGGGATAAAAATGGGCTTGTTTATATAAATGAAGATCATGTGTGATCCTTTCTACCGAAGGGATCGACACCGCATTTCAAAGCCCTCCGCGCACCACACTATTGTGAACTACAACAGCTAGTTGCACACCAAATACCCACTCCATAAAAATTTAGACACCCAAAAGTATAAGGACAGACGGGGCTTATTGGCACGAAGTGGATTAAGGTCTCTGTGTATTTGAAAGATCTCCTCATTTCAGGTGAGGGCTTGAATTCTCAAACAGTATTCTATGCAAAATCCAACAAAGCACACCTTTACAACACAGTTCCTTAGAATTCACTATAATGAGACTCTTTGATAAAAAAGCTTCAAGTTTGTTATTTCTATATCCATCTCTCTATAGAGCCTACCAATCAGTCCATGAAAGAACTTCTCAGCAAATGACAGGTATAGGACAAAGATTTTTCCTAAAAAAGTAGGAACACTTTATCCAATTTAAGGTATCCAGATTCTGAAGACTCTCTGACCTTCATGTAGTTAACTAGTTTGAAAGATTTCTGAGCAGGAAAAAAATGGGGCCAATTTCCTTAGGCCTACACTTGAAACCCAGTGAGGATGAGACATTGCTGAAGGTGTGGCATTAGTATTTCTTTTTTGTTCTACCCGTTATCATTAATAAATAGGATTATAGAACAGAAAAGGGAAGCCATTGAAATTCTGTGGTTTAGCTAAAATTATAATAATAATCACCAGGCGAAATTACCATGTTCAAGTGAACAACTATGAAGTTCTAAAGTACCATGACAATATGCAGGGCTTTAGCCAGAAATCAGACTTTGACAGATCCCTGATGAGCTCTGTTCTACCTTCTGCCAGGTTCACTGAGCTGCTGGGAAGAGAAAGTAATATCACTGGTGGGTAAGTGCTTTTAAGAGTTGGGAATGAGAGGCCATGTGAAGTTGGGCAATTACTGTGCCCTACCCCCTAGCCTTCTAAGGCATAGCTGGATCTGGCTTCCCTTCCCTCCATCACCAACCTCCTCCTGGCTCCTCTCTCCTCGCTGAGACCTTGTTCCTTTGCCCCATGCTAACCAATTTCCCCTCCGATCCATCCATTTTCACTGCCACAATTCTTACCTCTAGACCAGAGGCTCTGGAAAATTCTGTCTGGAGCTATTTTCTGAACAGTGCTTCTTATCCTATTTCTAAATGTTTCAGGGGCATTTCCATGGGGATGTCTTGCCAGAACATCAAAAACTGAAATGAAATCTCAACACTCAATCTAGTTAATCTTCCTAACTTCTCTGCCTCGACCAACAGCACCAATCCTTCCCCTCGTTACAAACTTCAAGTTATTTCTGAACATCGTTCTTGAGCCCGTCAGGCACCAAGTGTGGAAGATGTTTTATTCCAAGCGTCTCTCACATATCTTTTCCTCTGCGTTTTCTCACCAGCCCACCTGGTCCTGGTATCATCACCACGCCTGGATTATTACAGCTGTTTCTGAGCATCACCTCAGCAGGTACCCCTTCCGCTGGCCAAGCCAACTTCCATAGGTTTCCACACTCCCCTCCTTCTTCTTGACAGTTACCTGTGCCCCAAAACTTTCAACAGCATGTACTGCCTACACTCCACTGCGTGGCAGTCACTCCTTCCACATCTGATACCCCGTCCCTGACAGATTTCATTTCTTAGCACGTAACTTCTGTTCTCACCTCCCTGACTTTGGTCAGGCTATTATTTTGGTCAGGCTCTTTCACTTCCTGTAAACCACACCCATTTAATCTTTCAAAGACCCATTCAAATCCTACCTGTTCCAGGGGGGTCTTCCCCAACTACCCCAGAATTCATTCATCATTCCCCACTCCTCTCCTCTCAAGTCCCAAGCCATCGAGGACTTCTTACCATTCCCATTCAATTTTGTCATTTTACATGGTCTTGGATGGTCTGGTCCTGTTATAGCAATGTTAGTCCGTCTTGAATCTCCACGTAGAAGACGATGAACTTCCAGAGGACAGTATCCAGAATTTATGTTTATACTGATTATCGTCAGTGCCTACCATAACGCTGTCCTTAGGGGGCACTCAACAAAACCACTTCAATGATTTGTATTTGTGTTTACTAGACCCCACCCAGGTAGACACAGGTGACTACTTAGAGAGAGGACCTAAATATTACTTTCGCTTGTTGTTTGTTCTTTCAAATCACTTTAGCTCCCTGAGATCACTGCAGCCTTAGGTAGGAAGATGGATGCTGAGGTGGTTCTTGGCCAATGTGCTGAGGCACCGAACTCTTCTCTGTGACTAAGCATCATTACCAACAGTATTCAATTCCAAAGTCAGCTTCCTTTTCCGTTGCATCTATCTAGTGCCAAGGAGGTTCAGGGAAGATGAGATGGTCCTGGCCCAAAGTCAGTGGCGTGGCATTCATAGCTGATCTGTCCTGACAAATCAGCTGAGAATGAAAAAGCAATCTGCTAATTTTATCAATGACATTTCACCTTGAGTATTGTTTTAAGTGAGGGCCGCTAGATTTAGGTAGTCAATAAAAATCAGCTGATTTCCGCATGCCATTATTTAGCAGTAAAACAAATTAAGGTTCTGATGCTCATATGCAAACTCATCTGCCCAGGGGTCAAGAAAAAAAACAGGGAAAAGAAAGCTCCCTCTGCACGGAGAAGGTGAGGAGTTCCTGCTGCCCCAGGACAGGGTTCTGCCCTGGTATGCCTATAAACCAAACAGGGTGGGAGCAGGCTGCAGAAGTAGGCCCGAACTTAACACACCACGGTGGACAGAATTTCAGAAGTAAGATTTCCACTTCAAACACATTTTCAGGAAGTAGTTCCCCAGTAAATGCAGTTGCTAATGGAAATAGGCTGAAATGCAAGGGGGAAACATCTCTCCTTAAATATTCCTCCAGGGCAATTCACTGCAGTCCCAGATCTCAGAAACTCAGAATGAGGAGAGCTTTCTATCAGTCTGTGGCTGTCTGTCTGTCTGTCTGTCTCTCTCTCTCACAGCATCTATCAGCCTCAGTACTTAGATAGAGGGAGCAAGCAATTTTGCCAAGCACGTGCAGATTATGTGAAGAAGTTCTATCTCAATAAATACATATGTATATTGTTATATATAACAAAGTATATGAAGACTCGTTAGGGTCATAGCCATGAAATTTATTTCCCTACGGCACAGGTTACGAAGACAAGGGACAGAGAAACTCAGATTCTGGCCAAGGTCACACAGCGACCCAGTCTACGTCCTGGGTTCAGGATCTGGATTTCTAGCTTACAGAACTCTCTGCGCAGCAGTACGCGATGCTGTACCGAGAGAAGCTGCTGGAGGACGTGCTTGGGCCCCAGGCTCCACGGCACCCTCAGTTCTTACGTGCGGATAATGGTGGCTACAAAAGAAGGGCTTCTAGCTTCCTAGTTCTTGTTACCCAGGTACTTTACACAACAGATGTATTTCTTACCAGGTTGATTGTAAATAGAATTCTTTTAAACAAATTCTATTTTTAATTCAGTAGGGAAGCTGTTATTTGAAAGAATTCTAGAGCCAAATATCTCCCCAAGATTTCCTTTGTAAGTGCAGATACTCAGAGTTTGGAGTTGCTTACTAAAGCAAGGTTCATCATATTTTTACTATGATTTTAGATGAGAGACACTAAAACTTTAATTTTCATGTAATTTTTTTCTGCACATATTTTCTATTTCTACTATTAGCTGGAAAACACTATAAGATCAGAAAGTGATTTTTTAAAAAAGGACCCTCAATAGAAAGAAAAGGATTACTAAAATTATCCAATCCTCAATGACTTGAACAGGAAAAAACTGTATTCCATTATCTGGTCAGATTTTCATATTCACTGCCATACAAAATACAGTTCCTGAAATTTTTCTATGAAGGAAAATTATAGGCAGGATTCCATTTTCTCATTAATCCTATTATAAAGTTGAATATGGCATTCCTCAATGCAATAAATAAAATGGCATTAAGATGTAATAAAATTACACTCAAGAATGTAAACCTTAAGAAAATTATAAAAAAAATAATGAGAGGAAAACTCATATGAGAAGAGCAGCAGAATGAACGTGACATAGATCGCAAGTGGCGGAGCCACACGATACTGGCCGTAGGAGAGGGGCCCTGCCTCCCCCGCCCCCCGCCCGGGTCAGGACAGATGGCCAAGGCAGGTGAGACAGGCAGCCCTGTCTAGGCCCCAGGAACTTATGCTGCCTTATAAAACACCTGGTCAGGTTTTCGTCTCGGTGCTGCATGCCCCTCACTCTACAACAGGAACACAAAGGACCTGCAATTCTGAAATTTTTTAATGAAAATTAGCCTGATTCTAAAACCTGCTTTTCCCATCCCGTTCTCTCTGCCAGCCTTCCAGCAGTGACATGGGTGGAAATCATTTTAAAGACAACGGTCCAGTTTTATTAACATGCTTCTTACCACTAAGTCCTTCAGCAAACCACTATGGTAGCTAAAACATTTCCAGTTCTACCACTTTGCCATCCTTAAGTTGATACTGGCACACGGCAGGTAGCCAAATCCCCTCAGGTGACCGTAAAACACTGAGAATCTAGTTAGGATGCGGACTGTATCATATCTACTCAGGGTGCTTAACAAAGCATCACGCACAGGGTTAAGTGCTTATCATATATTTATTGACTAACCTATAAACTGCTGAAGGATATCATTTAGAAGCTCCAGAAATGTTTACACAAGTGCAGACTGTCATCAGCCTTCTCGGACTCTGGTGCTTCTTGGCAAATGTACATTCAGAAATTAATCAGAAGTGTTCCTGTGAAGCTGACTACCTATGTATTATTCAAACTTAATCTAATTAATTTCTGTTTAGGCCTTACTAACAAAATGAATATGGTGAAATACAGGTAAAATGCCTCTTAAGGCTACCTACATATGATGTCTAAAAGGAAGAGGTAATTAAGTCTAGTGGAAAGCATGCTGGTCTTGGAGTCAAAGAACTGGGTTCCAGCTAGCCCTGCACAAGCCATTCACTTCTGGTCTCGGTCTCCTCATCTATCAAATGGAGAAATGACACCAGACTTACGTGAAGTACGGATGTCCTATGTATCTTCAACTGCCTATATAATAGAATTACTCCTCAAAACAAAGAGAAGCCATTTCAAATGATTTCTAAGACACAGGCTGCACATTTTAATACATTTTTCAAATATGCAGACTGATTTAGACATTTCCAAGGAAATACTTATTCTGCCTCTCTGCTTTCTCTCATGGCATCTGTTGTTACTAGCAGTGAAGGAGAAGTAAAATCTAATGCCATTAACAGTAGACCCAAGATCCCTAGGACTCACTTAAGGCGGGAGGAGGGCACACAGAGAAGCAAATGTAAAGGTAAACAAAATGAGGATGAGGGGAGATGAAGAGAAAGGTAGAGAAAATCAGGTTACTGAATAAAAACAACAAGTCCATCTTTCATCTCTCCTGGCTCCTACTGATGGCAGACAGTGTATTTAATCTGCTGAGAGACCAGATTTAAGGCCTCCCTTTGGCATAGTCCATCCATGAATTATTAACATCTGCAGAAGCAACTGCACATCCGCTCACAGCGATCAGAGAGGATAATGATGATTAACAAAGATGGGATTATTAATCCCTCCGCTTCCCTTTCCTGTCTCCCTCCCTTCTTCATTCCCCTCTGGGCTCTGACTGCTTTTTAGGTGGAGTATTTTGAGCAACAGCCTCAGCATCAGAGTCGATACCTCCATAGTGAAAAAGTAATCAATGACCAATTATAAGTCGTAAGTTTTTAATATATATAAGTTTTTCAGATACATTTCATTGACCACTGTGACCTTCATGGAGCAAAGATACAAACAAGGGCGGTTACAACTTCTTGATGGACTCAAACACCAAAAAGAGGAACACACTGCTTTGCAGGCTCCAAGTGCAGGGTGGTTGGTCTGCAGGTGGATGAAGTTTAGAAGTTGGCAGAGACAGCTAGAAAAGCAGGACATACCTACACTAGACTTCTGCCATCACGAAAGTTGGTCCATTTCAAACCGGAGGGCTTGGGGAACAGATTCTGGGTCTTGTCTCCAGAGATTTGGATTTAGCAGGTCTGGGGCTGGGGCTTGAGAGTTTGCAATTCTCATCAATTTGTGGTGATGCTGATGCTGCTAGTCTGGGCACCACCCTTTGGAATAACCAACAAAGACTTTCTTTCTGTTTGCCAGAGGTATTCAGGGCATGAGAGGAACGGAGTAGGAAATTAAAACCAACCTGAGGCAGAGAGCTAATATGAAAACAGAGATGAGATCTGCAGCTCCCTTCCCTTCCTAACCCCCAGTGAAAAGCTCAGATGCCTGAAGGGCTCTGCAATATGTCTGCTGCTCCAAAATAAACCCCATTCCCTAACACTCCTCCTCCCCCACCAAGAGACGAGCTAGTTGGATGAATAGTTAACAAATGGAGAAGAGCACACATGAAACTGGGAGCTAGATTAATTTTTAACTTAATTCCTAAAACACGAGAAGGAATTTCAAATATTCTCCTTCCTTTGGTCATTTTCTTCCCCCAAACTCCCTCTTCTTAGGATCCGGTTTTAATGTAAAACCAATCCTCAAAAAGAATAAATAGGTCGTAACACCCTCACCCAAAACCTTAGTTTGCTAAGTACAGGAAATTCTTACATAGCCTCAATATCAAGCAGAGGCAGGCACTTCAAAACAAAACAAACAAAACAAAAGCAGATTATCAGCAGAGGCTATAGCAAAGGGCCCAATATAAGGAGATGCACTCAACATCAGCCTTGCTCCACTAGAGGAGCAAACCCAGGCAGGTTAAGTAGATGGATAAAACTAGGTTCTGCGGCTCGCGGCTTTGCAAGTGTAACTGAAAACAGAAGTAACGAGAGCATATGAGGAAGAGGCGGCCAGCAAGGCCGGGCTCCCACGGAACCCATCTCTCCACCTGGCCCAGCTCAGCCTCGCACCCGGACTGGGCTCACTCCACACAGCAAGACAGCCGTGGTGGTGCATGCTGCAGGCCACGGGAACCGTCCTCAGGGCCACGATGTCACAGCTCACAGATGCTGGGGGAAAAGGAGGTACACTCCCCCATTAGCAATAGCTGCCCGCAGTCTGAACCATGCGGGGGGAGACGAGCAGAGAAAGAGGGACGCAGAGGACGGAACGAATGGGAGAATGAAAGGAAGACGGGAGAAAAGATAAAAAACAGACAAAAAGAATGGAAGGGAGGATAGCAGAGCCTAAATTAGGAAGGAAAGAAACCAGGAGGGAGGGAGAAAAATAGAAAGCAAAAGCTGGCAAAAACAAAACCAACACAAAACCTCAGCCCTAATTGGCTCTCAATCCTGACAGTCCGATCCACCTAAAGTTTCAAATATCGCATGCACTCCAGTTGGTTAGTTTGTAGTTGCTTGGCCCCAAAGACCCACTCAGACAGCAAAAACATGGCTGATAGGCTCTATCTGGTATGACGAGTCTCAAGACACCGAGCCCCTTCACAGAAAGGGCGTCTGGAAACTACTCAGCAGCAGCAACAAACACCAGTATCGTTTCTGTTCTGAAGTGTGCCACAGACGGGAAAGTGAGGTCAGCCATCGTCCAGGTCACGGTGTCCCTCTCCTGAGTAACATTTTCGTCTCTACAACTGATTTAGGCAACTCACAAATCTTCCATACAGAAAGGAATACATGGAAATGTAACTTCGAAGAAACAGCTAAGGAAAGATAAGACCAAAACATCAAGAAATGACCAGTGACAAAAGACCTAGCTTAGTGTCTTTGTAAAACAAACAAAAAAACAAATCTGCAATTTACCCAACTAGTCACCTCCCACCATATGCCTGCCTCGGCAAAGCATGACAGTAAGGACACGAAACAAGGGGCGCCTGGGTGGCTCAGTCGGTCGAGCGTTCAACTTCGGCTCAGGTCATGATCTCACGGTTTGTGAGTTCGAGCTCCATGAAGGGCTCTGTGCTGACAGCTCAGAGCCTGGAACCTGCTTTGGATTCTGTGTCCCTCTCTCGCTCTGCCCCTCCCTTGCTCATGCTCATGCTGTCTCTCTCTCAAGGATACATAAAACATTTTTAAAAAGTGAAAAATAAGGACACAGGGCAAGCATTAAGAAGTGTCTGGGTTCAAGACCCACCTTTGATAGTAAGCAATCTCTCTTGGTTTCAATATCTTTTCCTAAATAAACAGAATGCCAACACCCATTCAACCCATTCCACCACGAGGAAGAAGATGGCGATGGGCAAAGCCCATTGCAAAGTATCACACAAACAGAAGAATTATTATGGTGTACCACTCAAAGTTCACATCATATTCCTCGCTTGTTCCTTTCCCCCGACATCTTCCAAGTTAGGACAAAGTCACAGATAACCCTTCTTTCAAATGGTTTGAGGGGAGCAGTGAAATGACATAACAGTCATTCATGAAATCCGCATGTCTCAGATCCCCCTTCACACGTTAGGAGGCTTTTCCTTTACAGAATAAAGGAAAAGACTGTTCGTCATTTTGTAAGAATTGACCAATTCCGAACTATGAGGGTCATTTTTATAGCCAATCTCTAATGCACACTTCATCTCCCCATTGAGTCAATTTTCCTTGTCACTTCAAACTGATGTTCTATAGTCTCAACTACCTGGTCAAGACAATCCAACACTTCCAAATGCTGGCTGTTCTGACAACTTGAAGGGGCAATACAGTCGGTCAAGAAAGTGTACTCAGGGACCATTTTCTATGTTCTCCGAATTAAGCATGTCTTACTTTTGTAATTAGGGGAAACTGAATTTTCTCTCCTAAAGCCATTTAGTTCCCACTCCCACTCTCAAAATCCCAAATTTAATGTCTTCTTGTCATTGACTCCATCAGGCTTCACCCTCTCTTCCAGTCAAGTCCAGGTGGTGAAAGAGGAGGGTAAAAATCTTTTGCAGACAGTGACTACTTCTTTTCTGACCTCTCTAAGCCTGGCTCCCTCCTTAAGCAGAACACTCTACCAGCCCCTTGGCTAGATTCTAATTCCAACTTCACACAAGAGACTGGCCCCAGGCACTCGCTGAAGGCTACATACATGGGAGTGCCTAGCTGTGACCTACTATGAACACCGCCATGTCTTTTCAGCTCCCTGCTTGGCCTTCCCTTCAAGATTCTGTTATGTTAGTCTGCACTGATTTATAAGAGCCGTTAGTCCAAAGAGTGCCAATTTGCATGACTCCAGGTCACCTCATGGTTCTGTTGTCTCCTAGAAGTGAATAATTTTGCTGTAGAGAAATTCTTTCCTGTATTCTGGAGCACACACAAAGCTGAGGGCCTTGTCTGTGTCTGTAAAAACCAAACACACATAATACCCTTAGACAGCCAAATTATATTATAAGATGCAAGATTTCAACATTCCGGCACACTGCCAGAGCTTAATGGCCAGTCAGATGCTAAGTAAGGAAATGGGCCTGCATTAAACCTACAAATAAGTCAACAATCAATAGTTCAGGATTACAGTAAAAACTTGATGTGCCCTTTAAATTGCTTCTAGCATCATTCTCCTAACTGAAGCTCCGCTTCAGAAGCAAAGCAAAACAAAACAAAGATGATCAAGCAAGAAGCTGAACACAACCTATTTTCACAAGCACAAAGCATTGGCATTTCGAAACTAAAAGCTACTCTAGGATTTCACAGAAACCTTTTACAGTATACCTGTAGGGCAGTGAACCTGAGAAATAATAGGCTGAGCTTTAGACAGTAAATTAAACTGACAGCTCAGCAAGCACAAAACTGTGGCAAAGCAGCAAGCACCTGGAGATAAACAGATGAAGCAGGTTTGGCCTTCCTACAAAACTCATCTCCCCCCCACCCTCACTCACCCCTAAGCCAGCAGTGGTGTATATAAAGGGTTAGAAAGCATGTTCCAGCTTCGTTCCTCAGTCAACATGATCTGACTACTAAGTGTATGTAAGTAAGAGCTATGCCCACCACATCCATTCACTGTGGGCTTTCTAGTTTTTATTTTGCTCTAAATGAACAATCACTGAGCAATACTTCTATTAAAATACTGCAACTACTTTACTCTTTCAAACAGGTCTTAAAAATTCACGTCTTCACTAAACAGTCTTGATCTACAAATGAAATTTAAAACCTAGGGGACTAAGGGCATAGTACTGAACTCACACCAACAGAAGGAAGTTCAGTTGGGCATATCTAGCCTCTGCAGGCCTTAGGTTTCCCCATCAGTGAAATGTGGCTAACAATAGTATACACCTGAAATAGTTACTGGAAACCCAGGAAGTGTCTTTTTTAAAAATTATTTTTAAAGTTTATTTATTTTGAGTGAGAAAGAGAGAGCAAGCAGGGGAGGGGCAGAAAAAGAGGGAGAGAGAGAATCCCAAGCAGGCTCTGCACCATTAGCACAGAGCCTGCTGTAGGGCTCGAACTCACGAATCACGAGATCATGGTCTGAACTGGAACGAGTCGGACACTTAACCAATTGAACCATCCAGGCGCCCCCTAGTATAGTGATTTGATGCAATAAATGTTCAGTAAACCTTAGCTCTGCCTCCTCAATTTTAGCTGGGGTAAAACAGAAAATAGGAATTCAGACTTGTCTTTAGTGCAATGATTTACTGGACCAGCAGGAAACACTTAAACTAAAGAAAGGAAAGAAAAGTAAGGAAGGAAAGTAAAGAAGGAAAGGGACAAAGAGGATAGGTTGGGGGAGAGGGGAAAAAATATAACTATTTAAACTAGCGCTACTCAAAGTGTGGTCTGCAGCAGGTTAAGTACAAAAACAGAATCAGCATTTAGAGCTTTCATAGCAAACTGATGGAGTGATTTTACGTCTACTGAATTTAATTTGAAAAACTAAGGCTTATACTTTGTATGTCTTCTATTTCATTTTTTTCTCCTAGTAATTCATTTTTACTGTATTTTTCTAAGAGCATCTCTCGGCCTGAGACAAACTGGGGCGGGGGGTGGGGGGATAAACTGGTTTGCGAGGCACTGATTCAGTAAACACTTTCCAAAAGGAAAACATCCTCCACTATACTTCTTCTCTGTGAAGACATCCGGGGCAGTTTGGGTCCTCATCACAGAACCAGGTGCCACTGTGAAGCCCATAAACTGTCAAGGACCACCAGGCCCGGCGCTGGTCCTATCTAATACAATATGCGAGACTGATACGCACTGTGGATGAGAGAAAACCTAGAGAGAGAGAAAGTGCTCCCAGACCGTATCACGCCAGAGTATGTTGGTACCGCGAACAAATCAAGTGCATTATAACCTTCCTGGACATTTCTGCCTGGCCCTAAGACAGTGACAGCATTTTAAAATAGACAAACTTTTTTTTTAAGGAAAAGGGAGAAGTAGAAGAAACTCTTCTTCCTATCCTTCTACTCATACCTTTCAAAGAAAGAAACCAAATCAGGTAGTAATAATAAAAATCAGCCAGTAAATCCACCCTTGACTTGCATTCTGCTGACCTAATCCTCCCCTTTGTTTTATAAATTAAACGAATTGCCTGGTCCCTATGACAAGGCTTCTCTCCGTACAAGTTCCCCGACGCCGGGTCACGCCCAGCTCTGCTGCGGCTGTCAGACAAGCGCAGGCAGGATCCGGCTGATGGCATCTCAGCCTCACAGCCTCTCCACGGTGAGAAGCGAGGCCTCGCCCTGCCGTGCTCCCAGATAACTGAAGTGGGGCGAGCACCGCTGCTGTTCCTGCTGCGGACCTGGGGCTGTCAGAATTGAGGTCCTTAGCCTCTGCTTGGCGGCCAGCAACCTGAGCTTGATGGGGGGGCTTCACTGAACCTCCCGGTATTTGAAGTGCAAGATGGAAGCCAAGCGTCTGTGAAACAGGGGAAAAAGCTTACAAAGAAAGCAATGCATACTAGTTCTGGGAGCTCTGCAGCGAAAGAAATTCTAATACAGGTCGGTGAAGGATGTTGCCCCTCCTTTCTCCCAGCTTCTGTTCCTGGTCCCCAGCAAGCAAACAGGAAGAAGCAAAATCAGGCATCGTCCCTATCTGGGCTCCCTCTCACTTTCTTCACAGAATGTGCATTTTTAGTGGAAACAGTAGGAACCTGGACCCCAAAGTTTTGTAACCAAAGAACTACACTTGGCAACTGCAAACAATGGAAGGAGCCACATCAGGCTACAGGCCCGGAAAGCTTTGGATCGAACATTCCAAGACGGAAATAAGAGATCACAGGGTGCCGTGGCAAGCAGATCAAAGGGATACACAGGGTCAAGGGCTGCCATCTGAGAACGACAGACTGGTGTACAGTAATGCATTCGATATTGAAGGATGCTTTAACTCCCATTTAAGTTATACTCACTCCAATATCAAATAGTTCGGCAGATAAAAAGACATGCCCATTTCTGGTTCCTGAAACCAAGCAAGTTTGAAAGACACCAGAATGAAGATGACAACATACGCTCCCCATCTCCAGAGCGCTGGGGCATCAATCGATAGCGCCCGGTTACGAGACAGCTCATGACCGAGGGAGGGGACGACTCAATGCTGGTTCAAAGGCACCAGGGCCTGGCCAGTATCTGAAGTGCTCTGTTGAACTGTTAGATAAATATTTCAGCCACGGGCTTCTTCTAAAACACTTTTACAGAACCATTCCAACTTCTTTCTTCTTTTGTTGGTAATTGATATTCCCTTGCTCACTACAGGATGTAAGAAACCTCTGAGAAGACAAAGAAGCCTGTCATTTCCTGCTTGCTCAGAACGCATTCAGCATCCATTTACTTGCTTGTTCTGAAAGCCCTGCATTCAGGAGTAAGTGTGAATGGATAAGTAAAAAGGCTGAAATCTTATATCCTTGGCTCACATAAAAGCAGTTTTTCACATTTTCCACAGACGATGCCTTTAACACCCGTTTTTATTCCAAAGTTACCATTTTTAATTCCATTCACAGGATACTTTAATGTAATTACACACTTTCCACCAGACCACAATGCCTACCTTTTCCCTTATCACAGACAGGCAGAAAAATTAAATCATTTCGGTACTTACCCCAGCAATCAGGATCAGAATACTTAATTACAAACACAAAACAGGATGGCACATTAACCTGCCTCTGGGAGGACACGATTTTTCCTTTTTTACATGTTTACTGGTTTTCACCAGCTCTGAGAGTTATACAGGGTCAGGATTTAATGACAAGGAACAGCAAATATGTTTGTTAAGTGGGGGTGACGTGGACACCACACTGTTCACACGAGAGACAAAGCCCGGCTCCATGACCGCCCTGAACAAGAAGCCGGTGCGCAGTGAAACGGAGGTCTTCTCTGTATGCAGTCTAGCCACCGCACTGAATGCTGGCCTAAAATGTACCTGGTGTTTGTTCCAGGAAAAGGTTTTCCTCCAACTAGCAGGGCTTTGGATCCCGCGAGAACTGGATTCATTAGCTAGTAAACCCAAGAGCATTAACTATAGGTTGTTTGATTTAAGTCCAAGATAAGTGGCTGTTACAAGCTGCAAAAGGGCAAGATTCAAATATCCATTAAAGTCCTCTAAAAACTCAAAATCAAGGTTACCATTAACTTCCCACTGACTCTTTTAGGGGCAAAAGGAACATAAGCAAGGAGGTCAATAAAGACAAATGCTTAACTAAAAACCTTCATTCTATCAGATTGGCTTATATTTTTATATTATGTGAAAACATTTAAAGAGCAAGATCTTAATCCTTCAGAGTCCCATCGATTCAAAATGTCTAATCACCCAATTGGGGCTGCTCACCACCACAGAAAAGCCGCTCAGGCATACTAAGTGCAGAAACAATATGGGAGACGGGTATATTTTGCCCACTTAAAACATTTCTCAGGACGGTTACACAGATTAACAGCATGCAAACAGATGTTAACTCCCAATGAACGAATCCCATCTCTTCCTTAAATTTATGAAAGCAAGTTTCGTCTCGTCTGGTCTGGTCAGAACTCTCTCCTCAGTATACATGCTCAGTAGTTTCAATTTCTAGAAACAAACGAAAAGGACTACTTAAAAATAATCCCGGAGTTCAGATGGTGTTCATCCCTTCAGACTGCACCTTCCCGCAGCTGGCTTAGGCGAGGGGACGCTTACCATACTTCTTCCTCAATATTAGTATTTTGCCAGTAATATTCCTGAAGAGCTGCTATTAGCACACTAATCACTCTAGGCAAGTCTGACCCTCTTTCCAACAAACAAACTGCCACAGGATTTCTGGAACCAGTTCCCCACTAACAACTTGCCAGCACTACAAACACACAATTAGTGAGCGACTCAACCACTGTTCTGCTTAGCTGTTATATATAGCTCCATTTAAGCAGCAGTCTCTTAATTCTGAAGATATAAAATTAAAAGATAAACCAGGAAAATAACAATTTAGGTGATAATGGGTTACACAAGCAGTGACTCATTTTTATACTTACCAAAGCTATTCAGTTTCTTCCGATTATTTAAAACATAAGCTAAGAGTGGTCTGAGCATACTCTACATTGCCAAAGCCCAGGGCAGAAAAAGGAAGGAAACAATGAATATTTTATTATGGATGCAGTGTGGAAGGCAGGACAAGTTTCTGACAAGCAAATTATTATTGCATCATGAGTCTTGTAATTGATAAATCCGTTTCTCTGGCTCCAACTTTGATCCAGTTATTTTATCCACTATTTAAGACTTCATTTTCTCTTTACTCATACAGGGCAGGACAGATTTCCATCTGGAAATTTATAGATTATAAAGACCTTTGGTACAGGATCCTTCTTTCTGATTTTGTTTTTTGGGGTTTTATTTTTTTTGGTAGGAGAATCGCAACAGATAAGAACCAATTTATGTAAGATCTGAATGGGCTGCTAAGTTAATTTGAACATAAGCTCAATTTCTGTTTACTTTGTGAAGAAACATTTGGAAAGTTTTGTTTTTTCCCTAGGCAGTAAAACTGACACACTGTATGTGTGGAGGCTGTGGGGAGAGATCTGAGAAGGCCAAGCAGGAGGCTCACGTGAGGAGAACCTCACAAATGAGGGCTCGGACATTTCAGAAGCATTACTCCAGGCTGAAGAAAGGTGGCTGAAGTACAAACATACACATGCACACGCATACCCACACGCACGTGCATGCCCACACACATGATAGCTCCTTCTACTGCAGGAGAGTATCACAAGTTAATCCCACCTATACATAGTCCAAACACTAGTATTTTTTGGAAAAGCAAACTTCCTATTTGAAAAACGTCTCTATAGGTATCTCTTGGGGTGCCTGGGTGGCTCAGTCAGTTAAGCGTCTGACTCTTGATTTCGGCTCAGGTCATGATCTCACAGTTCATGAAATCGAACCCTCTGCAGCATAGAGACTGCGTGGGATTCTCTCCTCCTCTCTGCCCTTCCCCACACATGCATACACACGTGCGCGCACGCGCACACACACACACACACACACACACACACACACTCTCTCTCTCTCTCTCTCTCTCTCTCTCAAAATAAATAAACTAAAAAAAAAAAAAAGAAATATCTTAAACACATTGGAATGTTAGTCTGTTTGGAGAGAGTAACTACTACTGAACTCTGGAATCAGATATGGGTCCTACTCAAAGGCCCAAAGGAGAATGATGAGGGTGAAGTCAGATATTTGGTTGAGGTCTGCAATTACTGGAACAACTAGCAATAGATGTCTTAGCCCAATACTCCACACAGCTATGAAAGAATGAGATACGGCAATGTTCCATTAATTACGGTTAATTTAGTCTTAAAATTTCTGGCACTGTACGTGTAGTGGATTACCTGTGTTGCTCACCAGAAAGATAGGTCCAAGTCCTAAGTTCCAGTACCTGTGCATACAACCTTATTTGGAAATATGATCTCTGCAAATGTGACTCAGATAAGGGTCCCAAGAGGAGATCCTCCTGGGTACTGGGTGGGCCCTACATCCAGAGACTGGTGTCTTTCATATAAGAGAACAGAGAGGGAGACTGGACACAGAGGAGGAAAATCTCGTGGAGATGGAGGCAGACCCTGGAGGTAAGAAACCACTTGATGCCACCAAAAGTTAGAAGAGGAAAGATTCTCCCCTACAGCCTTCAGAGCATGGTGTTGCCAACACCTTGATTTCAAAGTTCTAGAGTCCAGAACCATGAGAGGACAAATTTCTAATGTTTTAGGCCACTAAGTTTGTGGAAACTTGTTGTGACAGCCCTAGGAATCTAAGACAATTAAGTTTAGCAATAATATTATTATACTTTGGTCCCATGCCATTTGGAAATCATACAGCTTAATGCAGAGAAACTGCAGCTCCCATTTTTATGGCCAACTCAGGCAATCTCTGCACAGCCTTCTTGAAATATACATGTAATTTAGTGAAAAGCTCACAATATAACCAAACTGTAAATTCACACTTTATTACTATATAAGACACATCATCCGTGGTACATTAGGTCTGTTCAGATCATAGTAAAGATGTGCAATCTGCCCTTGATATTTCCCTTCCAAAGACAGAAGTGAGCAAGTGCATCTCTGTGAGAAGTCTTGAGCTTGCAAGCGCCACGAAGTCCCTCAGAACAGAGCAGTACAGTCATCACCATGCCCTGCTCTGACAATAGTCACTGCTCTTCAGTGCTGCTACACAAACATGCAGGCCTTCTTTATGACCATTTCCAAAAAAGAAAACCAATAAACATTTAAAAAAAACTCTACCAGCATTAGCCATACATAGATTGAAGTAAATTTTTCTTAATAGGTTACCTTTGCTGGCCACTGCAGTCTTTTAAAATTGTATTCTCCGTGCATGCCATATCATCGACTGTGACAAACAATGTAACACTAACAGTGAAAACTCTGTACTGATTTCAAGCTTTCCATTAGAAACAGAAGGAAACAGAATCAATGTTTATCAAGCAGAAAAGGACTACACATGTATCTGTATGTATATCTACACATGGGGAAACGTCTTTTCAAGCTTGTAAGTAATATAAACAATGGATGGTACAAGTCTTGGACAGCATCTGTCAAAGGATCCTTCAGTATTTCCTTCTATGAATTTGTAAACTGACATAATAAATTCACTCTGATACTTGGTACATGGGATTAGGATGCATTCTCATCTCAAAAACTGCACTGGTTGGAAAAATTTACACACAAAAGTCCATTAGATGTATGGTATGTGGATTATAGCTCAGTAAAGCTGTTAAGGGGTGCCGAGGTGGCTCAGTCGGTTAAGCATCCAACTTCGGCCTAAGTCATGAACTCATTTCATGAGTGTGAGCCCCGAGTTGGGCTCTGCGCTGACAGTTCAGAGCCTGCTTCGGATTATCCGTCTCCCTCTTGCTTTCTGCCCCTCCCTCGTGCCCATGTGCACTCTCTCTATTGAAAATAAATCAACATTTAAAAAACTAAAATAAATAAAGCTGTTAAAATCAATAAGAAAAGGAGTCTATCTTTTTGCTTTTCTAAAAGCAAAAAACTGAAAATGACCACGTTAACTCTCCTTGCATAACCAACAACGCAACGAGAAGAATGAAAAGGAAGAAGGCTCCACGTTCAGGGTGAGAGCTGCCTTGGCTCTTACATCTAACTACTAAACAAGACGTGTACTTCTTGTACTAAACCAGACGATACTGTGTGTGCAGGAGGCTTAAGTACAGGTGAGCCCCACGATACAAAACTTCTAACCCCCATCAATACTAGAACCATCTCAGAGTTAGCCAAGGCCTCAGCCCTTTAAAATTAAATTTTCTCCTTTATAGCCTTTGTCGGCCAGAAGATGAAATCAACAGAATATTTTCAAACTAGTAAGTCTTACATCTTCAGGTCTAGATGATCAATTCCCAATTAATCAAAAGTTATCTTGGACTGACCATTTTGCATTTTTGAAGCTATTCTGGAAAAAGCTTGAGGTAAAATTCTGATATGGAAGCACCCTTCCTCTCAAAGTTCAAAGATTTCCCAGTGGTGCAGGACCAAAACTCTTAGCCATGCTCATTCCAAATTAAGAAACTCTCTTTGATATGACTGAGCATGCACTGCTGGGAAACCATCTAATGGGGGTGTTGAAGGAGAGTGTTCATGCATTAAACAGAAGGTTAGAAGATGGTCATGACTCGATACATTTATAAACCTGTCATTAATATCTCAAATTAAAAAATGGAGTAATACATCAGAGGGAATTCATGAAGTGCATCACTAAATGTGCTGAGTATTCCAAATATGTATTACAGATATGCCAAAGAACATTTAAAAGCTGTTAGTTTTAAAAATAAACAACTTCTTTGAAATTTTAAACATTAAAAATACACAAACAACCTTTTAGTGAATGTCATTTCTTCCACACTATTAGGGATACTCTTCAATATATATGACTATTCAAATTAATTTGAGTTCTATCCCTTTTGCCCACCTCATCCTTGTTATAAGCATTGGTTTATAGAGCATCAAGCAGTAAAAAAAAAAAAAAAGGGACAAAAAGGTACAGCTAAAAATAAACAAAACAAAAACAACAGTTACATATACATGCCATTTTAAGATGACATGGAAGGGTGCCTGGGTGGCTCAGGTGGTTAAGCATCCGACTTCACCTCAGGTCATGATCTCACAGTTTGTGAGTTTGAGCCCCGTGTTGGGTTCTGTGCTGACAGCTGAGTCTGGAGTCTGCTTCACATTCAGCATCTCCCTTTCTCTCTGCCCCTCCCCTGCTTGTGTGCTATCTCTCTCGCTCTTTCTCTTTTTCTCTCTCAAAAATAAATAAAACATTAAAATTAAAAAAAAGATTACATGGAAATGAGCAGGCATCTACAAGGTGACAAGCAAACATGATTCAGGACACAAAATTTTTAAAAAGCTGGTGACTATGGGAACACATCGATAACAGGAAAAATATTTAACTCTCAACACAAAGACAGGGTTTTCGGTTACTGAACTGGAATAAATGCTGTAGAACTGTGGCCATTAGATAGATAAAAATAGTTCTTGGGAAGGATAGTGGGCTAGAGAGTATTAATTCAAATTGAGCCCAAATAATAACACAATCAGTACCCAACTGTACAATGGTTTGCTTTTGTAGAACCTGCATCCTTTCGTTTCAAAGGTAAATCAATAGTTTAAATGATAGTTCACTGTTCCTTCACTCTAACATGAATGCAGCCTCCCAATCCCTCAAAACTAAATGAATCACAAGGTTTTCCTTAACAACGTGTATGTGTGTATGCACACACACACACACACATACCAGTTTCTGATTAGATTAAAACAGCGATCAATTATGCCAGTGGCATGTTAGGTTAAATGAGACTGGAGTGCTCTATTAGACCATTTCCTGGTGCCACTAATGCAGCCAAATACTTCCTAGAAATTGATGAGTACATTTCAGTAAATAGTACTCTAAGTTTTCCCCAGCTCTCTGCCAACCCAATACAAGTAATATGTAGAAAAGAAATGTGGAAGACGAAGGGTAGAATTATTTGAGATCCAGCAAAGAAAGCAAGAGAAACTTATAGCTAGTGTCTCTGTGCCTTGGAGTAAGCCCAAGGAAGAAAGAAAAATCTGTTCTCATAATTATAATAATCTGAAAAGTGCGGGTCGGAATTGCTTTCCTAAATTCAGCCTCTCAGAGCACTCTGAAAGCAACCGATGGATGGTCCTCACTATACCTCCAAAGCTGGGTCTTCCATTCTCTTAATCTCTCAAGAAGAGAATTAACGAAGAAATCTAGCATTCCTGAATCACCTGATCAATAAAGGGCCAGGGGGGTCCTCGGCTTGGTTGGCATGCTAGGGCTCCACCCGCACCAGTCCTGCCACCTGGCAGCTCTTACCTGAATGTCTGTATCCTTCACAGGCTCAAGAGGCTCAAAGGTGGTGGCCGCACTGAGACTCTCCAAACGCTGGGAGATGTGGGATATGTCAAGTCCCCGAGACCCGAGGAGAACTGATCTACATGAGTATATAGGGCAGGGAGAAAAAAAAGCAGGATTAGGACATCTAATAAGCTTCATGAAATACTAGAGAGCTTTCTTTTTATTCAAAATCTATGTGCTGCCCAGACACTTTTATATGGCTTTTAATGCCTTTCCATAAAGATCTATCACATGGAATAAAAGACACAGTAGTGCATCTGCTAATAAGTGATAGTTCTGATCATGCCTGAATTACACTGAAGAACTTGCCTAAATAAAATGATAGAATATCAATAAAATTATAGGCTAGACTATTACAAACATTTTACAGCAAAGTAAATCATGAAGGAGGTGCTATTCTCAATCCCCATTTTACAGACGGGGAAACTAAGGTGCAAAGAGGTTAACTGACTGATCCAAAGTCACAGAGCCAGCAAATGGCAGAGCCAGGTCATTGGACTCCAGAGCACAAACTCTTAAACACCATCCTGTATTCACAGCCTCTATAAAGACAGATCATAGTGAGCCAAAAATTTTAGAAGCTTTGGGAGTAACCTAGTAGAAACTTTATTCATCAGCTGAGAAAACTAAGTCTGGAGCCATCAATGATTTGCAAAGTACAGTCAAACACAGATCCAAAGCTAGTTCTCCATGGCTTCTCTTTAAAGGCCAAATCGTGGGGGCACCACCAGGTGGCTCAGTCAGTTGGGCTTTTGACTCTTGATTTTGGTTCAGGTCGTGATCTCACACTTTGTGGGATCGAGCCCCGCCATCTGGCTCTGTGCTGACAGCACAAAGCCTGCTTAGGATTTCCTCTCTGCTCCTTTCCTACTCCTGTGTATATGCAAGCACACTCTCTCTCAAAATAAATATCAAATAAATAAATGCCAAGCATCACATCTACTACATCTTCAAGCTCCCTCTCTGTTGCCCAATCCAATCATATAGGAGCCTGTCACCTGACTAGTAAATGCTTTTGAAGAGAGATGGGAATAATACAGCTGGTTTTATTTTCTGTTTTCTTAGAAAACATTTTATTTATTTTTGAGAGACAGAAAGTGAACAGAGGAAGGGCAGAGAGAGAAAGAGTCATGGAATCCAAAGCAGGCTCCAGGCTCTGAGCTAGCAGTCACCACAGAGCCTGACGCGGGGCTCGAACCCACGAACTGTGTGATCATGACCTGAGCCGAAGTCAGACACTCAACCGACTGAGCCACCCTGGCACCCCTAGCTGGCTTTATTTCTACTTATCTGGGGCAATGTAACATGAAAGAGATTTTCTAAAAAAAAAAGCCAGAGTCTCGCTAATATCTAGAACACTCTCTGGAAGAAAGAAACTTGGGGGAAATAGATGCTTAGGCTGTTGCTCGTGGATGATGATTTAGTACCCCAAATCCCACTGACAAAGTTTATGGTCCTTCTGAGTAACTCAGGAGCTAGACCACTTGGAAGCACAAGGAACCCTACCACCCACAGGTGTGACACCTAAGATTTCCAACCCTGAACTAACAGATGTATTGGAGAAGAAAAAGGACTTCGTGTTTATTTCCAGTCTTCTAAGCACTACAGAAACAGATGTTGTGCACCCAGGGGGCTCCCTGCTGTAGAGTTTTGTCCCTTCCACGTAGAGGGGTCAACCAGAATGCCATCCCTGAGGCTTCTCCTCCAGGCTACCATGTCAGGTAGATAATCTTGCCTTTCTTCTAATAATCCCTAATAGCTAACTTTCTAATACAGCAGTTCCCAGCCCTGGTTACACATTAGAATCACCTAAGCAACTTTCCTCCCAACGATCTGAATAGTGTTGGGTGAAGCCTGGAGCATAGGCAGCAGGCTTCCCTCCTTTCTTTTTTAATAGCTTTACTGAGATATAATCCACATACCATACAATTCACCCATTTAAAGTATACAATTTGGTTGATTTTAGTGTATTCAGAGTTGTATAACCATCGTCACAATTTTAGTACATCTTCATCACCCCCCAAAACAAACTCCTTACCCACCAGCAGTCATTCCTCATGTCCCTTCCTAACCTCCCCCCAACCACTGGCAACCATTAATCTATTTTCTGTCTCTACAGATCTGCCTATTCTGGACATTTCATATAAACAGAATCATACAATACATGGCCTTTTGCAATTAGCTTCTTTCATTTAGCATAATGTTTTTTTCAAGATTCATCCATATTGTAACTTGTACAGTACTTCATTTCTTCTTATAACTGAACAGTATTCCATTATATGGATATATCACATTTTATATTTATGAATGTATCATTTCATCAGCTGATAGGCATTTGGGTTGTTCCCACTCTGAGGCTATTATGAAAATGCAGCCATAAACATTCATGTACAAGTGTTTGCATGAATATATGTTTTCATTTTTCTTGGATATACACCTTTAAGTAGAATTGCTAGATCATACAATTATTCTGTTTAGCCTTCTGAAGAACTGTCAGATGGTCTTCCAAAGCAGTTATATTCCCATCGAGTGATATACAAGGTGATATGCAAGTATATACAAGTGATATAAAAGTGATATACCATTTTTTCCCCATGAGTGATATACAAGGGTTCCAATTTTTTTTACATCCTCACGAATATTTATTATCTTTTTGATTATAGTCATCTTAGTGGGCCCTCCTTTTTAAACCCTTATAGAAAACCATGGGGTACCTGGGTGGCTTAGCAATTAAGCGTCCAACTTTGGCTCAGGTCATGAGCTCACAGTTCATGGGTTCGAGCTCCACATCAGGCTCTGCTAACAGCTCAGAGCCTGGAGCCTACTTCAGATTCTGTGTCTCCCTATTTCTCTCCCCCTCCCCTGCCTGTGCTATGTCTCTGTCTCTCCAAAATAAACACTGGGGGAGGAGCCAAGATGGTGGAGAGGAAGGGAGCTCTGTAAACTTCGTCTGCCCCATCTATCAAACTGAGAAAGACATTACTCTCATCTGCAAGAGCGGAAGGAGAAAATACAGACTCCAGAAAGAAGACAACCTCAAAGATACCTGAGTGAGTGAGTGCAAACTGGGGAGATTGGAAACGGGCCAGCCCGAGATGGGCAGGGGAGGTGGGAGCCCCAGCCCAACACAGGGCAAGCGCGCGGAGCCTGAGAGACAAAGGGAAGAGACAGAGAAACTGAACACGCTCATAGCACTGTATCTGGAGAAGAGATAAAGAACTTTTAACCATGCTCAGAGAGAGAAACTCTCATTCCATATATAACTGCTGGGTAGCCCAAATCCCGAACCCAGGTGGCACAAGGGAAAGAACAGCTTCCAGCCCTGCGCCATTCCGGCGAGGAGTCAGCAGCCGTGTCGGCGCCAGGGGCGCTCACTTCGACTCCAGCTGTGGGAGTGGGAGAACGCACCTCATTTCCACGGCACATCTTGCCCCAAGCACTGGCCATGCGAATCCCGAATCCTGGGTGCCAACAGGGAAAAAACAGCCCCCACCCTACACGATCCCGGCAGGAAATTGGCGGCGGTGGAGGCCAGGGCTCGCGCTTTCAGCTGCAGGACCTCGCAGCTCATTTCTGGCAGTGCCGCGCTCCTTGGGCGGAGGCGGCAGCGGCCTGAATCCGGCCAGCGCAAAGAGAAACTGCTCCCTCCCCCTAGGCGATTGCTATCTCAATTGGGGGCTGGTGTCCGCAGCTGTGTATGTGAGGGTGTGTACTTCATCTCCTGCGCGCACCTCACCTCAGGCAGCACACCTCGCCTCAGGCAGCAGTAGGGCAAATCCTGGCCTTAGCCAAGAGAAACTGATCCCTCCCCCTAAGAAGCCAGCCGCCAAAGCAAGTACATCTCATCTGTGGTAGCATAAAAGTGCATGAACTAGGACTCTGAACCAAGGTGGGCCTGGAAAATACAACTTGGCTCAGCTGTAGCACAAGGAGTTCGGACTCATTAGAGTAGCCTACAGTGCTTAGTTCCAGCTGAGCTTGGCTTGCCACCTTTCTACTCTCTGCAGCCACCAAGGCGGAGCCTCCGAGAGCAGCCCTAGAGACCTACTACACCAAACCACGCCTATCCTCAAGGGGGAGCTGCTACTTTTTCTTTTTTCTCCTTTTTTCTTTTTTTTTGTTCTTATTTTTTTATTATCACTTTTACTCAAAATTTTTCTTAAATTTTTACTCATTTTCCTTTTTCCTTTCTCCCTCTTTTTTTTCTTTCTTGCAATCCAGATATATTCTCCTGTTCTCATCCTTATCTCTCCCCTCAACTGGTCATACACTTTTAGACTGTCCATTGTCCTTCATTGTCTCTGACCCCCCCTTTGTTTTTCTTTTTTCTTCTCTTCTTTTCGTCTTTCCTCTCCATTTTCTTTCTTTCCTTTCCCCCTTTTAATTTGTTTGTTTGTCTGATTTGTCTGTGTGTTTGTGTGCTTCTGTTCCCTCTGTGTGTGTCTGTCTGTTTTCCTTCTTAGGGCTACCCCAAGAAACAAGCCAAAGTGTGCATGACGGCGAGTCCCAAATATCACTGAGTAGGGAAATAAAATATTCAAAGGCACAACAAGAGAAACTGAGAGACACCATTAAAAGAACATTTCCTGAAATGACAGGCCCTGAACAGTCAATAAGCCTCCTTTAACAGAGAAATATTAACAGGTGCACAGTGCACAACGAGCTTTCTAAAGGTGACAAGAGAAAGAAAACTAGCAAAAATGACAAAACGAAGGAACTCT